>NC_090763.1:14540162-14707354 GCF_036898095.1 Palaemon carinicauda
AGTCAAGCTAGGATCAAGATAGACCAGGCAATGGCTGCTGATGACTCAGCAGGTAAACCTATAGGCTCTGCCAAACCCCCAACCTTTAGCTCACAAGGATAGTGAGATTGCAGACACTACAAGAAACCATCTAACTTTAACGTGACTCAAACAACAGTCCGGCAAAACGCCAGGCAAGGACGTTTTCAAAGGGCCATCATAACCGTTATGTGGCTGTAATGGGCTTTGGTGCAGATAAAACACCATACCAAGTAACTATGCTCTTGATATTAAAATAGAAGTGCTTTTCCCCCATCCTCCTGATAAGGGCTAGTATGGATAGTAATGTAAACTCTTTGATTTACAGAGGCTCGCATTACAGACACTATACTCTTTAAGGGTATCGTTCTTCTGTGACCACCTATCTAAGATGGTACCCAAGCCCTATGCCCTAGTACTCAAGTGATAGGAAATGGATTAGAGTCAACACCTTTGCTCCCTCATAAGGACCAAGCGTTAGAATCCCAAAAACAAGCCAGTTTGGTTACTTCCTCCCTCCTCAGAATAAGTCTCCTATCAAAGGATAAAGGATTGTATCCATATACAGTAGGAACAAATCGCAAGTAAAAAATGTATTTTTCCTAAATATACAAACCATCTGTCTTCCAAGTACTACTTCCTGCCTCATCCATCTAACTAGTTCTAGCAAAAGGAGGGAGACCACCCTCCCCCTTTCACGCCAATAACTACCGACACCTGGTTATAAATTATAACAACTGAGGTTCCAGCTGTACCTATTCTAGAGCTTAGGTTTGTCTAGTTAAGAAAAATACATATGACTTTTAAAATTTGTGATTTTATGACTTAAGTTATTTGTGTAAGCTAACACTGATTGCAGCTTATAGAACTGCAGTACTGTACACTAATTTTGTGTACAACATGATGTACTGTACTTAAAAGGTAAAATTGATGTTATGTACAAATAAAGTATGAAAGCTAACTGTAAAGAAATATTTTTTACCCAAAAATTTCTACTCAAAATTACAGTACATGAACTAATACTGTAAAAAAAATCCTACCCATTATTACAAATAGTCTTACTAACAATTATCATCATTATGAGACAAACTATAACCCTGGTTGGAAAAGTAACTGGAGGGGCACTCAGTAAAGTGCAGACCTCTGCCGCAGCAGCTTATTTCTTGACCTTGACCTTAACATGTATTAATTGGAGTGAATTTTCATATGCTCAAATATAAACCAAGTTTGAAGTGTCTGTGACAACAATGTCCAAATTTATGACTGATTACGTGAATTGGACATTTTGCTTGACCTTGACCTTCACCTTCCAAAACTTAATCATTTCCAGCATTTTACACAACAGTTAATCCCAGAAAGTATAATTTTTCTATCATTAAAATTGTGGCCAGGAAGCTGTTCATAAACAAACACAAACACAAACAGCGGTGAAAACATAACCTCCTTCCAACTTGGTTGGCGGAGGTAACAATCCTATACAGTACAGTATAACCACAGGGGACTCAATTTGGGAAGGCATGACAATACAGAAAAGACACAAGATTAAAGAATAAAATTATATAAATCCTAATACAACAGATCTGTAAAGAGATATGCTACAAATTAAGATGAATAACAATACCAAACTGTATAAATAATAGATAAACTATATAATAATACTTATGTCTGCATGCTCCATACAAAGGAATGTACACCAAGAATATGGATTGACGTTCCATCAATCCAATGACCTGATCAAAAAGATCATATAACAATTTGGTCATTGCCAGAATTAAATGAAAAAAAATTTAAATAAGAGAAGTCTCATTTAATCATAGTGGCTATAAGGTATAACAAACTAAAAGCACATTTTCCCCTTCAAACGCTCATTTGGCAAAAGAAAACAAGGGAAACTACCAGCACCATGTCATGAATTTTGATTAAGTATGACATGAAATTTTTGTAAGTATAGTATTTGATACTCAAGTAATTGACACTTGTATTCAAGAATATATATGAAGATAACAATAAACATACCAATCATAATACAGTACTTGTATAAACAAATACTGTAGCATTGGCAAGAGTAATTCTGCACACTAGCAGCTTATGCTAATGCTTTAAAAATTTTATTAAAGACTAGATTTTAGTACAGTTAAAACTTTGATACAGCATCTATGATGCTCCTCATCATTTGTGTTGCAGTAATAAGATCTGCAAATGCTTCAATACATATGAAAAGTATTATGAAAAATAAATAGTTTCTATTCCAAATTAAAACTACCGCATCACCTAAAGCATCAATGTGCTGTCAAAGAATTTTCGATTTTGAAATTTCCAATTACATTATCAATTGATGAATTTAACTTGCTTCCCTTGAAATATGAAAACATATCATGTGACATGGGGTAGGTAAGTGATACTCAAACAACAAATTCCTATATATAAACAGAACACCTTTAATAACCAAATTAAAGGCCTTAAATACCCACAATGCCTGGGCACAGATGTCTTCATAGGAAAAAAATCATCAAAGATAGACAAACTACCCTGATGCTTTATCTGTCTAATCCTATAATTGAAACACTTACACAACTTCTTTACTAACAAGGAGCCAAACTGGACTAAAAGAAAAAAAAATATTTCCTCCTCAAAGGCAACAAGAAACAATACGAAAACCTAAAAGTAGTCAAATACAAGAACAATTAAAACCTCTACCATGCTCAGCTGGAGGACTAAATGTAAGATTAATAATCAATAAAAAAAAATTACCAAGTTTATTATGGCCAACTATTCCTTCCTATTTTATCTAATAGTACAATTGCTGTCAGGTATCTATGGACTGTCCCTTCCTAATTAGAGAGCAGAAGCATTCTGTACTTCCAATGACTTGAACCCTCAGAATGATGAAAAAACAAATAAATTCATCTTTTTTAAGGCCTATTGGGCAAAATACTACAACTAATCATATAAGACTATACTGTACAGTATATAGAAATTCTTAATTCATGGCTTTTCACTGTGAGAATAAATGATGAGCACTGTATAACAAAATAGTGAAAAAACCTGCTAAATAAAGAAGAAAATCATTTTTCATTTAAATATAATCCATACCAGTACAGTATTGTATAACAAACAAATGTGCTTATTTCACTTAATGTATGGGATTCAATCCAAAATTTGAGAAATAACTGTATAAAGATATGCAATTAATTGCCAATATTTACAAAATCACAAGAAACCTATTGTTAAAATGTTATTTTCATTAGTAAAATAAATTTTTGAATATACTTACCCGATAATCATGTAGCTGTCAACTCCGTTGCCCGACAGAAATCTACGGACGGGATACGCCAGCGATCGCTATACAAGAGGGGGGTGTACTCACCAGCGCCATCTGTGGTCAGGTACTCCAGTACTTCTTGTCAACACCACCTCAATTTTTCCCTCGGTCCACTGGTTCTCTATGGGGAGGAAGGGTGGGTCAATTAAATCATGCTTATCGGGTAAGTATATTCAAAAATTTATTTTACTAATGAAAATAACATTTTTCAATATTAATCTTACCCGATAATCATGTAGCTGATTCACACCCAGGGGGGTGGGTGAAAACCAGTGTACATGTTAATCAAGAAGCTAAGTATCCCGTATTTCATTTTTATCAGTTATTCAAAATAACAAATGAAATTATAAGTACCTGGTAAGGAAGTCGACTTGAACCATTACTCTGCCTTTAATAAGTACATCTTCCTTACTGAGCGCAGCGGTCCTCTTAGGAGGCTGAACAACTCTTAGGTGCTGAAGTATAAAGGGCTGCAACCCATACTAAAGGACCTCAACACAACCTCTAACCTAGGCGCTTCTCAAGAAAGAATTGACCACCCGCCAAATCAACAAGGATGCGGAAGGCTTCTTAGCCCACCGTAACAACCCAAAACAACAATAAAAGCATTCAAGAGAAAGGTTAAAAAGGTTATGGGATTATGGGAATGTAGTGGTTGAGCCCTCACCTACTACTGCACTCGCTGCTACGAATGGTCCCAGGGTGTAGCAGTTCTCGTAAAGAGACTGGACATCTTTGAGATAGAATGATGCAAACACTGACTTGCTCCTCCAATAGGTTGCATCCATAATACTCTGCAGAGAACGGTTCTGTTTGAAGGCCACTGAAGTAGCCACAGCTCTCACTTCATGTGTCCTTACCTTCAGCAAAGCAAGGTCTTCATCCTTCATGTGAGAATGAGCTTCTCTAATCAGAAGCCTTATGTAATAAGAAACTGCGTTCTTAGACATAGGCATCGAAGGTTTCTTAATGGCACACCATAAGGCTTCTGATTATCCTCGTAAAGGTTTTGACCTTTTAAGAAGTACTTAAGAGCTCTGACAGGGCAAAGAACTCTCTCCAGTTCGTTACCCACCATGTTGGAAAGGCTAGGAATTTCGAACGATCTAGGCCAAGGACGTGAGGGAAGCTCATTTTTTGCCAAAAAACCGAGCTGTAAGGAACATGTAGCCGTTTCAGATGTGAATCCTATGTTCCTGCTGAAGGCGTGAACCTCACTAACTCTTTTGGCTGTTGCAAGGCAGACGAGGAAAAGAGTTTTGAGAGTAAGGTCTTTGAAAGAGGCTGACTGGAGAGGCTCAAATCTAGATGACATCAGGAACCTTAGGACTACGTCTAGATTCCAGGCTGGAGTGGACAAGCGACGTTCTTTAGAGGTCTCAAAAGACCTAAGGATGTCCTGCAGATCTTTGTTGGAGGAAAGATCCAAGCCTCTGTGGCGGAAAACTGCTGCCAACATACTTCTGTACCCCTTGATCGTAGGAGCCGAAAGAGATCTAACATTCCTAAGATGTAACAGGAAGTCAGCAACTTGGGTTACAGTGGTATTGGTAGAGGAAACTGCATTGGCTCTGCACCAGCTTCGGAAGACTTCCCACTTAGATTGATAGACTCTGCGAGTGGATATCCTCCTTGCTCTGGCAATCGCTCTGGCTGCCTCCTTCGAAAAGCCTCTAGCTCTAGAGAGTCTTTCGATAGTCTGAAGGCAGTCAGACGAAGAGCGTGGAGGCTTGGGTGTACCTTCTTTACGTGAGGTTGACGTAGAAGGTCCACTCTTAGAGGGAGAGTCCTGGGAACGTCGACCAGCCATTGCAGTACCTCTGTGAACCATTCTCTTGCAGGCCAAAGGGGAGCAACCAACGTCAGCCGTGTCCCTTCGTGAGAGACGAACTTCTGAAGAACCCTGTTGATGATCTTGAACGGCGGGAATGCATACAGATCGAGGTGGGACCAATCCAGCAGAAAAGCATCCACGTGAACTGCTGCCGGGTCTGGGATCGGGGAACAGTACAATGGGAGCCTCTTGGTCAACGAGGTAGCGAACAGATCTATCGTTGGCTGACCCCACAGGGCCCAAAGTCTGCTGCACACGTTCTTGTGAAGGGTCCATTCTGTGGGGATGACTTGACCCTTCCTGCTGAGGCGATCTGCCGAGACATTCATATTGCCCTGAATGAACCTCGTTACTAGCGTGAGCTTTCGACTTTTTGACCAAATGAGGAGGTCCCTTGCTATCTCGAACAGCTTCCTCGAATGAGTCCCTCCCTGCTTGGAGATGTACGCCAAGGCTGTGGTGTTGTCGGAGTTCACCTCCACCACCTTGTTTAGCAGGAGGGACTTGAAGTTCATTAAGGCCAGATGGACTGCCAACAACTCCTTGCAATTGATGTGAAGCGTTTCCTGTTCCTGGTTCCATGTCCCCGAGCATTCCTGTCCGTCCAATGTCGCGCCCCAGCCCGAGTCTGATGCGTCCGAGTAGAGATGAAGATCGGGGGTCTGAACAGCTAAAGAGAGACCCTCCTTGAGAAGGATGTTGCTCTTCCACCACGTTAGAGTAGCCCTCATCTCTTTGGAAACAGGAATAGAGACCGCCTCGAGCGTCATATCCTTGTTCCAGTGAGCTGCTAGATGGTACTGAAGGGGGCGGAGGTGGAGTCTCCCTAACTCGATGAACAGGGCTAACGATGACAGAGTCCCTGTTAGACTCATCCACTGTCTCACCGAGCATCTGTTCTTCTTCAGCATGCTCAGGATGCACTCTAGGGCTTGGTTGATTCTTGGGGCCGACGGAAAAGCCCGAAAAGCTCGACTCTGAATCTCCATTCCCAGGTAAACGATGGTTTGGGAAGGAACAAGCTGGGACTTCTCCAAATTGACCTAAAGACCCAGTTCCTTGGTCAAATCCAAAGTCCATCTGAGACTCTCCAGACAGCGACGACTTGTGGGGGCTCTTAAAAGCCAGTCGTCTAAATAAAGGGAGGCTCTGATGTCCGCCAAGTGAAGGAATTTCGCAATATTCCTCATCAGTCGCGTAAACACAAGAGGTGCCGTGCTTAGACCAAAACACAGGCCTTGGAATTGGTACACAACCTCTCCAAAGACGAATCTCAGAAAAGGTTGGGAGTCTGGATGGATGGGAACGTGAAAGTAGGCGTCTTTCAGATCCAATGAGACCATCCAGTCCTCCTGCCTGACCGCTGCTAGGACCGACTTCGTCGTCTCCATTGTGAACGTCTGCTTGGTGACATAAGCATTGAGCGCACTGACGTCCAGCACCGGTCTCCAACCTCCTGTCTTCTTGGCCACCAGGAAGAGACGGTTGTAAAAGCCCGGGGATTGATGGTCCCGGACTATCACCACTGCCTCCTTCTGTAACAGGAGCGACACCTCTTGATGTAACGCTAGCCTCTTGTCCTTCTCCTTGTAGTTGGGAGAGAGGTTGATGGGAGATGTGGTCAGAGGGGGATTGCGGCAGAACGGAATTCTGTAACCCTCCCTTAGCCACTTGACAGACTGAGCGTCTGCACCTCTTCTTTCCCAGGCTTGCCAGAAGGTCTTGAGTCTGGCTCCTACAGCTGTCTGGAGAGGAGGAAAGTCAATGCTTGCTTTTCGTGGACTTGGCACCTTTCTTGGACTTGCCCCTGTGACCGTCTGGACGGGAACTTCCCCGGCTGGGGGCTCTGCCACGAAAGGGCGGAATAAATCTGGTAGCAGGTGTATCAGCCACCGGGGTGCGGTAAGTTCTCGATACTGAAGGTACAATTTTAGCCTTACGTGCTGAAGAGGCCATGAGGTCATGCGTATCTTTCTGGATTAGAGCCGCAGCCATCTCTTTGATTAGCTCCTCCGGAAACAGGAACTTGGAGAGAGGAGCAAACAGTAACTGTGACCTCTGGCAAGAGGCGATACCAGTAGAAAGGTAGGAGCATAGATGTTCCCTTTTCTTGAGGACTCCTGAGACAAAAATAGAAGCAAGTTCGCCAGAACCATCGCGAATTGCTCTGTCCATACAGGACATGATCAGCATGGCCGAGTCTTTGTCAGAAGGGGCAGTCTTCTTGCTCAAGGCCCCCAGGCACCAGTCGAGGAAATTAAAAATTTCAAAGGCGCGAAAGACTCCCTTCAAGAAGTGGTCCAGATCAGAAAAGGTCCAGCAGACCTTAGAGCGTCTCATAGCTGACCTACGGGGAGAGTCAACCAAACTTGAGAAGTCGGCCTGGGCAGAGGCAGGGACCCCCAAGCCTGGTTCCTCTCCCGTGGCATACCAGACGCCCGACTTAGAAGCCAGCTTAGGAGGAGGAAACATAAAAGACGTCCTTCCCAGTTGCTGCTTGGACTGCAACCAATCCCCTAAAATCCTCAAAGCTCTTTTTGATGACCTGGCGAGGACAAGCTTAGTGTAGGCAGACTTAATAGGCTGCATGCCTAGAGAAAACTCGGATGGAGGAGAACGAGGGGTTGCAGAAACAAAGTGTTCAGGGTATAACTCTCTGAACAGAGTCAGGACCTTACGAAAGTCTATGGAAGGTGGCGACGACTTGTGTTCCTCCACATCAGAAGAAGGATCATCCAGGTGAGCAGCTTCATCCTCAGAAACCTCATCACCTGAGGGTTGAGAAGCGAGAGGTAACGATAAAGCGGTATGCTGAATGGCTGAATCCTGAAGAACGGGTGCATGCGCACTTGCAGATTCATCATCAAGTCTCTGCTGAAGAGGATGAGGGCTGGCAATGACAAAGTCATGAGGCTGGGATGAAGGAGGTTCTGCGGAGGTCTGAGGAGCAAGCGTGATCAGAAGCGAATGCTGTAAGGCATGAGGCTCATGTTGCATAGTATGCGGTTCATGTTGAATGGGAAGAGGTTCATGCTGCGAAGAATGCGGTTGCTGCATGCGTTGAGGCGGCTGCCTCATAGCATGAGGTTCCTGCCTCAAGGGTTGCGCCTGCCTCAAGGATTGAGGAGGTGGCTGCGCATAGAGAGGCTCTTGCCTCAAGAGTTGAGGTTCTTGCCTCAAGAGTTGAGGTTCTTGCCTCAAGAGTTGAGGCGGTTGCCGCAAGAGTTGAGGCTGCTGCCTCAAGGATGGTGGAGGTTGCCGCAACGCATGAGGTTGCTGCCTCAAGGATGGAGAAGGTTGCCGCAACGCATGAGGCTCCTGCCTCAAGGGTAGAGGAGGTTGCTGCAAAGCATGAGGCTCCTGCCTCAAGGGTTGAGGAGGTTGCCGCATAGCAAGAGGCTCCTGCCTCAAGGAAAGTGGAGGTTGCTGCATAGCGCTGGTACCTGGCAACTCCCAATGCGGCAGCTCACGCATGGAGGCAGGAGGAGCCTCAACATCATACGTCTGGCAGGGTGGACTGCGCAGAGGTGGAGGAGCGCTCTCAGGAGGAGGTGTGCTAACCTTCTCTGCCTGAAACTCCTGCATCAACACCGCAAGCTGCGACTGCATTGTCTGCAGCATAGCCAACTTGGGATCAACAGAAGTTGGAGCAGAGGCCTGTTGAGGCATCGCTTTACCTCTCTTAGGAGGCGTGCAGCCATCAGATGACTGCGGCGAGTCCGAACTGGCCCAGTGGCTACACCTGGGCTGTTGGACTCGCTCGGTCTGGACTTTACGCTTAAGAGGCCGTGAGACCTGGGTCCAGCGTTTCCTCCTGGAAACTTCTTCCGCAGACGAGGAATTTAAGGGCTCAATCGTCTGGGAGTGGAAGTGACGATCTCTATCAGATACGCCCGCAACCACTGAGGATACAACTCTGCGCCGATCAAGGCCTGCCGAACCCTTTTGCCCTTCGACATTGCTTCTCCCCTGGGCTTGGGAGCTTGCAAGAGGTCCCGGACTGGGAGGACGACTGGCACGCACAGAAGTATCCTCATGCGCAACACTGACACTGACACTAGGCACAGCACTGGCACTACCACTTCCCACTGCACTTTTCACTTTAAGTTCCTTGACATCTGCCAAGAGAAGATTGTGGTCACTCACTAAAGACTCCACCTTATCACCTAGAGCCTGAATGGCACGTAACATATCCGACATATCAGGCTGAGCACTCGTAATAGGTTCGGGGGTCACCACTACAGGGGAAGGAAAAGGTTGAGGATCATGGGGGGAGGAATAAACCAAAGAGCGAGAAGAACTCCTCCTAACTCTCTCCCTCTCTAACTTAGCCGTATACTTGAGGAATTCATTAAAATCGAATTCCGAAAGCCCGGCACATTCCTCACATCGATCTTCCAACTGACAGGATTTTCCCCTACAGTCGGAACAAACGGTGTGAGGATCAACCGAGGCCTTCGGAAGACGCCTACTACAAGTCCTAACACTACATCGCCTTTGTCTAGGAGCTTGAGAGTGGTCGGACATCTTGAATTAGAGAACAGTCAAGGGGGGATTCCAAATTAAAGCAAAGATCGTTAAACCATTAAATCAATTTAAATCCAAAAGCTATCTAAGCTAAGGGAAAAGCTTCCTGTATAGCGAAGGCTAAATTTCAGAGCAATACTTCACCAAAACCGTGAACAAAGACTCCAAAATCAACAGCGTATCCATGTAGGTCTTGCCGGCGGCACGACAGAGGAAAAATTGAGGTGGTGTTGACAAGAAGTACTGGAGTACCTGACCACAGATGGCGCTGGTGAGTACACCCCCCTCTTGTATAGCGATCGCTGGCGTATCCCGTCCGTAGATTTCTGTCGGGCAACGGAGTTGACAGCTACATGATTATCGGGTAAGATTAATATTGAAAACATTATGTTCACTAACATAATGCCACACTGACTCAGGCTCTAAGTGACATTCGCTGTGCAATATTCACTATATTAAAAGGATACTGTACCATACAGCTAAGACAGGATTTAATAGAGGTTGATAAAACAGAAAACAAGCACAAGACAACTTTAAATATTCAGCATGAATACAGAGAGAATGCAAAAAGAATGAGGAAAAACACAGGGATCAGGGAAAACCCAAACAAAATGAGGGTAGAAGAGACACTTTAGCTGTGGCCAGCGACTTTTCTAGGAGAGGGACACTCCAAAATCAAACAATTATTCTCTAGTCTTGGGAAGTGCCATGGATTCTGTATCATGTCTTCAACTGTCTTGGAGTAGAGTTCTCTTGCTTGAGGGTACACTCAAGCACACTATTCTATCTTATTTGTCTTCCTCTTGTTATGTTGAAGTTTTTATAGTTTACATATAATAGATTTCTTTTAATAATATTCTTAAACTTCTCTTGTTGTACATTCCTTTCCTTACTAAGCTATTTTCCCTGTTGGAGCCCTTGGGCTTATAGCATCCTGCTTTACCAACTAGGGTTGTAGCTTAGAAAGTAATAATAATAATAATAAAAGGTAAATGAAAGGTCTTACTACCTGGTTGTGACCAGAAGTCAACCTCTGCAGCATCTTAAAAAAAATGTGTACTTTTCCATTTCCATTTCTGGCATTTTCTCAACCTTTTCCATATAAAATTGGTTTTTATCTTTGTTAGGTTTTGTTACTTTACATTCAGTATATGTCACTATATATTGTGCTATAAAATGTACCATACAAATCTTTCATAGCATATGAAAATAATGCAATAAGACAATGATGTTGTGAATAGTTTGATATAAATGTTGTCTACGCTACCATCTTGACAGGACAGTTGACCGCCGAGATAAAACCAGGTCCCCAGTAAAACCTGGGTGTTGTTTCAACAGCCATGAATGACCAGTGCTTTCCTTTTCTAATATTTTACACTACAATAAAAAAAATGGTTTTAGAAAAAAAAATTAAACCTGCAGAAGTTATTTACCTAATAAATCAAACATTTTAAGTAATTTGTATTTTTCCTAACAGTACTTTCTTGGGAGTATCTGGGATCTCCTCCCAACCGACCAGAATTTTGTGTAGTTTCCCCTTTATTATAGGCTACATAATATACACTGAGATTGAAAGAGATTAGATTAAATCTATAAGTTTGGGGTACGTAGTCTGGCGCTGGGATCTGAGGCCATTCAGTACCCAAGTGCAACTAGGGAGAAAACCCTGCAGTTACCCAATGAAGTAAAAGGAAAATAGGAAGATAGAAGAAAGGAAGGGAACAGAGGGAAAATAGGAGGATGCAAAGCAATTGCAGCTGAGGGCCAAAAAGGGATTTTGACGAAGGAAAAATCTATTTCTGGGAAGAGGCCTGTGACGGCCGGTGAGAAAGGTCCTTCCTTATACCTTTCCTAATATAAATCTTCCAAATATACTAGAGAAAGATAAAAGCATGGAATGCAGAGGTTACAACCCTCGCGCGAACACCTTGTAGGTGTCGTGTATTAAACAAAGGCGTGTGTAAACCACTATTCACAGGTTGTCTTCCATTTAGATAATCCCTTCATCAATGGGGAGGGCCGTGACAGGCCCTAGATAACATGGTTGAACTCCCCAACGACACCTACCACGCGCGCCCTCTAGGATATCCTTCTTTAATTGGACTTCAAGCAAGCATAGTTTTTTTGGGCACAGTGTTTTTTTCGAAGAATTTCTCGTTATTTCAACATGACTGACGTTGTTACTTCACCCTTACCAATGTTAAGTACCATAGTTTGTTTTGGCAGCTTTTGGCAGTACCGGGCATTTGTTCTATTTCCATTATGGTGGTTTTTAGTTTTGGAAGCGATTGTCCTGCCGAGATATCGGCAGCCATTTTGGGTATGTTCGCTTCGGTAAATTTTCTAGTTAATTTTGCCCATCTGGTACTCTGTCAGATAGGCTGCTAAGAACCTCAAGCAATTCCTACAATACAATGTGAGAAGTGCACTGATAAAACTATCTGCTTACTGGAGGGAGAGGGACAGAAAGAGAGAGAAAATGGTGAAAAACAACTTAGACCTGGTATAATCAAAATACTGTTGATCACATGGCAAATCTTCCATAAAATGTATTTGGCTGTCAACCCGATGGAAATTCACAACTCAGATGTGCATCTGTTTTGTCAGACGTAGGAAAACTGTGCGTCGTTGCTTGTACTCGTAAACTGTTATGGTAATGATGTTGCTCATCAACAATTGAGATTGTATAACTCAAACCTTCTCGGAAAATTTGTTCTATTTCTAAATCTTTGATGCAGATAAATTCCTGCTAATTACATACACAAAATGACAAGGTCAGCCACATGAAAGGTCCACCAATCATTCCATGAACCTGAGAACAGTTACAAGTCTGAAAGCATAAGTCGAGAGGGACTCCTCAGATGAGGTTTTGTTCATCCAGCTACCAGACAAAATTGGCCCATAACTCCTGTCCCACTGGAACAGGATAGAATGGGTGATCTCTGCATGCCAACCACGGTTCCTCCAACACAATAGGACGGATCTCTAGGGGAGATACCTGCAACTCTCCTGAAGAAGATTGCTAATATATTCACTTAATGGAAACTATTTCGCTGCTGCCGTGTCCATTGGCACACTCACATGCTTCAATCAACCTCTGCTTGGGTATGAGATTTGACTTCCTCCCAGGTTATCATGACACAAAAATTATGACAGAAGGCAAGAACACAATCTTAATCCTTTAACAACTGCCTCTCTGAGGAGAATAAGATTGCCAAATTGTCATGACACTGAACAGTATATCACAGAAGTATCCCAGATATGTGAACACGCGAGCAAACACCTGGAGAGCCGTGCACAGTTCGAAACACAGGGTCTTGAACTGGTATACCTGTTTGGCTGAGGAAGAATAGGTACAGCAGTACTGTACAATGGGTTACGAGTAACTTTGTATGCTATCAAATCGAGATACGAACAAACAAATTTGTATTGGGCTATGAGTATACAATATTGCATTGGTCTGCGAGAAAATCAAGATACAAACATAGAAATTTGTATTGGGTTATGAGTACTGTACAGTATATAGCATTGGTCTGCGAGAAAATTAGGAAACGAACATACAAATTTATATTGGGTTATGAATACATTGCATTGGCCTGCGAGAAAACCAGGATACGAACATAAAAATTTGTATTGGGTTATGAGTATATTACATTGGTCTGCGAGCAAGCGCTAATGACTTTAATCAATCATGCAGCAGTACCTGTATGCCACCCTCACAGCGTTCAAATGCTTTTTACCCCATTTTGTTCACTTAAAAAAAAAAGGTAAAAGCAGTCATTTCTACTTAGGTTCCTTGTCAAAACTGAAGGTAATAATGTAAAAGACAAGGGCAACCAAGTGTCCATAAAGTAAATCAAGTGATTTAGTTAGTGACAGTAAATGTCATTCAAGAGAGAACTCCCAATATTCTAACAGAGCTGCTCACAGAGGGAGATCGAGCTTCTCGTTCTCTCAATTATTTTCATTGTTAATTATTTCTTATTCATTACAAGAAGTTCAATAATCAATTACCGTTATAATGCCCATAAATATCCCAAATTTAAAAGTAATTTGTATATTTCTTAACTATACAAACCTGAGTTTTTCAATAGGAGTATGATTTTAGAGCAGCTGAAACTTTTGTAAAGATTTATAACAAGGTGCCAGTAGTTACTGATGGGTGGGTGGCATGGAAACGATCATAAGGTTCCCAACTGCGGTAAACAATAACATGGTTTCCAATCGAGATAAACTATCACAAGATTTCCAGTCACAGTAAATCATCTTTAGTTTCCTGATCGCAATAATCATCACATTATCAGAGTAAACCATCATAGGGTTCCCGACCATAGCCTACATTTCCTAAGGAAGTGCCCATCGTGGAGAAAAGCACAAGGCAATCAGTTTGCAGGGTACAAGGAAACCTTGGTACTCGTCAACGCAAGATAGAGTAGCACAATCAAGCGATGAGAATGGTCATAAGTTTTTATTCCAAATGGAAGAGCAGAAATAAAAGATACTGTATCAAAAGTTCTGTGACACAAAAGCCACTAAAGAATAACACAAAGTGTCCGATCGCGTAGCATCAAGCAAGTGCAGTAAACTCCTGCACCTTTCTACGGTAAATGTTTAATCGCGTAGCGACGTCTTATGGTAGTAAACATTTTCAATACATAACCTCTTGCCTCACATATGAGGTGGGAGAGTACTGTACTAAGGTGCCCAACTTACTCAGGTTGGTGACCACTCTACGCATGTACCACACATCTTGGTATGTATCGCTTCCCCTAGTACGCTGATTGGATTCTTTTTTTGAGAATTTTGCCTTTGGTACAAGACCAACCAATGTCAGTTACCAAAGTAATGATTCTCCATACACAATTTTTTCCTCTCTCAAAAGCAAGAGAGGGATCTTCTAGGAAGGGCAAGGCCATTACAGTATTCACTCAAGCTATGTGCTTGATCTTATGAGAAACGACCACAGGGGAGTAGGTACAGTATGTGGGCTGTCATCCCAACTATAAGTGAGCAAAGAAGTTGTGTGGCTTTCAGCCTCCCGCAACAACACTCCAAGGAAAAGGATCCTAGGAACTCTATGAGGAGAGCACCACCTTGTGATACATTCGTAGTGCCATCCAGACACAGAGAGACTGGCGAGAAGGGTTGGTGCTTCTCCCCTTCAAGTCGGCTTGAGAATAAACAACAGGAATGCTTTAACACAGGAAGAAGAAAGTGCGTATTAGCAGGTTACACAGACAACTGTCAGTCATCCACACTTATCAGGATAACAGCAAAACTATTCTTTTTCGTTAATATCCCTCGCTCACAACAAACGGCCAACATTTCTAAAATACAAACAATGATTAAAACAGCCTCTTGACGGCACCAGGAGACACCTGTACTCTCAGGCATCTGAAAACAAAGTGGCTACTCAATATGCTAGTGGGGCCCCCATCAGCCAGTAACTACTGCTACCTCACCTAATTATTAATCTCAACAGCAGGGTTCCAGCTATACTGTAAGCATACTCTTATTAAAGAATGAAGATCTGTATGTCTGTTGGAACAAGTGAGCGTATAGGTAAGTGTATTTATATACTTATGAACTGCATTGAGTGAATTTCCGTTATTTCTAACGGGAAAAATTGCTTTAAAATATGAACAATTCAGGTTGTAACCTCACTCCCAGAACAAATTAAACTTGTAAACCGAGGTACCAGTGTACTTCCAAGAGAACTTATGAATGGCTACTTTGAAGTATGAATCTTCAGATCCACAACAATCATGAAGTCTTCTGCAAGGGCTTCCGGTGATATTAATACAGTACACCAATGCTATTGATCAGCAAAGTTTTCCAAAAGCATGGCAGGAATCCAAATACTCTCGGAAGTAGAGAAGTAAGAACTTGAACATAAGTGTCCCTCTTAGGTCAAACTCATTGGTATTAGTCAGCACGGAAGAACTTCCAGCACATAGTGGAGTGCGGCAATCAGCTCATTCCACGAACACCGAAAAACTTGCTGAATTACATTCAAATTCTCCCTGAAACATACTCCCCAAGATTAAGCCCGGGTCGTATATTTATCAGCTTCAGCGATCGGCAAACTTGACGAGGAAAGCAAAGTGTTCAAGTTTCTCGGATATTGTCATTAATGACGCCAGTGGCCAGAGAAGACTGATCTTTCCTGTTTCTCAAGAAATATGCTCATCCTTAACAGGGAACCAAAATCTACTCTCAATATACAGATAATTGTAAATAATCATGCCCTTCAAAAACCCAGGAAGTGTGCTTCTATGGCTGGTTTAGTCATAAACAGATGAGTGACCATTCCTTCTCTGTTTAATCATGAACGTTAAGGCACTGCGGAACTGCAGTACCCACAAATTTCTGCAGATATTATTTATAACATTCAGCATAATGATTTTTTCTTTAATTCTTTCTATCTACTGTACTTGTAGAATAATTATAATCATTAAACTTAATGTTAGTAGCCATCCTTCAGTTTATGAATAAAATACAAAAATTCTTTGTATAGAACTGTGTACTTCACAGTTACAGCTGCGTGATGCTTGGCTATTGTGCACATGCGGACAAAGGAAACAGCCCATGAGGCTGAGATGGTAAGAGAGCACTTTACAGTAGCTCTTACAGTGCCAACCTTGGCGTATTGGTGGAAGGTAGTTTTTATTTTGTTACTCCACATGTCGTGCTAGAAAAACATGTACCATATTCTTTAAAGTGATAAAAGTGTAGAATCATATTATCCTTCTTTAGCTATTCTATATGAATAATTTTTGTTCTGTTCATCTATACTGTATTCTCTTTTATTCTCTTCTTTTCATGACTACATTAAGAGGCAGAAAGCTGCTTTTCAAAACTAAAATTAAAAAAACTGTTCTAAGAAGGACTATAAATTTGAAAAGACTAAATACACTTGTAGTGCTTTCAAGGGACAACATTTCCTCAGTTGTCATCCAGAGATCAATGAGAAAACTATTGATCTTTTTGTGCGAATTACTATTATTATTATTATTATTATTATTATTATTATTATTGTTACTACCTAAGCTACAACCCTAGTCTGAAAAATGCTATAAGCCCAAGGGCTCCAACATGGAAAAATTACTCGGTGAGGAAAGGAAATAAGGAAATAAATAAATGATATGAGAAATAGTGAACAATCAAAACAAAATATCTTAAAAAGAGTAACATCAAAACAGATATTGCATATGCGGTATAACTATAAAATTAAAAGAAGAAGAATGGATTTCATATTCAAATGAATGGATCAAGCTTAAACAGTAACAATTAAGGTTATATGGTATTGAGTAAAATGTTTTTGTTGTTTTTGGGGTTTTATCAAGTTTCTGAATAAATGTTCTTATACATGTTTGTCTCCTTTCACACAATATTAAACTCAATCATAGTCTATCTGGGGAGGAGATGATCTGAGACCCTTAGCTCCAATAGGCGTAGGATAAGATGACGATGTGGTCAGTCAACAGAGGCCACATGGTACAAATGATACAAAAGACTCTACTGTTGCCTATTTATTCAACAAAGTACTGTATATATGTACTGGACACGCTAATCTTGCCAAATCGCTTTCTTATACTGTATGCAATTTTTGTTGGAAACAACCTTCTCTCTTAAAATAATTATTTTCATTTTCTAATTTCCCATAATACTAGAGTTCACGTGCCATATGCAAACATCGCCAAAATGATCAGCTTCACACCTTTATTTTGCACCGACTTCATCTTTTATATT
This sequence comes from Palaemon carinicauda, assembly GCF_036898095.1. Classification (NCBI taxonomy): domain Eukaryota; kingdom Metazoa; phylum Arthropoda; class Malacostraca; order Decapoda; family Palaemonidae; genus Palaemon; species Palaemon carinicauda. Next base: position 14,557,616 of record NC_090763.1, read on the forward strand.
TTGAAACTATTCTTTCAATGACCGTTACTGAGCACTGGTTGCAAGCATTCCTATTATACATTCATTTACCTTTGTTTTATACACAAAGCTTTTCATATGTTGCTGTAGAGACAACGTACTTTCCAGTTTTCTCAATGCCCGAAACACAGTAGTTATTGTATATTCAAATACCAAATAATGGAGCAATTGATCATACTGTTTCTGCCTTGGAAAAGAAAAATTTGTCTTGTAGGAAAAAATACTTTTCACACCTCAAAGCAATAAGGCAAGACACTTGAAAATTTGTTCACTCCAGAGTGGTAGGCACAAGAGACAGGATAACGTCCTAAATAACGACCATACATACATATGATCGGCATATGGCTCCTCTCTACCCAAACTAGCACCACAGTGCCAGGAAATGGCTGCTGATTCAGCAGGTAGAACTATAGGGTTCATTAATACCCATCTTGCCCACAGACAGTGGGGTTGCAGGCACTACTGAAAATTGTCTGGCTTAAAGTAGGGCTTGAGATAAGTAAGGATGTGGCTTCAATGTTAAGTGATGAACCTTAGGGATGTATTCTTGTGTTTCTTTCTCTAGTAAAACATGGGTTTTCAGGTGTTTCGATCACTTTTCTTCACAAACTGTTAATATTTTTGAGACACATAATTGCCTTCACCAACAAATCAGCCAAATTCAGATGGAAATGTGTACCTGTAGGAAGTTGAGTCACAGTTTGACATACGAGTAAAGATGTCCTAACCTAACTTATCACAACCTCACTATCAAAGAAATTATACGATGCACCCAACCTTCTACAAACTACCAAAATAGTTTGAAACACATGAAAATACATCAGGTTAATCATACAGTATTTCACCTAATTCATGGGAACAATTTAGTGTATTTACAATGTAAATTTCATTAAATACAGGTTTGGTATATACTTTGATTTTTAGCAAAATACACAAACCATATTATTTCCTACTAGTATCTTGTATTTTATGCATTTCTGACAACAAAGAATATTGGGGCAAACCTCACATTCATGGGTTTTCCTATACTCCCTCATCAAAACAATTAAGGGGGATCCCCATGGTAAACCAGGGTTTTGAGTGGGGAAACACCAAAAACAAGTCATTTGCAGCAGTAATAATGGTGAAAAATGTATAATAAACACAAGATAACCAGCAGGAAAAACATATGGTTCATGCAAGTGGCGGGAAATTTAAGTATCCAAATTACGAATAATTCATATAATATCCCTCAAATGGTTTTTGCTGCACCGTGGCTCACCTCGGTCCTAAATAAACTTAATCTCACTGTTCCTCTGTTCTGGCAAGCGGTACAAAGATGAAATGCGCGCACCAATCATGTGGGCCATTATTTCAGGGATATTTTTTGGTTCAAATGACAAAAATAACTATACAGTACAGTTGACTGAACAGTGTGTGTATTCAACATAATTGCCAAAAGATTGAAATTACAATCAACTTAAAAAATGTCGACATCGTCTTATGACGGTAGTCATGCTAAAACTTAAGGGGGGGGGGGGGAAATGGCTGTTGTAAACAATATCCGGGAACTTGCGCATAAATAATTGGACCATGCGCAGTCACTCATAATCAGTTTCCAAAAAGTAACCAATGGACTTAGGCAATGAAATGGTGTTTACATTTTAATCAATGGGCAAGTTATCATGCCCCAACAGCTAAACTAGCCAGCAATCATTAATTTCTTATTGCGAATTCCTATTTTGATAGAAATTAATGTACAGTACAGTATCACATATTAACCCAAATTTCTAACAAAGCCAAGAGAGAAAATTCTGAGAAGTCAAGGGCAATGGTGGAGCTCTTATGGTAAACTCTAATAATGATCTTGCCAATCATCTCTTAGGGATACTTACAAAACTGTCACTATCCCGAAAAGCATTATTATCCCAGGGAGATTCCCAATAATTAGTTTACAGGAAGGCAGTCAAAGATCTCAAACAAGTTACCGCAAATATAGGGACTTATAAAACAGATGGTTTACCTATTTTCATCATCCTCTCCTACACCTATTGATGCAGAGTGCCTCAATTAGATTTCGCTAGTTGTAACTATCTTGAGCTTTTAATATTTTACTTCTCCATTCACTACCTCAGACTTCAAGCTTCATGGTCCACAGCCATGTAGGGCTGGGTTTTCAACTCTTCTTGTGTCTTGTGGAGTCCAGTTAAATGTTTGGTGAACTAATCTCTCTTGGGGAGTGCAAAGAGTATGCCCAAACTATCTCCATCTACCCCTCACCATGATCTCATCCACATATGACACTTGAGTAATCTCTTATAGTTTCATTTCTAATCCTATCCTGCCATTTCACTCCCATTATTCTTCTGAGGGCTTTGTTCTTGAACCTACAAAATCTGTTTGTTACCTATTCTGCTATCCAGTAAATGTTAGTTCCTTGGGGATGATGGGATGAATACCTCCAGTTTTTAGGCATTTTGACATTTCTACAAATGTAGCCAGGCCCAGTCTTCAATTTACAGTTGTTTCGTACTATGGGAGTTTCAAACCAAGTTGTTTCATACCAAAGCAATTTGTACCCAAGGTGTTTCATACCACATTCCCAAAACATTTCGAACCACAACCCATGTTGATTCGTACCATCCTGCCATACAAAATTGAACCAGTATAGTCATTTAGTTCAATTTATGAATACGATCCTATGACTACTTGCAGGTAGACCTACTGGTGAAACCACTGATACGAAGTACAAAGTTGAACAGTGCTGTGAATGCAACAACCACGTTATGATATATATCACTTATGTGACTTATTGCTGTTTTACCTTGTTCATGGAAATGTTTGTGTAGTCTACATGCTTTTAGTGATTCGTTGTTGTTATATGGTTATAGTACTTTATTATATAAATTATATATTTGCCTGTTTTCTTTGTGTTTATGGTGAATGTATGTCAAAGTTTTTTCAAATCAGAAGATTCCTAAGATTATAGTTATATTACAAACTTACTAAAACATACTTAAAGAAAATTTCAGAAAATTGTACGCTGTGGAGATGGCTATCTGTTCTGTTGTAAATATGCTAGAAATGATGGATGAAAACAAATGTGATATTTTAATATAACTTGATCTTAGTGGTCCTTTTTATACAGTTGAGCATGAACTGCTACTAGATGACCAACTGTCCATCAGTCTTGAAGATCAAGGTTTTGAATATGTAAAAGACTACTTGGGTGACAGAAACTACTTGTGCAAATTGGAAACTCTCATTCATCACATGAACCACTAAACAGTGTGTATACATATTAAAAGTTGTCACAACCCGATGTCCAAAATATCTAAGAGAATTGGTACTTATTGTGCAGCCAACAAATCATGTTGACACAACAATAGTTACAGATGGTTTCAAATTATTGGAACCTAGATATGTCTACGCATTAATCCCAACTACTCAATCGATGATTAAAAGAAAACAAACTCTTGCTGCATTCTTAGGGGAAGCAGCAAATTCGCCAGTGTAAATGAACACCCGTTGAGATACTACCGCTAGAGAGTTATGGGGTCCTTTGACTGGCCAGAGAGAACTACATTGGATCCTTCTCTCTGGTTACAGTTCACTTTCCCTTTACCTACACATACACCATATAGTCTGGCATATTCATTACATATTCTCCTCTGTTCTCATACACCTGACAACACAGTGATTATTGAACAATTTTTCTTCACCAAAGGGGTTAAATACTGTTACTTTCTTCTTGTCAAGGGTAGAAGAGACTCTTTAGTTATGATAAGCAGCTTTCCTAGAAGGACACTCCAAAATCAAACCATTATTCTCTAGTCTTGGGTAGTGCCATAACCTCTGTACCATGGTCTTCCACTGTCTAGGATTAGTGTTTTCTTGTTTGAGGGTACACTCGGGAACACTACTGTATCTAATTTCTTTTCCTCTTTTTTCTTTAAAGTTTTTATAGTTTATATAAGAAATTTTTATTTTAATGTGACTGTTAAAACATTTTATTTTTATTTTTTTTTCCTTTCCCCACTAGGCTATTTTCCCTGTTGGGGCCCCTGGGTTTATAGCATCCTGCTTTTCCAACTAGAGTTGTAGCTTGTCAAGTAGTAGTAATAATAATAATAATAATTTAGATCAACACCAGAATTGGCTTTTGTTTAGGCTTGTTTATGTGTAATAAGTTTGAAATACAATCTCAAGGGAGTGTACTATTGGTCTATCAAAAGTACTACATTACAAAGGCATGGAGTGAAGTTCAACTATTTGTAGATGATACACAATTTTACTTCAAACATGATATTGACAACACTACTGAAACTGTAAACCGAATTCTCGTTTGTGTTATGGAATGGATGGCAATCAAACAACTAAAATTAAATGAAAACAAAACTGAGTTCATGGTGGTGGGAAAGAAAAATAGCCTAAGAAACTTGGGGGACATTCAAATGACCATAAATAACAACTCTGCTCGCATATCTAGTAAAGTTCATAATCTAGGGGTATATCTCTTGACTGTAACTTAATCTTTCAATGCTCAAATAAATAATGTAGTACAAATTGCTGGACATCCTCATAGAAACATTGCTTTCATAAATTAGTACCTGGATGAACATGATGTAAACAAACTTGTGATAAACTGTGTTATCACCAGGATTGACTACTGTAACTCCATCTACCACAATATACCAAAAGTGCAACTTAAGAAATTACATAACATAATAAACAGAGGAGCAAGGCTGATAAAAGGTGTCCCACCCCGAGAAAGGATCCCTCCTACACTAAATGATTTACACTGGCTGCCTATTAAAGCAAGAATTGAGTTTAAAATACATACAATAGCCCATCAAGATATCAGAACCAGACGTCCAAATATCTAAGAGAATTGCAACATATTGTGCAGCCAACAAATTGTGTTGAAACGAGAATTGTTATAGATGGTTTCAAATTACTGGAATCTAGATAAATGTCAATCGTAGGTTCTAGAGCTTTTAAATAAGCAGACCTCAGACTATACAGTATTCTCCCACTAGATATCCGAAACTGATAATATTAAGGTTTTCAAGAGGAAACCGAAGACTGTCTTGTTCTCTAAGTACTTTGATAGTGTGGATTTAACAATAAACAAGCAATATGCAGTATGAAATGCTGAATGCCATGAAATGCATATGTTAAAATGACTGTGAAGGTCCTGTAGAGAGTAGGATTCCCCTGCCGTGTACAACCAGAAAAGCAGTCCTTAAAGCAAAGTAAATTAAGCAAAAACACAAACAAAACAAAACTCTACGATCATTCTAGTCAATATGGCACTTTGTTTCAGCAATTCATTAATAGCTTTAATCCCAACTACAGTATTGAAATGATAAATTCAGAGATAAATTGTATTTTTCCCTAATTAATACAAACCAGTACTGTAGTTATTTATGTGGATTATCTTTCGGCAACGCTGACAGGTAGCCATTAGACTAAAAGTGCGAGGTGGAAACCCTGCCTAACTGCTTGAGCGGGTAGGCTGGGGGTGGCTGGGAGGTACCCAGCCGCAATGAAGACTACAGGAAGGCAGACTTGCCATCGTCCTCATTAGCCACATTATTTCCACTTAATCAACTATTACAAGAGAAAAGTCTCCTGCTGCATTCTTAGGAGATGCAGCAAGTTCGCCAGTGTAAATAAAACTACATATATAGGCTAACTGATAGCTCTAATACAATCATATTTGGATCAACACCAAAACTAGCTTTTGTTGAGGCTTGTTTATGCGTAATAAGTTTGAAATACAATAGTGTTTGGAATGTTACAAAATGTTAAGAAAATATAAATTTTACATCCTTTACCCAATACCATCCTACTACAACACCTATACTATGTATAGAAGAGCACAGTACACAAACACTTCCCAGTCACTGTTCTATTTTTAATTAGACTTTGCATACAGTATTATCCTTATTAGCTTATTATCAATCAAGTCATATAACCCATAACATACTCCTCGCATTCACATTGACTGTTCAACTTTGTACTGTATTTTGTATCAACAGTACCACCAGTATCTGCAATTAAAGACATTTGAATGACTATACCGATATGGTCTCGGTTCTATTTGGTATGACAGGTTGGTACGAACCCCTGTACAAAATCAACTTGGGAACATGGTATGCAACAACTTTTGTACAAATCGCTTTGGTACGAAACAACTTGGGTGGTGGTATGAAACGACTTTGGAATATGGTGCAAAACGACTTTGGAACATGGTACGAAACAACTTTGGAACATAGTACAAAACAACTTGGGTACAAATCGCTTTGGTACGAAACAACTAGAGTAAAAATTGCTTTGCTACGAAACAACTTGGATGGTGGTATGAAACGACTTGGGAACATGGTACGAAACAACTTTGGTACAAATTGCTTTGGTACGAAACTAGCCTAGTATGAAACAACATGCTAACCAAGTCTTCTCGAACTTCTTGGCTTATTAAAATTAGTTCCAATGAAAAGAACTATTGTTCCTCAGCACATTTGTTACACAGGCTAAGGCTAGGTTAGGTTACAGTCTTAGACATTTAGATTTCAGTTCTAAATAAATGACATTCATAGATTTTTACTTTGAAAAATATCATAGTAAATACTTATAATATCATATTTGTGTTAATGTGATCAGGTATTTTCATAAGAAAATAATGTTCCTTTAAATAGATTTTCTTCAACACATTTTTCCCGAAAAAGCTCCAATGTTTTGTTTGGAAAACAATTCACTTAAATTTCCCTTAATAATGAAACCTAACATCTGTAATAATGTTGAATAAAAACTGATTTTGAAAATATATTAGAGTTGTAGGGAAATACTAACCTAAACACCCGCTGTTCCCACTAGGTGTTCCCCATTGCCATGGGATATATTAGGGTATATCTCACTAACTATTCATTAGCCCTAAAAATAAATGTCATTTCTAAATTAAAGGAGATTTTCCTATAAAATAAACATGATTTTTATTTGAAAATATTGTTCTGATCGGAACTATAATAAAACCGAATAAATAGGCGACAAAAATATTCAAAAGGATTGATTGATTGATTTGGAGTTTTGTATCAATCAATCAATAAAAATACTACCAAGACAGTCACTGAAAATACTACCTAGACAGTCAGTGAAAATACTACCGAGACAGTCACTGAAAACACTGCCGAGACAGTCACTGAAAATACTACTGAGTCACTAGAAATACTACCGAGACAGTCACTGAAAATACTACCGAGACAGTCACTGAAAATACTACCGAGACAGTCACTAGAAATACTGCCGAGACAGTCACTGAAAATACTACCGAGACAGTCACTAGAAATACTGCCGAGACAGTCACTGAAAATACTACCGAGACAGTCACTGAAAATACTACCGAGTCACTAGAAATACTACCGAGACAGTCACTAGAAATACTAACGAGACAGTCACTAGAAATACTGCCGAGACAGTCACTCGAAATACTGCCGAGACAATCACTAGAAATACTGCCGAGACAGTCACTGAAAATACAACCGAGACAGTCACTGAAAATACTACCGGGACAGTCACTGAAAATACTACCGGGACAGTCACTGAAAATACTACCGGGACAGTCACTAGAAATACTACCGAGAGTTACTACAAATACTCCCGAGACAGTCACTAGAAATACTGCCAAGACAGTCACTAGAAATACTGCCGAGACAGTCACTAGAAATACTGCCGAGACAGTCACTAGAAATACTGCCGAGACAGTCACTAGAAATACTGCCGAGACAGTCACTAGAAATACTGCCGAGACAGTCACTGAAAATACTACCGGGACAGTCACAAGAAATACTACCGGGACAGTCACAAGAAATACTACCGGGACAGTCACTGAAAATACTACCGGGACAGTCACAAGAAATACTACCGGGACAGTCACTGAAAATACTACCGGGACAGTCACAAGAAATACTATCGGGACAGTCACTAGAAATACTACCGAGAGTTACTACAAATACTGCCGAGACAGTTACTAGAAATTCTGCCGAGACAGTCACTAGAAATATTGCCGAGACAGTCACTAGAAATAATGCCGAGACAGTCACTAGAAATAATGCTGAGACAGTCACTAGAAATACTGCCGAGACAGTCACTGAAAATACTACCGAGACAGGTACTAGATATACTGCCGAGACAGTCACTAGAAATACTGCCGAGACAGTCACTAGAAATACTGCCGAGACAGTCACTAAAAATACTACCAAGACAGTCACTGAAAATACTACAGACAGTCACTGGAAATACTGCCGAGACAGTCACTACAAATACTGCCGAGACAGTCACTCGAAATACTGCCGAGACAGTCACTGAAAATACAACCGAGACAGTCACTGAAAATACAACCGAGACAGTCACTGAAAATACTACCGGGACAGTCACTAGAAATACTGCCGGGACAGTCACTAGAAATACTACCGGGACAGTCACTAGAAATACTACCGGGACAGTCACTAGAAATACTACCGGGACAGTCACTAGAAATACTACCGGGACAGTCACTAGAAATACTACCGGGACAGTCACTAGAAATACTACCGAGTTACTACAAATACTGCTGAGACAGTTACTAGAAATTCTGCCGAGACAGTCACTAGAAATACTGCCGAGACAGTCACTAGAAATAATGCCGAGACAATCACTAGAAATACTGCCGAGACAGTCACTAAAAATACTACCGAGACAGGTACTAGAAATACTGCCGAGACAGTCACTAGAAATACTGCCAAGACAGTCACTAGAAATACTACCAAGACAGTCACTGAAAATACTACAGACAGTCACTGAAAATACTACCGAGACAGGTACTAGAAATACTGCCGAGACAGTCACTGAAAATACTACCAAGACAGTCACTGAAAATACTGCCGAGACAGTCACTGAAAACACTACCGAGACAGTCACTGAAAACACTACCGAGACAGTCACTGAAAATACTACAAAGACAGTCACTAGAAATACTGCCAAGACAGTCACTGAAAACTACCGAGTCACTGAAAATACTACAAAGACAGTCACTAGAAATACTGCCGAGACAGTCACTGAAAATACTACAGTCACTAGAAGTAAGGTATTATTGTACTATATTTCAGGGTAATGTAACCTAGGGAAAATACTACCGAGACAGTCACTGAAAATACTACCAAGACAAGTCACTAATAAAATAGCATGAGACAGGGTATGCAGTATTGATAAAAGTAAAAATAAGTAAAAAAAAAAAAAAAAACCTTCTTACCTGGCAGAGTTCTCGACGATATCCCTGATCTTGTTCATTTTAGAAGAGTCCTGGGGCACCATTTTCCACGGGGCGTCGCCGTTAGTAGCCGAAGTAGTAGTCGTCGTCCCGTTCGAGTGACACTCGCCAAGAGATTGGTTATTGTTATTATTACTGCTATTATGAATGGTCTTTGAATCGCCGATGATACCACTACCACTATTACTACTACTACTACTACCACCGCCACTGCCACCAGAGACCATCACCCCCACCACTCCGTTACTCTGACCACCACTATTCGCCAAAGACACGCCGTCCCCCCTCATAGTAACCATATCAGAAAGCTGTATGGTTCCTTCACCAACTACATCCATAACATTATGGACGATATCACGAAAAGAGGTCTTGGTAAACCACGAAAGATACGAAAGAGAGAGAGAAAGAGAGCACTTCTTAATTCAATTCCACCATCTTGCCTTCACAATCAGCTGAACCAACAATCAGCTGGCCCCTAAATGTCCCATGGTTAATGTTGTCGAGATTCGGTACACTACCGCCTCTTCTAATATCGTAATATCTTGATTTTAGATATCATTTAATGGTTTTTACAAGCAAAAATGTTGAAAACTTTTTCTTTTCGACTTTACTCCAAAATCTAAAAAGTATTCGATGATTTTACAATAAAAGTCCACGATGCCTTAAGGTTTGTCTATAATAAGGAATTTAAAGCCAGTTACAAGCAAAAATATCGAAAAATATTTTTCTTAACTTCATTCTAAAATATTTAAAACATTCGATAATTTTTCATTAAAAATCCATGATACCTTTGGGTTTGTCTATAATGAGGAAGATGACATTCCCTGTACTGCGCCCTAAAGCCGCGCCGACACCCAAAATGGAGAACACGACGTCACTCTACAGACAAAGAGATTTAAAAATGGTTGCCTACGGTTATTTTTTGCACAGTTTTATCGCAATTTTGGCCTTACTATGATCCATTTCCATTAGATATATATAATTAAGAGATGTTTTATATTATTCTGGATAATAATTAAAGCCTAATTAGATGTATTTAAAAATCTACCGAGAATATTTTTTTTCATTCAATTGCGAACATGAATTCCATTGGCGATCGATTGTGATATAAAAATATTTTCAAGATGAGAAAAATATAAATATTCATTATACATTATATAACAACCAGAACAAAAGGGGAAGAAAATACAGAACTAAATTCGGCGGTCGATCGGATCTATTTAAATATGCGACGGCTTCTTTGTCTAAAAGACTATAGGTTGAATAAGTAAATAGCATTTGAAACCCGTAAAATATCATTGGTAAATACTGTAGATCATACAACAGTTCTTTTATTGCACGAAAAACCTAAAGGAAATAGCACGTGGAATCGCGTTTGATAATCTTCGGTAGTTCATGGCATTTAAAGTAACATATATCTCAACGTTATATCGTAACTATCGCTTCTCTTAGACATTCATTATTTTCTTAGTGTTTATATTTCTTAACCTGATTATTTTCATGTGTATTCTATTTAACCCCCCCCCTCTCTCTCTCTCTCTCTCTCTCTCTCTCTCTCTCTCTCTCTCTCTCTCTCTCTCTCTCTCTCTCTCTCTCTCTCTCTCTCTCTCTCTCTCTCGATTTATTGGGTCCTTTGAATGGCCAGACATTGGCTCCCTCTCTCTGGTTACAGCTCCATTTTCCTTTGCCTACAAATAAACCGAATAGTCTGGCTTATTTTTTACACATTATACTCTGTCCCCATAGACTGAGATTACCAAACAATTGTTCTTCACTCAAAAACTCTGCTTCTTCGATGGCTACCTTCCTCTCGATAAGGGTAGAGTGACTTTAGCTATGGCAAGTAGCTCTTCTTGGAGAAGGAAACTCCAAAATCAAACCATTGTTCTCTATCCTTGGGTAGTGCCATAGCCTTTGTACCACTGCTTAAGGAAACTCTCGGGAACGCTATTCTGTCTTATTTCTCTTCCTCTTGTTTTTGTAGTTTATATATGGGAGGTAATTTCGGCTTTTCCTTTCATTTCCTTTCCTCAAATTACCTGAAATTACACACAAAAATCAAGCTACATATCAGTTTAGTGAGATCAGTGTTACTGTATGGACATGAGTCGTGGTATGACAATGAAACAATATCCAACAGATTTTGTAGATTTGAGAACAAAACCCTCAGAAGAATATTGGGAGTTAAATTACAGTACAGGATTAGAAATGAAACTATAAGAGAGATTACTCGAATGCCATATGTGGATGAGATCATATGAGAGGTAGATGGAGATGGTTTGGGCATGCTCTTCCCACTCCTCAAGAGAGATTAGTTCACACAACTTTCAACTGGGCTCCCCAAGGCACTAGAAGAGTTGGAAGATCCAGAACTACATGGCTAAGGACTATGAAGCGCGAAGTAGGAGATGACGAATGGAGAAGTATAGATTTAAAAGCTCAAGATAGAAGCGACTGGTGAAATCTAACTGAGGCCATTTGCGTCATTAGGCGTAGGAGGAGATGATGATGACGACATATGAAAGGTATATTTTGATGATGCTATTGTTCTTAAAATATTCTATTCTAATTGCCATTACTTCTCTAGTAGTTTATTTATTTCTTTGTTTCCTTTCCTCACTGAGCTATTTTTGCCTGTTGGAGCCCTTGGGCTTATGGAATCTTGCTTTTCCAACTAGGGTTATAGCTTAGCTTGTAATAATAATAATAATAATAATAATAATAATAATAATATCCTACCCATGTTAATTTTTTTACATATTAGAATATGCTCTATTTTAGTTTTCTCTCGTATCCATGTTGCTCTTTTTATGTCTCCTAGTGTTATACCTATCATTATTCTTTCCATAGCTCTTTAAGTTGTAAGCAGCTTATGTTCTAAGGCATTGATAAGGCTCCAAGTGTCTGATTATTATTATTATTATTATTATTATTATTATTATTATTATTATTATTATTATTATTATTATTATTATTATTATTATTATTATTATTATTATTATTAGCTAAGCTACAACTACAACCCAAGTTGGAAAAGCAAGATCATACAAGCCCAAGGGCTCCAACAAGGAAAATAACCCAGTGAAGAAAGGAAATAAGGAAATAAATAAAGGATATAAGTAGTAATGAACAATTAAAATAAAATATTTGTAAAACATTAACAACATTGATCAATTGATAACGGTAAGGCCATCTGATTAAATACATTTCATTTTAGAGAAAGCGTCATTTTACTTTCATAATCTCATTTTGTTTACAAAAAGCTCTCCATTCCATGCTTATCCTTAATTTAATTTAGGGCTTATGTCCTGGGGAAACACATACTGTCTGTCCTAAGTTCATCAACTGTCTGTAGAAGTTTATCCATAACCCTTATATGTTGTTTCTCTGCACTTTCATTGAACATTATCTTAATTTTACTCCTGTTCATTTTCAGTCCTACATTTCTGCTTTCTTTATTATATATATATATATATATATATATATATATATATATATATATATGTGTGTGTGTGTGTGTGTATATATATGTGTATATATATGTATATATATTTATATATATGTATATATATACATATATATATATATATATATATATATATATATATATATATATATATATATATATATATATGGGGAAAGGGTTTGTGTATCACCAATATCAGCAAAGCTGTATTGCTCAGGGCTACCAATACTAGGTTGGTTTGCTGTGAGCAATCAAATTAAAATCTCCCACCATCACCAGTCCTCAGTGGCCAACGTGGTGATGAAAACTAGCCAAACCCCATATATGAATAAGGATATATCCGAGGCCTTTGTCTTATACTAAACTTAAAAAAAAATGCATTTATTGTTGTTGCTGATGTGTGTTTATTTGTATATATACTTATATTATCCTATATTCAGTAGTTTAATGTAGTACTGAATAGGAGATGAAGTTCATGTTGCTGTTTTATACACCGACATGTGAGACTCATTGACAACTCGTTAAAACCCCATTTACATATAGTGTTATTAGGCTCTATGTTTGGATGAATCTCGTCAGTATTTCACGGATGATTAAGTCAGAGTTCTCCCTCGTTGGACGTTGGATATAGGATATCATTCCAGGATTTCAAGTCCTAACATTCACAAATGATATATTACTTTAACCAACCTGTCGGTCTTAATATTTCCTAATCACTGTTTAAAAACAATGATAAATCTTTCCATCTACTTTAATCTTACTCTCATTTAGAGTTTAAGAGGTCGCTCATGAATGACAGAGGCAAGGAACAGTGACCTTGCCCTAGTAAGCAGGCCAATGTCCTAGAGACTGACCATATATTATATGATCAGTGCTCAAGCCCCTCTCTACCCAAGCTAGGACCAGGGAGAACCAGGCAATGGCTGCAGATGACTCAGCAGATAGACCAAAAACTCCCCAAAAACCCCCAACCTTAGCTCACAAGGATGGGGAGGTTGCAGACACTAAAGAGTCTGAGTGGTACTTGAACCCCCAACTGGCAAACACAGGCAGAGACGTTACCGATCAGACCACAATAACCCTACTTAGGGTGCCGTAGACAATACAAGTTTCTCACATATCCTTTGAATAGTTCAGTTCGACCTGCGTCCTTCTACGCATCCTGCCTCATATCTGTTAGGCCTACGCGTTTTATGAAATCCCTCTGTGAATCAACAACTATTCTTCCACCATGTATTTACTCGTTAATTGCTCACTTTCGAGAATTTTCATATCCTTTCATTAGGTTTTGCATATTTTCCCTAATAGCACCATTGGACAGGCCAAGTTCGATCCGTAATTTTACCTCACTCCTTTTTACCTACATCTCATATCTTCATATCTCAACTTCTAGCATAACAATGTCTATAGAAATATTGGTTGTTCGTGACGTCATAATACATCTCTGTCTCAGACGGACTTTTGGATTAAACCAGTAGGCCTATAAAAGACTATTTACACTTTCCAATGCAGGTTGCGTTTCTTCAGTTAGCTCAGCAGATTAGAAAAAAAATCAAACTTATTTTATTTTTATTTGCATTTGTCCACCTGATGAAGAAACAGTACAAGTTGATCTCCATCAATGAATAATAATAATAATAATAATGATAATAATAATAATAATAATAATAATAATAATAATAATAATAATAATAATAATAATAATAATAATAATAATAATAATAATTTTTTTTATACTCTTAAAAAGTCTATCATTATGTTTAAACATCAATTGAATATCTATTCATAACACTTTGATAGACATTATCTTAAATATTGAACTATTAACGTGAGTAACATCACCAGACTGAAGAAGTTGCATGTGACGTCACATGTTTGAGTTTCGCAGTCATGGCAGGCCAGTGAAGGGAACTAAGCTACTCACATTCTATCGGGTGCAATCATGTTAAAACCGTATTGATAGCATATGCGAGAGATCTCTGTGACTCATGTAAGAGAGAATTAAATTGCATGACTTTTTTTGAGTCATTGGAATAGTCTACAGCAATGCTCAAGTCATAGATCATTGTCGGTATGCCCTTTTATCGATTTTTTTTCCTTTTGCCGTTTTTACTTGTAATCGTATATGAGGTCACTTCCTAAAAATACATTATGTAGCCTTAGAGTGAAATACGAGAGAGAGAGAGAGAGAGAGAGAGAGAGAGAGAGAGAGAGAGAGAGAGAGAGAGAGAGAGAGAGAGAGAGAGAGAGAGAGAGATGCAAATAAGTGTTAGATAAAAACGGCAAGATATAACAATTGTATTTTCTAATGGCAGATCAACTGTGATAAAAAAGGAGAATTGCAAAAAATATGTGTGCAAGTAATACATAAATCTGCATGACATCAAATAATGTAATTACATTATGTTAGTAAATGCATTAGTTTAATAGATTCTCGTAATATGCACTTTTTCTGTATGATATTTTGTGGGTCTAATTAACGAAATGGTATATATATATATATATATATATATATATATATATATATATATATATATATATATATATATATATATATATATATATATATATATAAATTAAGATTTATTACTTAATGTAGGCTGACTGTCATCATTGATGGAAATGAATAAAACTTCAAAACAATAGATTATTATTATTATTATTATTATTATTATTATTATTATTATTATTATTATTATTATTATTATTATTATTACAAGCCAAGCTACAACCTTAGTTAGAAAAGAAAGATGTTATAAGCCTAAGGGCCCAACATGGAAAAATAGCCCAGTGAGGAAAGGAAATAAGGAAATAAACGATATAATAAGTTATGAAAAATTAAGATAAAATATTTAAAAAAAATATTAACAACATTAAAACAGATAATTAACATATAGACTATAAAAAGATTTGTGTCCGATTTCCCCGTAGACGACTAAAATATTATTCGAAGATATATGTAAACGCGAAGATTTCTGCTCTAATAAAACTTTATGAAATAAGCTTATGTAGGCCTACTTATTGTTTGTTTGTTTTAAATTGGCCTATAATTATTTTTACTCGTTAATTTGTATTTTCAAAAAACTCAATCCAGGTAATTTTTACGCTTGAGAAAACGTGAGCTAACTGAACTAAAATGAATTATCTATATTAAGTAATATAGTAATTAAAAGTAAAATAACATATTTGTATATTTAGAGAAGACAAAAAAAACTCAAGCCAGGTAATTCTTACGATTGAAAAAGGGTTAGCTAACTGAACTAGAATACATTATCTATATTACGTAAGATAGTATTTAAAAGTAAAATAATTTTTTTGTATATTTAGAGAAGACAGAATATAACAAAACTAAAATTATGCATACTGGTTAATTTGTATTTTTAAACAACTCAATCCAGGTAATTTTTTACTATTAAAAAGGGGTGAGCTAACAAAACTAAAATAATTTATCTATATTAAGTAAGATAGTATTTGAAAGTAAAGTAAAAAAAAATTATATTTAGAGAAGACAATATATTAAAAAAAATAAAATTGTGTATATTTAGAGAAGACAATATATTAAAAAAAATAAAATTGAGGAGACGTTTCATAGGAAAACCCAAAGCAGGTCTAAATCGCATAACATAACTCTAAAGTAATTTATCTATATCAAATAAGATAGTATTTAAAAGTAAAATAAAAAAAAATTATATTTAGAGAAGACAAAAATATAATACAAAATAAAACTGAGGAGCCGTTCCATAGGAAAAGCGCAAACATAGGTCTAGGTCGCATATCTTTGTTGACAGCTTTCAAAATTTCCAAACAAACAAAAGTGTGGAGTTTTTATATTATACATTATATAACAGAAGCCATCTATTGTTGGAGTTGGAAAGGTATAATACATATATACAGTATGTATATTAAATAAGCGACTCTTCTAGTTACTTATTGTATTACTGTTGAATGGTTGTTAGTAATAACTGGACGTCTTTGTACCCTTCATGTATGGTACCTCGCCCCCATAGTTCTCAATAGGTTATTTTTTAGTTTCTGTAAACTTATCAATATTTATAGATTTATTGAATATTCTGGGTGTATTTAAGACATACGTAGAATTTTTTATTACTTGTCAAATGTATTTTATGGGGAAAATGGTTATTGTTATAAAACTACGATATTGCGAAAGTTGTTTTACGATTTATAAAATCTTATAATTTTAGTTTTAGGATTCATAAAATCTTATGATTTTAGTTTTACGATTCAAAAAATCTTATGATTTTAGTTTTACGATCTATAAAATCTTATGATTTTAGTTTTATGATTTATAAAATCTTATGATTTTAGTTTTACGATTTATAAAATCTTATGATTTTATTACAATTTATAAAATCTTATGATTTTAGTTTTACGATTTATAAAATCTTATGATTTTAGTTCTACGAGTTACAAAATATTATGATTTTATTTTTACGTTTGACAGAATTTTAGGATTTAATGCAACCTTGCTAGGAGTAAAGCCAGTAGGGAAACAACCACAGTGTTGAATCTCAGTCGTAGGGTAAGCTAAGACTATAGCTACGGCTGTTTAAGGTCTGCGGTCATGGTGTGCAGAGCCCTACATGGGTAGGTAGATAGGTAGGGATATGGTTCCTAGTTTAGGCTTGAAGCCTTAGGTTAGGTGGTGTTCTTGTGTTACCCTTTTAAAATGTTTTTTCAGCCATAACTTTTGGAATTTTAAAACGTTTGAAATTTGTAAAATATGTTTTCCCCAATTATTTATATCTGAACAGTTCAAAGTACTCATATATACAACATTAACACTAATTATTTTCTTTATTAGAAATATCGTATTATAGTAAACATTTACCCACATTTTACTTATATACTGACCCGTTTATACCCACCAACTACAGTATGAAGGCTCCTTATATTTTTTCTTATTTTCTGTATGTAAGCATACAATACACCATGACTGCAGCTACATCTCATCTCAGCACCTGCAGTTTCGTCGCCAAAGACTACGCTTTCCCCCATGCTGAGCAAAGTCCGAGGCGAGTCTCCTGTGGGTACAGTATTTACCTCTCTCGCTCGTGAGTGAGAACCCCGATAGAGACTCCGTTCCCGAGACCTTCGAGAGACCAACGGTTTTATCATCTCACTCAGTCAGAACAGGTTCTCTCTCCGAAGGAACCGCGCAGACGTTACCCTCCGGGGGTTTGTCAGGCTTCGGAGTTCATTACTCCTCATCACCATGGACGTTCTCACCCCCTTGTGGTAAGGAGATGTCTCTTCATCCCTGTCAAGGACCTTTGTGTTGCGCCTTCGGGCTCTCGTCACTTGTTAGCTTTTTGTCACTCACCAACTGCGAGGGAATCGCCAGCTACTCATCACTCGTCTTCGGCTGATCGTCGCTCATCACCTTATGACCGTCGCCTTGTTGTTCATGATCGTCACTAGTCACCTCATGACCTTCACCCCTCACAAGATCGCCAGTGGTAATCTCACTACCCACTAGCTGCACGCCACTCGCCTTCGGGCGATCGTCTTACTTCAGCTGCGGGGCAAGAGTGCATTGTGTATCCATCACTCATCACCGTGATTTTCATCCCTCGCCTCACCCCTTGCTGAGATTGCCCTGCTTCTAGAGAGTGTCACTCTTCATCTCGTGACTTGCCTTGTCTCGTCATAGCGAGATCATCATCGACAGTCTCTCCGACAGCCTAAGTGTTCTCGACACTCGCCTGCGTATTTGGACTCGATTTTGGCTCGCTGTTCTCCAGCCTTGTGGCGTTCGCCAGTCATTTATCACTCTCCGACTGCTCGTCACTCGCCAGATGCTCATCATTCTCCTGGGGGTGGGTTTCTTCTACTTCATTCTTCAGAGATTTCCCTGGTAAGGATCACAGATATCTTCCGGCTCCAATCTTCACTTCAAGCATGCACTCTGCTCTTCCAAGTGAGACCCTCCTGCTCTCTTCGTCTTACGTAGAGCGCTCTACCACTTTGGCTTCCTCAATCGCTTTAGAGTATGTGAGTGATTCTCCTCTTCTAGATGACTCAGAACTTCAATGGTGGGCCAGGTAACCTTCTTTTTCTGCGAGTGGCACTACTCCGGTAGTGCTTACCATGACAAGCAGTTGAGGGAGTTTAGCACACTCTCCCCTCTTGGAAAATAATCCAACTCTCACCTTTGATGAGAGGGGTAAAGCATAAGTGTCAACGTTGGTGATTAATACAGTACCTTACTTGCCACTGAGAACTTGTTTTTTCATAGAAGTACTGTACAGTACTATCGGTTTTCTAATGCATCCATCGACTCGCTAGTTTTCATCAACACTCTCAAACGTTCATACCTTAGGAACCTTTTCATTGGACCACGATCACAACGATTACCACTCCTACTACTACTAGTGGGCTGATGTGCTGTGTGTCTAAGGGACTAGGTTGACTCTTCTGCGCCCTGTCTCTTCCTTTTGGTACATGGTTACCTTACAAGTCGACATCTTCATTGAATGAACTAGCTTCGTTGGTTGCGCATGCACCAGCTCCTATATGCTGCCACCAGTCTGGTAGAACACAGTTGTACGCAGCGGTTGCCGCAGTAGAAGTCTTCCGACCACTTGCCTCTGCCTCCTCTGATGACTCTGAACGAATCTTGTGAACATAATCCCTTGGGATTATTTGCTCACCCTCTCTCCAGAAGGTCAAGAATCTGTTTGATTTTTTTTATGGTTCTTGGGCCTATTACATGAATCCTCTCTTCGACCCTTCTTACATGCATCAGGAGACATAACCCCATTCCACCCTTTTTTTCCGTCCTGCTGTTCCAGAAAGTTGAATGCAGCGGGATTCTTGTCAAGACAAGCTTATTCGACCAACCCTAAGTGTGAAGGACCATACCATGTTAGAAACACTGCTTCTCATCTGATCAGTGAAGACAAGCAACGTGGGATCTGGTCAGTATTTGGATGGGTGACCACCTGGGAACACCACCGTGATTGGTGTTATAGAAGTGCTACTTCTCCAGTTGTAGCTGATCTAGTGTAGACGTAGACTTCCTTGTCCCTCGTGTCACCAAGAAAATGCCCCTTGGTCATGGCTGGGAAACGGATGCTGTGGACATTATCGATGTTCTTTTCCAAGAGATAACTCTCTTTTTCTCGTCCTCGAGGAGGTTGCCCCGTGTTGGGTCCCCTCTTATGAGTATGGAGTACGCATCTATTTCTAACAAAGACAGAATTTGCAGTTCAGCTACAAGAGAAGTGTGTGGACAATTCTCTCTTTACCTATGTGTACTGAACATCCAGTCGGACGCCCGTCTCAGGCATTATGTCTTTGGACAGTACGGTATGTTTTCATCAAGGTCTCTCCAAACCTCAGCAGTTAGTTCTGCCTATAGATAGTCTCCAGTTCTGTTCTCTTCTCCTGGAATAGGTTAGTTTTTCAAACAAGCAGCTCCTAGATTCCAGAATGCCGTAATCAAGGAAGTATCTGACCGTCTAGCAGTTTCTCATGAGAAGTTTTACCCTAGTGTCAACCAAGTTTGTTAGGATCGGCTTCATTCTCAGAAGACTTCGGTTCGACGGACTGATCCAAACAGATTCGGTGGCTGACCTTCGTTACCACCGAGACTTCACCTCGAGTTTACCGAGATCAGAGGATTGAAGTAAATCTCTAGAGATACCCCGGCATCCTTATCAGAGACAGGTATCCTTGGATACGTTCATCGTCGTCATGCAGAATTTTTTTATCGCAGATCGATGTGATTCTAGGAGGTGGATGACAGGAGTCTTCCTTCTTTGAGATGAATTTTCAGCCAGCAGTGGTTATGTCTCTCAAGTCACTGTCTCACTCGTGTTCATCAAGCCTGCCTCGTATTCCTTCGAATCCAGTGTCTTCTGGGGCACGAATAGGGGCAAGAGTAGGATCCCTCCTTTTTTTTGGGTCTCTGTGAGACCTGGGCAGGAGATGTACCAGAGAAGATGGTTGACAAACGGAAATCTCTGCCGAGGAGTTAACCTCCTTGGCCCTCCCCCCCTTCAGATGCATCAAAAGAAAGGGTGGGGGCCATGCTGTACCACTTGGCCTTCGGGCTCTAGTCAGAGTCCAACCACTGGTCAACAATCTTACTGCTTATGGGGAGAATTGCAGACTATGGCAGCAGATGTTGGTCGTGTCTTTCCTATCTGCGAAAATTACTTCCTTCACCTGTTGATCTCCCATTCGGAGGATTCTTCCAGTGAAGAGAGAGATTCACCCACTTCCCTGCTGAAGGAGTAGTCACTCCAGCCACTGTGCAGTAATCTTTAATCTTTCTGCTTGCTGGAAGGATTGCCGACAGCTTTTCCTGTCTGCAAGAGAATCTTCTTTTTCCTGTTTGGTTTCCCCTCCTGGGTATTCCTCTGGCGGGAATTGGATTCGGCCATTCCCTGCCATTACCCATAACCCGCCCTTGATCATCAGGAGCAGGCCATCAGACTCGTCTTGCCCAGAAGACTCGTCTCGCCAGCAAGACTCATCTTGCCCAGGAGACCCGTTTATCCCAGTAGACTTATCTGCGACTTCCGACGAAGATCCCGAGTGACCTCCCTAAGCGACTCTAAACGGCCACATGTGAGCATCTTTCACAAAGCAGTATCTTCGTTGCGACTTCATTCCTAGGACTATCCAGGTCCTCCTCTCTGGGAGAGCCTTTTCCGCAACAGGTAGCAAAGAGGATGTCTGGATACCTGCGTAGATCTTCGGCTTCGGTCGTCCAAAATGAGTGGACTGTAGTAGGTATCATGGAAGGGGTATCCCTCCCCTTGATGCCACTATGCCAGCATTAGAGGAGTTCCTCGTATACCTTCCGTAGGAAAGGATCTCTCGGTTTCGGCAATGAAAGGCCACCACTATTCCTTGAGCCTAGCCTTTAGACTGAAAGGATTTAACCTTTCCTCCCTGTCAACAATGTCCCTCCTCATGCGGAGTTTCAAGCCTACAAACCTCTTAGTCGGAAAGGAGACCTTGATCCAGGACTCCATGCAGCAGATGTTCACCTGACCTTGATCCAGGACTCCAAGCAGCAGATGTTCACCTGACCTCGTTGACAGGTCTCCCACTCGTGTTGACTTTGGCCAAGAGAGTTGGCGAACCCCATGGATCGCCTTTAATGTCTCTCATTCATGGTGATGGGCCAGGTAATACTCGACCTCGTTTCTGGCAACTCAGATTCCAGAATCCGAACCCTTCGGTCTGTGAGTCCTTCACATCATGACTAATGATGTAGATCAATGGTTACTATACCAAAGAAAAACTGGAGGCCCCACCTATGGGAAACTACAAGAGTTCGCCCCCGAGTGTTAGCACTCTTCGTCAGTTCGGAGTAAATTAAGAGAAGGATCACCGAGAACATTTTCTTAACCCTGGTTCGCAAGGTCTTGGACCAAGTATTGAATCCTTATCCTTCTCCTCATAGAAGAGACTGAGAGCTCGTAACATTAGGGACAGGAGTACACCCTAACATTTTATAAGACTACAGTACTCTGTGATACAGGCTTTGTCAGCGGACATGCAGAAGCATCAAAAGACCTTCACCACCTACTTCCTGCAAGACGTGACCCACAGGAACATGGAGACGTTCTCCATGGATCCTGTGGTGGCTGCACAATACTGTAAATGGTTTGAAAACATCAGTCTACTTGATGGACAAGTAGCAGATAAGGAAGGGCACAGTTTAACCATGGTTATGCCTGGGGTGAATGACAAAGAATGACTGACTCTCTCTGTCTTTCATCTTCCACCCTGTGGGGTAACAGCACCTATGGTACTCTACAAAGCTGACCTCCACTGAGTGCAGGTAGTATAACCATTTCCCTTGTGTAACCTGTTATAGATAGATATACTCATTACATCCCCATACCCCCTGGCGAGGTGGGATTGGCTAAAGTCTATGGGACTCTCGGAAGAGTCCGATGACTCAGAGAACTTTTACCTGGATCAGTCACAGTGCTAATATCACAAGCACACAGGTCGTGTAGGCCGCTGACCTTGAGTAGCACGGTGTTTAGTGAGGTGTAATGGTTCCTACCAGTTATGTGCAGAGTACGTATGGATAAAACAACGGGTTAGATGCTGATAAGCCAGATTGGTGTGGACTTCCACCCTCCTAAAGGGTAAGTCGTCCCCTATAAATAGCATTGGTTTGTATCAGTGAAGGAACAAATGAAAAATTTGGAAATATTTTGTATTTTTCCTAACGATACAAACCTGTAGCTATTTATACAAATTGGCCTGCCAGCACCTACCCCCCATAGAAGTCTTGCCTCCAAGCAAAGTGGTTACTGTGAGTGAGCGGGATAGCAAACAAATCCCATCTTCTATTTTCCCTGTTGGGGCCCCTAGGCTTATAGCATTCTGCTTTTCCAACTAGGGTTGTAGCTTAGCAAGTAATGATTATAACAATAATAATAACTAGTGGGTGGATGGTTAACCCTCGCTAAAAGTCTTATGGCTCGTCTTTCAGCTTTGCCGAAAGTAATATCCTCAATAAATAGCTGCAGGTTTCTATCATTAGGAAAAATACAAATTACTTCCAAATTTGTCATATTGCCAATAAAAAATGTCCTTGCCAAGGAATGAATGGATACTGTACCGTATAAAAGGCCAGTAAAAATTTTCTTGAAAGGAATGACCTGATACTGTTCTATGAATTGTCGATGAAAAATGTTTGTTCCGTAACCGAAATACAAACCACGCTATTTACATTGGGGTTTACTTTCGGCGTAGCTGAAATTGACGAGCCAATAGATTTTAACGAGGGTTAAACTACCCCTGCGCTAGTTAGCGGGGGTAGGGGAAAGGGTAGCTTGCTACCTCCCCCCCCACACACCGGTGATTTGCTTCACTTCACTTTTGGCTCGGACGATGTGCAGACGTGTCTGTCTATCGTCCTCGTTTTTGACAGCCTTAATCTTTTCTTTGCTTTTCCTCAGCTTTGTGTGTTTGAAGTTGGCCTCGCCCTTTGGTGTTCATCATGCGCAAGTGCCCTGGGATTGTCGGCCGCCCTTGCGGTACCTTCATGTCTGCGGTGGATACCGATCCTCACACCCTTTGCCTGCAGTGGCGAGGCCGACGGTGTGATAGTGAAAATACATGTAGTGAGTGTAGGGAGTGGTCTGCCTCCCAGGGGGAGAGATTTGCCCGCCGGCGTAAGAAGAAGTCCAAGAGAGACCGTTCTCCTTCGAGGGTTGCCTTGAAGGGGGAAGGTTCTCGGGACTCTTCTTCCGCCGCCCAAACCTCCTCCAAAGCTCCCCCTCGTCCGGCTCCTAGTGAGAGGCCGCCGAGTGGGAGCGCAGGCCCTAGTTCTGTTTCCCGACCTCGGGGTGCGGGAGAGGGCTTCGCCTCCCATAGCGGGGCGGTTCCCCCTCCTCCTCCGGGGGAGGATTTTGATAATGTTAATTCTATGTATAATGATGGTCTTTTTCAGCTTTGGGGTTCCTTGGGGCTTAAGGGCCTGCCCTCCAAGGAAGCCCTGTTTGACCTTATTCAGTTAGGGGCCGCTGTCAAGCAGTCGCCGGTGATAGCAGAGTTAGATCCTCTGTCTATCGTCGACGTTGTGGTGGCAGAGGCTTCCGACGAGTCTGGTCAAACCTCTGCGGCTCCTGATGTTGATGACGTTGCTGAAGGCTCTCCTCCCCCTTCTGTACATCCTTCGGAGGGGGAAGGGGGTCCTACGGGCTCTCCTGCGGCTAAGTCTCCCCCTCGGGGGAGCACTCTGACTGAGACTCCTCTTCGGAGGACTGATGATCCTGACGACTTCCCTCGTGGCCGCCTTCGCCGTAAGGCTCATCGTCCGCTTCACCGCAAGGGCCTCCCGTCTCTCTTTAAGGGTGTCAAGAGGCGCCTTTTCGAGTCTTCTCCTCCTCCGTCCTCCGATGGGGACTCTCCTCGCCAGAAGCAGTCTGTAGCAGCCGCGTCCTTAGACCTCTCCGGGGAACGTTCACGTTCTCCCACGCCTTTCAGACCTTCTACTTCCTGTGCAGATGGCCAGCAGTCTGATCTCGTCAGCCGACGGGCACCGGTCCCTTTGGGGCAAAGGGATGTCGCCCACGGTGTGGGTGCTTCCCTTGCGCGTCAGGGTTCCCCTGCGCGCCCTTCTGCGCGTTCACGCGTAGTAGCACACCAACGCTGTCCTACTCGTCAGCGCTCTCCTGATCGCCAGCGCTCTCCTGATCGCCAGCGCTCTCCTGATCGCCAGCGCTCTCCTGCTCGCCAGCGCTCTTCTGATGATCAACGCCCTACTGCTCGCCAGCGCTCTCCTAAGGACAACGAACATCCTCCTGTTCCTGCTGAGCGCCCAGCATGCCAACGGTCTCCTGAGCGCTCTAGATCTCCTGCTCGTCAGCGCGCACCTGCGCTTCCAGTTCCTGACACGCGCCCTGTGCGCCCACGCTCGCCCACGCGGCCTAGAACTCCGGTTCAGGACATGTGCAAGGACTCAACTTCTCCTCGCCCTCGCGATACTGCTCGTTAGCTTTCTCCTGCGCAGCAACGCGCGGTCTCCTGCGCGTACATCTAGAGTTCCTGCACGCCCACGCACCTCCTCTTCCTGAGCCCACTCGCGAGAGTTCGCCTTTGCGCGTCGCGCCGATAGCTCCTGCACAGCCTTCTACGCGTCGTCTCCCTGCTCGCCAGTGTTCTCCAGCGCGACAGCGATCTCCGACGCGTCAACGTTCTCCTACTCGTCAGCGATCTCCTGCGCGTCAACCATCACCAGCGCGTCAGCGTTCCCCTGAGCGCCGGCGATCTCCAGATCCTCCTCGTGATCCATCGCCTGCGCGCAAGCGCTCTCCTACGCGTCAGCGCCCAGCAGATCCAGAGAAACATAGGTCCCCTGCGACCAGCTTGCCCACGCGCGGTCGCTCGCCTGTGCGTTCTACGCGCCATCGCTCGCCTGCGCGCCACCACGCGCCATCGCTCGCCTGCGCGCCAGCGTTCACCGACTCGCCATCGCTCGCCCACGCTTCACAGGTCTCCAGGACACTATCGGTCCCCTGGCCCTCAGCGGTCTCCTAAGCACTCTCGTTCGCCCACGCGCCAGCGCGTTCACTCGTCAACGCGCTCACTCGCCAGCTCGCCCACGCGCCAGCGCGTTCACTCGTCAACGCGCTCACTCGCCAGCTCGCCCACGCGCCCGCTCGCCCACGCGCCCGCTCGCCCACGCGCCCGCTCGCCCACGCGCCCGCTCGCCCACGCGCCCGCGCACCCGTTCGCCCGCGATCGCCCCCGAGCTCGTTTGTCTCCGCGCGATTGCGCGCCCGTGCTCCAACAGCCCCTCGCGCGCGACTCTTTTGTATCACCCTCGTGCGAGCGTCAGCACAACCCCCGTTCGCGTCGGGTTCCGCAGCTCGCGGCAGCAGCAGGGACGCGTGTCGCCAGGTCGCAATCGGGATCGCCTCCACCTAAGCGCAGGTCTCTCTTGCAGGACACGGAAGGACCTTCGGAGAGGTCAAGGCAACTTTCTTCCCCTTCTTTTTTGCAGGCAGGTCCAGTGGTGTCCACTCCGAAGGATCGCCCGATCCCCTTCCCTCCAGCGGGAATTTTGGACTCTGTGTCCGTGTCTCGGCAGTCCTGGTTTGGTCCTCTGATGCGGGCGTTAGTGAAGGCTATGAAGCCGGCACTCGCCGATCTAGGACACAAGCCAGCGACGGCCTCGCCCCCGCTGAAGAGAAGGAGAGGAGTGGACTTCGTGGTGACTTCTCCCAGAGAGAAGTTGGTTCCTAAGAGGTCCGTCAGGAAGGCCCCGTCCCCTTCGCAGTAGTTTTCTCCTTCTCCCGTAGACGAGGCTTTTCCGTCCTCGGGAGAGTCCAGTGAGGCGGCGGTCTCCCCCTCGGCACCAAGAGGGGAGTCACCTCCTCGTGGAGGAGAATCGTCTCGTGCGGGAGGTGCCTACCAGACCACTTTGCTGGAGTCTTGTATCCCGCCCAGGAGGGAACCCAAGGACTCCAAGACGTTGCCGAAGTCTTCTGCACGTATTCGTCAGGAACCAGCCAGACCCCGGGAGAATGTCCACGTGTCTCCCCAGGAAGAGCTTCCGGGGACAGGAGACTTAGCTGCCAGTCCGCAGGGAGGAGAGCAGCAAGAGTCTGAGCATGCCTTCTGGCAGGTCTTGGGCCTGATGAGACAGCTCAACGGGTTCATGGACCCTGTGATCGCCACCCGTGAAGGCAAGGACATGGTCCTGGATCAGGTTTATGGAACTCAGAAGCCCCCAAAGGCCAGCGCGACTCTGCCCTGGTCCCAGGGGCTGAAGAGTGCCAGAGCCAGGGCCAACGCTCAGCTCGCAGTATTCGCTTCCTCCAGTCGTTCCTCTGCCAGGAACAAACTCCTCCCACCTCCTCGTCTCCAGCAGAGGAGGTATTTTGAGATCATGGTGGAGTCTAGCCTCACTCTTCCCCTCCACCATTCGGTAGAAGAGCTTACTAGGGGAGTTCCTCTTGAGAAGCTCTCCGCCCGGCAGGTGACGTTCTCCGCGTCGTAGATCCTAAGCCATGAGAAGGTTGCGAAGTGTGCCATGCAGGCCACTTCGTGGCTGGATGTCTGGCTAGGTTCTCTGGGCATCCTATTGTGCTCTGAGGATCTGTCTAAGGAGAGCAATAGGAAGGCCCTGGAGACCTTCCTCCTCTCGGGCACTCGCTCCATCGAGTTCCTGGCACATCAGGTTACCAACCTGTGGGCCAACTCGGTGCTGAAGCGTCGTGATGCGGTGACTGAGAAGATCCCTCCGAAGGTCCCCGCCGTGGATGTCAACAGGCTCAGACACGCCTCCCTCCTTGGGGGGAATTTGTTTGAGCCCCAGGTCATGGAACGAACAGCTGAGAGGTGGAGGAAGTCTAGCCAGGACTCCCTCCTCCAAAGGGCCCTTGCATCTCGGCCCTACAAGCCTCCAGCTCCGCAGCAACATCAGCAGCAGCCTCGCAAGACACCGAAGCAGGCGCCGGCAGCTAAGAAAGTGGTGTCTAAGCCCCAGCCCTTTCCTGCCAAGGACAAGAGGGGCGGTAAGTCCTCCAGGGGAGGCAAGACTCCTAGAGGGAGCGGCCGCGGCCGCAAACGCTAAGAGTGGCAGTCCCCCCACGTGTCCACCTGTGGGGGGATGCCTTCAAAGTTGCGTGCACAGGTGGCAGTAACATGGGGCCGATGCTTGGATGGTCTCCGTGATCGGCCAAGGGTATCGCGTCCCATTCACGACATCTCAACCTCCCCTGACAGCGAATCCAGTGTCGTTGAGCTCCTATGCCATGGGATCGGTAAAGGGGCTAGCCCTTCGGGCGGAAGTCGAGACCATGCTCAAGAAGGATGCTCTCCAGGAGGTCGTCAACGGCTCCCCAGGCTTCTTCAGTCGACTCTTTCTTGTAAAGAAGGCGTCTGGAGGCTGGAGACCCGTCATCGACCTCTCAGCTCTGAACAAGTTTGTCAAGCAAACTCCGTTCAGCATGGAGACAGCGGACACGGTCAGACTTGCGGTGAGACCACAAAACTTCATGTGCGCACTGGATCTGAAGGACGCGTACTTCCAGATCCCAATCCATCCGTCTTCCAGGAAGTACTTGAGATTCAGCCTAGACAGCAAGACCTACCAGTTCAAGGTGCTGTGCTTCGGTCTCTCCACAGCACTTCAGGTGTTCACCAGAGTGTTTACCCTGATTTCGTCTTGGGTGCACAGGAAGGGCATCCGTCTTCTCCGTTATCTGGACGACTGGCTGATCCTAGCAGACTCGGAGTCGACCCTTCTTCGACACCGAGACAGACTTCTGGGACTTTGCCAGGATCTGGGGATCGTGGTAAATCTCGAGAAGTCCTCTCTTCAGCCGTCCTAACGACTGGTTTATCTAGGCATGTTGTTAGACACCAATCTCCACAAAGCCTTTCCATCAGACGACAGGATAGCAAGGCTGAGGAGGGTGGCGGAACCCTTCCTCAGGCGAGAAGAGCTTCCTGCCCAATCGTGGTTGCGTCTCTTAGGTCACCTGTCCTCCCTGGCCCGTCTGGTTCCAAACAGCCGCCTCAGGATGAGATCCCTGCAGTGGCGGCTTAAGTCCCGGTGGAATCAAGGATCCGATTCCCCGGACTTCCTGGTCCCGATAGGACCTTCGGAACAGGCGGACCTGCGGTGGTGGCTGGTCGACGAGAACCTGCGAAAGGGAGTCGATCTTCTCGTCCTCCCCCCGGAATTGACACTGTTTTCGGACACGTCAAAAGAAGGGTGGGGGGCGCACATTCTGAACCAGAGGACCTCAGGCCTTTGGTCAGAATCAGAAAAGTACCTGCACATCAACCTGCTAGAAATGAAGGCTGTTTTCCTGGCTCTTCAACAGTTCCAACGGACCCTGGCGGGTCACTCCGTGGTGGTGATGAGCGACAACACCACAGTAGTGGCTTATATCAACAAGCAGGGAGGTACTTTTTCGCAGCAGCCATCCCATCTTGCAGTAGAGATTCTGAGGTGGACCGAAGTCCACTCGATAACACTATCAGCTCGCTTCATTCCTGGCAAGAGGAATGTGCTCGCCGACAGTCTGAGCAGGGCTTCGCAGATAGTGAGTACCGAGTGGTCTTTGGATCCTCAGATAGCCAACAAAGTCCTGACTTTGTGGGGTTCCCCGACCGTGGATCTGTTCGCGACAGCTTTGAATTCCAAACTGCCCCTGTACTGCTCCCCAGTCCCGGACCCCAAGGCACTCTGGCAAGATGCTTTCCAACAACGGTGGGACAACATCGATGTGTACGCCTTCCCACCGTTCTGTCTGATGAGGAGGGTGCTCAACAGGACCAGACTATGGGTCAACTGTCCGATGACTCTGGTAGCTCCGCTATGGCATCACGCGGAATGGTTCCCGGACCTTCTGCAGCTCCTGACGGAGCTCCCGAGAGAACTTCCCCCACGACACGAGCTACTCAGACAACCACATTGCAACATCTTCCACAAAGCCGTAGCCTCGCTTCGGCTTCACGCCTGGAGACTGTCCAGCGTCTCCTCACGGAGAGAGGCTTTTCGCAACAGGTTGCGGAGAGAATGTCTCAGCACCTGCGGAAGTCCTCTGAGGGAGTCTACCAGGCGAAGTGGAGAGTCTTCTGTGGTTGGTGTCGTGGGAGGGGTATCTCTCCACTCTATGCCACTATTCCAGCAATAGCGGAGTTTCTCGTTTATTTGCGGGAGGAAATGCGCCTTTCGGTCTCAGCGGTGAAAGGCTATCGCTCAGCCTTAAGCTTTGCTTTTAGGCTGAAAGGAGTGGACATTTCTTCCTCGCTGGAACTCTCTCTACTCATACGTAGCTATGAGCTTACCTGCCCTCAGTCGGAAGTGAGACCTCCTCCTTGGAACGTGGTTCGGGTTCTCAGGGCTCTTAAGAGACCTCCCTTCGAACCATTACGCCAGGCCTCTGATCGCCACCTGTCTTAGAAGACGGCTTTCCTGCTCGCTTTGGCCTCTGCCAAACAAGTTAGTGAACTTTATGGTCTCTCGTACGACGTCGCCCATTCAAGGGGATGGGGGGAGGTAACGTTCAGGTTCGTCCCTGAGTTTGTTGCCAAGACTCAGAACCCTGGAGTGCCAGACCCACGGTTCGACTCTTTCAGGGTCGCGAGTCTCCGTTCTGTAACAAGCGACCCAGACCAGCTGCTATTATGTCCAGTGAGGAGTCTGAGGTGTTACTTGAAGAGAACAACTGCAATTCGTCCTCAGGTGCAAGCATTGTTTCTTAGCGCAGGCAGGACGAAGAGGAGGGTCACCAAGAACACCATCTCGGCTTGGATTCGAAGTGTTATCCATCACGCCTTGAATCCGGACCCTCCTCCGTCACGTCGCCCTAGGGCACACGACGTCAGGGGCACCGCTACGTCCCTGGCCTTCAAGAGAAACTTCTCTGTGACGCAGGTACTTCAAGCTGGGGTCTGGAAGCGTCAGACGACCTTCACAGCCCACTACCTGCAGGACGTGACCCATAGGAGCCTCGATACTTTTTCTATCGGCCCTGTGGTGGCTGCACAACAGCTGGTCTAACCTCAGGCTCCTTTATGGACAAGTAGCAGTAGGTTGAGGGCGTTGTTACCCGGTTTTAGTCTGCGTGAATGAAAGAGTATGTCTGGCCCTTACTTTTTTCTTCATCCTCCCCTCTCTTGGGGAAGCAGCATCCTGGTCTCCGCATAGCTGACCTCAACCGCTGCAGGTAAACCATGTTTCCTTGTGCTCCTAGTATTAAGCTTAATACTGTCGCGTCCCCCATACCCTGACGAGGTGGTATTGGGAACGTCCTATCCTGGATTCCTATCTAAAGGTCTCAAGGTCAACTTCATAGGACGAGTCACGCTCTTTCCTCCACACACAACTTATGTAGGCCACACGTTCCTCGGGAAGCGAGGAACTTGTGAGGTGCAGGGACTCCTTTTCTCGAGTGCTACTCACTTGGAGTCGGAGTCCCCGGGTAAAGCCAAAGTCAGTAAGGCTGGGGACTTTCCACCCTTCCTAAGGGGTAAGTCACCCAATGTAAATAGCGTGGTTTGTATTTCGGTTACGGAACAAATGACAAATTCGGAGATAATTTGTATTTTTCCTAACCATACAAACCTTAGCTATTTACACATATGTGCCCGCCAGCCCTGTCCCCCAAGTCAAGTCCTACCTCTAAGTGAAGTGAAGCAAATCACCGGTGTGTGGGGGGGAGGGGTAGCAAGCTACCCATTCCCCTACCCCCGCTAACTAGCGCGGGGGTAGTTTAACCCTCGTTAAAATCTATTGGCTCGTCAATTTCAGCTACGCCGAAAGTAAACCCCAATGTAAATAGCTAAGGTTTGTATGGT
The DNA here is from genome assembly GCF_036898095.1 of Palaemon carinicauda. NCBI lineage: Eukaryota > Metazoa > Arthropoda > Malacostraca > Decapoda > Palaemonidae > Palaemon > Palaemon carinicauda. The sequence continues at coordinate 14,589,205 of NC_090763.1, forward strand.
TAGGAAAAATACAAATTATCTCCGAATTTGTCATCTTTGACAAGGAATGAGTAGATAATGTACTTTACAAACTGCTAATAAAAATGTTCTTGACAAGGATATAGTGGATACTCTACTATAAAAAATTTCCTTGACAATGTTATAGTGGCTATTGTACTACAGTATAGCCTATAGACTTTTGATTTTTTTATGTTGTTCCTAATTATGGGATTATTTTCAATACATTAGTTTATTATTTGTTAATAGTGTAAATAACTACAGGATATTACTTTACAGGCACTATCAGATGTCAGTGAAACAAAATGTTGTCCGAAGATGAGGCCCTGTTACAACTTGACCGAGAACTTGACGAGAGGATGCGTAACTTATGTAGAAAAGGATCCATTGCAGTTAAAATAGTCAGTGATAAGGTGAAGAACAGTTTTATTGTACAGATAATCTCATTGCATTTGTTCAGTGTTCTTTATAAATACCACTTAAAAGATATTTGTTCCGTAACCGAAATACAAACCACGCTATTTACAAAGGGTTATTACTTTTAGCGTAGCTGAAATGGCGAGCCATTAGAATTTAACGAGGGTGTATTACCCCCGCGCTAGTTAGCGGGGGGGTAGGGGAGTGGTAGCTAGCTACCCCTCCTCCCCCTCACACACAGGTGAATACTCACTTTCACTTTTGGCTCGGACTGTGACAGACGTCTCTGTCTTGGTCCTCGCTTGGCAGCCATTGTCTGTTTTGTCTTTACTTAATCGCTTACTTTTCTTTTACTCAATATATATATAAACATGTTTTCATGTGTGTATATATATTTGAGTATAGAAATAAGTAAGTTTCCTTTTCAGATGTGTGTGTGTAGTGTACGATATCTACGTGGAGGCCTCGGCAGTTAGGCCACCACGGCCTAATTTTATGGGTTGCGATCGAGTTTGACTTCGGTCTTTCTCTCTCTCTCTCTCTCTCTTGAGGTCGTTCACCCTTTTACTATGTTTTACTACGCCCTTGTAGCTTCCTTCCCGTGTGGGTGGGGTTGCTACGCCGTACATTTTGTCTCAATTAGTTTATGAATCTAATTGTAGTTGTTAATTTTTCAGCTTGTAGAACGATTCCTTTCGGGGTTTTCGTTTTTTCTTTAGTGTTCATTCATTTTTAAATTACATAATTACATAGTTACATAATTATAATTGTTATAATTCTGTTTTGGTTACAGCTCTCCTTCCGCGAGTGTAAGTGGTTGTGAGGGCACGTGCCTGTTGTGTAATTCTTGTTCCTTTTCCTCGGGATTCCTCTTCGGAGCCTTCCCGGGGGAATGAATGTGTACTAATATTATTTGTTTTATTTTTTTACAGTTACCGATCTAGTTCGTTTCTGTAATATAGCAACGGTGTGAGCTGTCTGGTTGAGTCCTGGGGATTCGGCTGTTGCTGCCTCCCCCCTTGTATTTTCGTCAGGGGCGTGTCTCCTTCTACTGGTAGTACTCCCGTGACGACGGACAGCTCTCCAGTTCATTTTAGAACACTCAGGAGGCTTGCCTCCTTGGGCGGATAACTTTCCTTCCGAGGGAAGTTTTTCCTGTCCAGGCTTGAGTTTTTCCCCTTTTGGGGGGTTCTTCTCTTGCCTTTTTTCGTGCGACTATGCTCTTGGTGCTGAGCGGTCGCACCTGCAGTTTCGCTCAAGGGGCTGGGCAACTGCAGGAGCTCCTCTTCGGAGGATTGCTCCTTTTAGGTCACTGGCTGACCAGTCTCTTCCACGAAGTGTTTCTCTTTCGTTCGCGAGAGAGTACACTCATAGAGACTCCTCTTCGGAGGTTTCTTCTGTTGCTGTTGCTGTTGGCCTCCCTCGCCGTAAGGCCCTCCGTCCGCCTCGTCGTAAGGGCCTCTCATCTCCCTATAAGGGTGCTTGAGGCGCCTTTTTGAATCTCCGTTTGCAGCCTACAACTTCTTTTTTCTCGATCTTCCGTCTTGGTGCAGATGAACAGCAGTCTAATCTCGTCTTCCGACGGGCAACGGTCTTCCCGACGGACAACGGTCTTCCCGACGGACAGCGGTCTTCCGACGGACATCAGTCTCCCGGCGGACAACGATCCCTTCGGGGCAAAGGGTTGCCCCCACGGGGGTTCTTCCCTTGCGTGTCAGGGTTTCCCTGCGCGCCCTTCTGTTCGTCAGCGCTCTCCTGTTCGTCAGCGCTTTCAAGATGATCTTCCCTGCGGTTCCTGTTACGTGCCCTGTGCGCCCACGTTCGCCCTCGCGATCTAGAACTTCGGTTCAGGTCGGGGTCAAGGACTCTTCTTCTTTGCGCAGGCTTCCACGCGTAGCCTTCTGCTCGTCAGCGATCATCAGCTCGTCAGCGATCATCAGCTCGTCAGCGATCATCAGCTCGCCAGCGATCGTCAGCTCGTCAGCGATCATCAGCTCGCCAGCGATCTCCGGATCGCCCACGTGTGTTACAGCTGGCACGCCAACGTTCTCCAACACTTCTGAAGGAACATGGTTCGCCAGCTACTAGCTCTACTGCGGATGCTGATCGCCATCGCGCGACCCTCAACTGCAGATGCTGATCGCCATCGCGCGACCCTCAACTGCGGATGCTGATCGCCATCGCGCGACCCTCAACTGCGGATGCTGATCGCCATCGCGCGACCCTCAACTGCGGATGCTGATCGCCATCGCGCGACCCTCAACTGCGGATGCTGATCGCCATCGCGCGACCCTCAACTGCGGATGCTGATCGCCATCGCGCGACCCTCAACTGCGGATGCTGATCGCCATCGCGCGACCCTCAACTGCGGATGCTGATCACCATCGCACCCTTTCACGCGATCATTCACCTGCGCATGCTGCTCGCCATCGCACAACCCTGAACGATTGCCCGCTTACGCATGCTGCTCCTCATCGCACAACCCTGAACGATCGCCCTCTTGCGGATGCTGATCACCATCGCACCCTTTCACGCGATCATTCACCTGCACATGCTGCTCGCCATCGCACAACCCTGAACGGTTGCCCGCTCACGCATGCTGCTCCTCATCGCACAACCCTGAACGATCGCCCTCTTGCGGATGCTGATCACCATCGCACCCTTTCACGCGATCATTCACCTGCGCATGCTGCTCGCCATCGCACAACCCTGAACGATTGCCCGCTTACGCATGCTGCTCCTCATCGCACAACCCTGAACGATCGCCCTCTTGCGGATGCTGATCACCATCGCACCCTTTCACGCGATCATTCACCTGCGCATGCTGCTCGCCATCGCACAACCCTGCACGATTGCCCGCTTACGCATGCTGCTCCTCATCGCACAACCCTGAACGCTCGCCCTCTTGCGGATGCTGATCACCATCGCACCCTATCACGCGATCATTCACCTACACATGCTGCTCGCTATCGCTTACCGCCAGCGATCTTCTTCACCTACGCGGCAGCACGATCCCTCGCCGTCACGCCCATTCGCCCGCGCGATCGCTCGCCTGCGCGCCCGCGCGATCGCTCGCCTGCGCGCCCGCGCGATCGCTCGCCTGCGCGCCCGCGCGATCGCTCGCCTGCGCGCCCGCGCGATCGCTCGCCTGCGCGCCCGCGCGACCGCTCGCCTGCGCGCCCGCGCGACCACTCGCCTGTGCGCCCGCGCGACCATTCGCCTTTGCGCGACCGTTCGCCCTCGCGCGACCATAGTTCGCGGCGAATTCCACAGCGGGTGGTAGCAGCAGGGACGCGTGCTCCTAGGCGGCACTCGGGATCACCTCCATCCAAGCACAGGTTGGTAGTGCAGGACGAAGACAGGTCAGTACAGCATTCTTCCCACCTTCTTTCAGGCAGGAACCGTCGTGTCCTCTCCAAAGGATCGCCCGATCCCTTTCACCTTAGCGAGGATTTCGGACTCTGTGTCCTTGGAGCAGCAGACATGGTTTGATCCGCTGGCACGGGCGTTAATGAGGTTTATGAAACCAGCACTCACCGGCCAGGGTAACAAACCAGCGGCTGTCTCTCCTACGCTGAAGAGAAAGAGAGGAGTGGACTTCGTGGTGACTTCCCCCAGGGCGAAGTTGGTTCCCAAGAGGTCGGTCTCGAGGGTCCCCTCTCCTGCACGAGTACTCTCTCCTTCTCCCGCCCTGGAAGGTTTTTTGGCGGGGGGGCTTTCCGTTGAAGATTTCTCCATCGGACAAGGGGTGACTGCTTACCTCTTCCTCTGGGAGCTTACCAGGTTCTTTCCCTCCTCGGTTACGGCCCGAGGTTTGGTTCAAGGAAGCTACAGGAAGATCAAGGGTACTTTCCTCCTCTCGAGCTCAGGCACCTTGGCCTTTCGTCGTTAAGTATCTACTTGCGGACAAGCTCGATGTTGTACCATCTGGACGCACTGACTGAAGGCTTCCTTCGGGTGTCTCATCTGTGGAGGTCAACGACCTCAGACACCCTTCCATCCTTGAGAAGAGTTTTGTCTTTGCCCAAGGACAGAGACTTAAACATCTGCTGTGCGGAGTAAATCGACTTCCGGTTTCACTCCTCCAAGGCGCTTTCTTCCAGACTCTGCAGGGCTCCAGCTCCCTTTTCTTTCAACCACGTCGGCCTAAGTTATCGGCTACGACAACTGGGACAAGGTGTCCAATTGCAGTTTCCTCCTGTCAGGAACAGATGGCACGGGAGACTCCCCCGGGGGGGCATAGTCCTAAAAGGAGTTCACGAACTCTAGGATTGCAGGTTTTTTCGCTGGGAGGATGCTTAAGGTTACTCATCCGAATGACAGCTTCCCGATGCCCATTCCCGCACAATCTCTGTGAGTAGCCAAGGATATCGCGCCTGCCGTCTCTGTCAGCGAATTCAGTGTCTCTGAACCTCTATGCCATAGCATCAGCAGAGTTGCCCGGTTGGGCAGAATGATCCATACCTTAGGCGAAGGTCTTCCTTAGGATCATCGACGGCTTCACCCCCGGCCCCCTCAGTCGATCCTTTCTTGTAAGGAAGGATCTGAGAGGGGATGTCCATAGTCGACCTCTCAGCCCTGATCAAGTTTGTCGAACAAACTTCGGCCAGCGTAGACCAGCAGAATCGATCAGACTGGTAACGAGGCGACAGGACTCCTTTAACCCTGGATCGGAAGGACGGGTACTTTCAGTTTCCATTCCATCCATCTTCCAGGGTGCTCGTCGAATTCAGCCTAAACTGCAAGTATTCCTGCTTACGATGCAGTGTGGCTATCCCGCCGTGGCATAGCAGGTTTGGTTCCCCAGAGAACTCTCCCTGCCTTCCTCTTGGCCGCTCAGGTGCAGACTTCCGCCTCCTCTGCTGTTTGGAGGGCTGGTCAACTCCGGTAGGCTCGGGTTTCGACCTTCTTCAGCGCCGGGAAAAGCTTCCGAATGCTGACCATGAGTGTGGGCTCATGGTATTTTGCTTGGAGCCTTCTCTTCCTCTGCCTCAACATCTGGAGTATCTGGCCATGATATTGAGTCAACCGCCTTACCACGTTGGAAACCCCGCTTCTCGTCCGTCCAGCGAGGTTAAGCAACGTCGGTACTTGGATGGGTGACCACCTGGGGACGCCAGATTCTGTTACCACATCCTCCGAGCCTTCCTTTCGGTTCACCGTGGCAAGACTGAGGAGAGTCGCAGTACCTGTTCTCAGTCAAACAGAGTTTTCAGCCCTACCTTGGAACGTTTCCTAGTTCTTCTTTCCTCATTGACCCGTTTATAGTCCGAACGGTCGCCTCAGGATAAGTTCCATGTGGGGCGATCCAAGTTCCGGTGGCTTCAGGCAATGTTTAACCGGACTCCCTGGCCCTATGGGACCAGCGGAACTATTAAACCTGCAATGGGTGTTGACCTATGGAGCCTCTTGATGGTAGTGGATATTCTCGTCCTTTCCCCACATTCTTGATGCGGTTCTCGGACTCGTCAAAGGAAAGGGGGGGGGCATGTTCCGGTCCAGGCCTATGGTCAAGACCTGAAGGATACCTCTCCATCATTCAGGCAGGCTTAAGGGCCTTAGTCTGGCCCCTCTTCAGATCCTACCGCTCCTGCCAAGTCGCCCCGTTGCGTGTCGACTTCATGCTAACCAGCAGGGGACGCATTTTCACACCTTCACATCTTGCAGTAGAGATATCGGGATGATTGAGATTCTCTCAATTCCACCATCGGCTCTCTCATTCCAGGCAGGGGAATGTTTCTCTCAGACTATCCGAGCAGAGCCTCATAGAGAGAGTGTACCTAGGGGTCTTTGACCTTGGGTAACCAGCAAGTGCTGGTCTGGGGGACCTGATCGCGACAGCTTGGAACCTCAAGCTTCCGCTAGTTTTCCCCCCAGTCTCAGACCCCGAGACTCTGGCAAGATGCATTCCGGTGATGGTAGGACAACTTCGACGCCTGCGTCTTCCCTCCTTTTTGTCTGCGGACAATGGGTCTCAACAAAACCAGGTTGTCTGTCAACCTTTCAATGGGAGAGCTCCACTGGGACTATGTGCAGAACGGTTTCTGGACCCTCTGCTTCCCCTGACGGAACTCCCGGGAGAGCTTCTCCCACGGCGCAGACTACTCAAGCAACCACACTGCGACATCTCTCCCGAACCGGGGCGTCGCTTCGGCTTCATGCCTGGAGACACTACGCTTCCTCCTCTAGAAGAGACAACCCGCTACAGTCGCGGTACGGAGGTCGCGTCATCTGCGATAGTCATCCACAGGGGTCTCCCAGGCAAAGTGAAGAGTCTAAGGTGGTTGGTGCCGTGGGAGATATACCTCTTCCCGTGAGGCCTCTTCTCCAGCAATAACGGTCTTATTGCCTTTCGGCGGGAGGAAACTCCTTTCCGCTCTTGGCAATGAAGCCTGTCGCTCAGCCTTTCCCTGACCTTCAGGCTTAAAGGAATAACCTTTTCCTGCCCGCTGGATCTATCCTCGCTCATGCGAAGCTACGATCGTCCCTGCCCTAGTCGGAGGAAGACCTCCAACTTGGAGCATGGCTCGGACTTTTAGTCCTTTAAGAGATCTTCTCAAGACCCTTTTACGACAGGCCTCGGATTGTATTCCGCCCTGGGTCTTCTGCTCACTCTGGCCACGGCCAGTGTGTAAGCAATCTTCTTGGTCTCTTACTACTCCCCCCCTTTCTAAGGAAGAGGGGAAGGCAACATTCAGGCTCGCTCCTGAGTTGTTGGCTAGACTCAGAATCTGAGGGTCCCGACCCTTCGGTCCGATTCATTCAAGATTTTGAGTCTCCATTCTGTGTCTGATGTCCCAAGACCTTCTCTTTCTTGCCAGTACAGGAATCGAGAGGTTAGCGCTGGGAACAGCTGCAGTTTGGCCTCAGTTGCAGCCGATTTGGGAACACAAGGAGGACATGGGGGGAGAGTCACCAGTATACCTCTTCAGCCCGGACTCAAGGACATTCATCTCGACCTGTCTTCAGACCCTCCCCCGTCACGTCGCCCTACAGCACGATGTTGGATACATCGCAACGTCCCTCGCCTTCGAGTAATACTACTCTGTGACGCAGGTGCTACAAGCTGGAGTCTGGAAGCGTCTGATGACCTTCGCAGCCCGCTTCCTGCAGGGCGTGACCCACAGGAGTCTCGATACGTTTTCTATCGCTCTGTGGTGGCTACACAACAGCTGGTCTAACCTCAGGCTCCTTTTTGGACAGGTAGCAGAAGGTTGAGGGCATTGTTATCAGGTTTTAGTCTGCATGAACGAAAGAAGTATGTCTGGCCCTTACTTCTTTCTTCATCATCCCCTCTACAGGGAAGCAGCATCCTGGTCTCTGCATAGCTGACCTCGAACCTCTGCAGGTAAACCATGCTTCCTTGTGTTCCGAGTATTGAGTCAATACTGTCGCGTCCCCCATACCCTGACGAGGTGGTATTGGGAACGTCTTAACCCAGAGTTCCTTCTGGAACTCCAGGTCAACTGCCTAAGACGGGTCACACTTCTTCCTTCACACACAAGCTTACGTAGGCCACATGGTTCCTTGCGGTGCAAGGAACTTGTGAGGTGCAGGGACTCCTTTTCTCGAGTGCGACTCACTCGGATTCTGAGTCCCCGGGTAAAGCCAAAGCCAGTATGGCTGGGGACTTTCCACCCTTCCTAAGGGATAAGTCACCCTTTGTAAATAGCGTGGTTTGTATTTCGGTTACGGAACAAATGACAAATTCGAAGATAATTTGTATTTTTCCTAACCATACAAACCTTAGCTATTTACACATATTTGCCCGCCAGCCCTGTCCCCCAAGACAAGTCCTACCTCTAAGTGAAAGTGAGTATTCACCTGTGTGTGAGGGGGAGGAGGGGTAGCTAGCTACCACTCCCCTACCCCCCCGCTAACTAGCGCGGGGGTAATACACCCTCGTTAAATTCTAATGGCTCGCCATTTCAGCTACGCTAAAAGTAATAACCCTTTGTAAATAGCTAAGGTTTGTATGGTTAGGAAAAATACAAATTATCTTCGAATTTGTCATCTTTGGCTTGGTGTCAGCTTTTATCTTTTACTTTGCTCTCCAAATTCAGGCCTTATGATGAAGTTATGTTTTCTTGTATTGTTACCTCCTATGAGTATGCTGTTGGAGGGCTAAAATTAAACTGTAAATTCCTCTGATTAAGTGAAAATGTGTGTCATTGTACTCTATGTTGAAGTTATTGTCAAATTAAATATCAAGTGGTCTTATCAATAAATATTTAGATATTGTTATTTGAAAATTTGATTTTAATGTTTCAACAGGTTAAAACTATCTCATCAGAATTGTAAAGTATTTATATGTCTGAAACTGGTTAACGAAATATATATGTCCTCTTACACTTTTCATAATAAGTTTTATTCTTTTTACAGGTTATCAAAACCAACTTACCTGAGAATAATGGATCGAGCAGAATAAATTCCCCTTCAAGTAGTGGTAGCCAAAGACAAAGAGAAAGTGATGATTCTCATGCAGTTGGTGGCATTGGATTAAACAGAGTCTCAGAGCAAATTTTAAGAAAAGATGACCATGTTAATACTTTGGATATTTTAGATAAAGACGATAAAAAACAAAGTCTTTCCACCGTAGAAGAAAATACTCTCTCAGAAGTTGTTGGAAATACTGAAACAACCGAATGTCATCCAAATAAGAAGGGCGAGGCTGTTGAATTCTCTGAGAAAGCAAATGACGAAGATTTGGCCGACCTTGATGAGGGGCAGGATGCTATTTTTGATGACTTTCTTGACCAGTCAACCAAGATTCAAATAAAATTGTTGAGAAGCAAAGTGTCAAATTTGACAGAAGTATTAAATGTTAAACAAGCAGAATGCAAAAAACTGGTTAGTAGAATCTTATACTTTATTAACACTTGTCAAGGAAATGTATTTCGTACTTAAGCTTTCTGTCTTTATTACAGATAGATAGTCAGATATTTTTTTGCAGTCTCTTCTCTCATAATTTAAATATGTTACTGTGTAAGCAATAACTTTTCTCTCAGTTTCTTTTCTTGTATTATTTATTATATCTATCATAATATTCTTCATGTGTTTTTGTTGTGGTACAAAGCTAATGCTTTACACTTCTGATTATTTCAGGGATTTTTCAATATTAATCTTACCCGATAATCATGTAGCTGTCAACTCTGTTGCCGACAGAAATCTACGGACGGGATACGCCAGCGATCGCTATACAGGTGGGGGTGAACACCACAGCGCCATCTGTGGTCAGGTACTCCAGTACTTCTTGTCAACACCACCTCAATTTTTCCTCTGTCGTGCCTCCGGCTAGACCTACATGGATACGCTGTTGATTCTGGAGTTTTTGCTCACGATTTGGTGATGTATTTGCTCTAGAGTTTAGCTTTCGCTATTCAGGAAGTTTTATCATTAGCTTAGCTAGCTTTTGGAATTAATTTGATTAATTATGGTGACGAAGAGAGTATGAACTCTCTTTCACTTTTAAATGGCCGACCCTTCCCTTAGACGGAAGTGTTGGTGTCTAAGAGAGTATAGACTCTCTTTCTTAATTTTGCTTAACAAAAGTTATAGATTTATTTTATATCTCTCCGCCTTTTATAGGCCTCTTCGATTAACTTCCTTTTATTATAAACTTATTAAAATTAATTTTTATATTTGTTTATATTCGACCTTTCCTAATAGTAGGCGGTCTTTTCTTGGTACCGAAGTTAATTAACATTGAGCCCGTCATTTCGTTTTTACCTGTTAACATATTATGCTATTTTAATGTTTTTGAAAGAATTTCTTTGATAGTCTCGTACTGTTTTCAAAGTTGAACTAACGTTTTGTTTTGTCTCTGCAGTTGTTGACGTTCAGAACGTTCAACTTGCGCTCTATCGTTACGATAGAGAGAGAATTTTCACGGTGTCACGTTGCAGTAAGAGTAAACCGATTCTAGCGTTTTGTTCATTCTTTCTTAGCTTAATGGTTTTAATTCTATTAAAGGAACTTTTTATTTGGGAAATCTTTCAGTTTTTTTCCTTTAACAATAATATGTTTTAACGATATATATGATTGGGCTCATCTCTCAGGTTCTAAGTCAAGAGAGAGAGAGAGAGAGATAGAGACGGAGGGAGAGAGAGGAGGATAAACGTTTCGTTCAAGCGAGTAACGTTGTTATCGTTTTTGCTCTTCTCCCTAGTCTCTTAAGGGGAAGAAGGTAAACGTTTCTAGAGTTTTATTCTTGTTCTCAAGCTTTATGCGGTGAGAGATTTTAAACGTAGTTTATTTGATCTAGTGTTTAGTCTCTTTCCAGCCACTGAATTATTTATCTTTCATTATATTTTTCTGTTACATTGTAATTCTGTTTTCGCAATTACTAACTTTTAAGGAAGGATAGAATTGCGTGTTTCAGGCACAAACCACTTAAAGTTTCGAGTTCAGTGAAATAAGTGCAAACAGAAAATCAAAAGTGATAAAGTGATAAGCGCAAAGTGTTACAGTGTTGCGTTCGAGGGTTCGTCTGTTCGTGCCAGTTGTTCGCCTAGTCTGGGACCTCTTACAAGCTCCCAAGCCCAGGGGAGAAGTAATGTCGAAGGACTTATGGGTTCAGCAGGCCTTGATCGACGAACAGACGTTTCCCTCCGTGGTTTCGGGTGTATCTACACACGTTGCCGACGTGATCACCCCACCCACACAAAGACGAGAGAGCCCTTTTATTCCTCGTCTGCGGAAGAGGTTTCTCGCAGAAACCATGGACCAAATCTTACAGCTTTTAAGTGCAAGTCGGTCCCTTCCGCGCAAGTCCAACTCCTAGGTGTAGCCATTAGCACTGGGTCAGTTCGGACTTGCTGCAGTACGACAACTGCACACCTCCCAGAGAGGCAAGGTGGTATCGCAACAGGCAGTAGCTCCGTCTGTTGCCGCACCAGCTGTTTTAGACCCTCAGTCTCAACGGACAGTAGCTCCGTTTGTTGTTGTCTTTCTTAAACTCTAAGTGGTCTATGCTGCAGACAATGCAGTCTCAGCTTGCGGTGTTGATGCAGGAGTTTCAGGCAGAGAAGGTTAACACACCTCCTCCTGCGAGCGCTCCTCCACCTCTACGCAGTCCAGCCTGCCAGACGTATGATGTTGAGGTTCCTCAAGCTACCTCCATGCGTGAGCTGCCGCATTGGGAGTTGCCAGATACCAGCTCTGTGCAGCAACCTCCACTTTCCTTGAGGCAGGAGCCTCTTGCCACGCGGCAACCTCCTCAACACTTGAGGCAGGAGCCTTATGCTTTGCAGCAACCTCCTCTACCCTTGAGGTAGGAGCCTCATGCGTTGCGACTACCTCCTCCATCCTTGAGGCAACAACCTCTTGCGGTGCGACAACCTCCACCATCCTCGAGGCAGCAACCTCAACTCCACCTCTGCGCAGTCCACCCTGCCAGACGTATGATGTTGAGGTTCCTCAACCTACCTCCACGCGTGAGCTGCCGCATTGGGAGTTGCCAGATACCAACGCTATGCAGCAACCTCTTGCGTTGCGGCAACCTCCACCATCCTTGAGGCAGCAACCTCAACTCTTGCGGCAGCCACCTCCACTCTTGAGGCAAGAACCTCAACTCTTGAGGCAAGAGCCTCAACTCTTGAGGAACCTCATGCTATGAGGCAGCCGCCTCAACGCATGCAGCAACCGCATTCTTCACAGCATGAGCCTCTCTCTGCGCAGCTACCTCCTCAACCCTTGAGGCAGACGCAACTCTTGAGGCAGGAACCTCACAGGAGCCTCATGCTATGCGGCATCCTCCTCAAACCATGAGGCAGGAGCCTCATGCTATGCGGCATCCTCCTCAACCCATGAGGCAGGAGCCTCATGCTATGCGACATCCTCCTCTACCCATGAGGCAGCCTCATGCTATGCGGCATCCTCCTCAACCCATGAGGCAGGAGCCTCATGCTATGCGGCATCCTCCTCAACCCATGAGGCAGGAGTCTCATGCTATGAGGAGCCTCATGCTATGCGGCATCCTCCTCAAACCATGAGGCAGGAGCCTCATGCTATGCGGCAACCGCCTCATGCTATGCGGCAACCGCCTCAACCCATGAGGCAGGAGCATCATACTATGCGGCATCCTCCTCAACGCATGCGGCATAAGCCTCTTCCCTTGCAGCTTGAGCCTCATCCCATGCAGCATGAGCCTCATACCATGCAGCATGAGCCTCATCCCATGCAGCATGAGCCTCATCCCATGCAGCATAAGCCGCACGCCATGCAACATGCTCTGCTTACCTTACAGCATGCTCTACATACAGCATGCTCTGCATACAGCATGCTCTGCATACCTTACCGCATGCTTCTCAGTCACACATCTTTGGTTGTTGCCAACTCACTAGACTGTCAAGCAGTTTCATAACGTTGCCTTCTAGTCTGCTGCTTTTGCACCAGTGAAACCCTCACTGAGAGAACTTAGCTTTTCTCGGATATGGTTCCTGTAGATGAGAAAGTGCTATTCTCCCTCCTTCTGATATTCCCTTGAGGACTCTGTCATTTGGAGAGGAGCCTTTAGCTGCGTAGCCTCCTATGGACTTTTATTTAAGCATAACATGCTTCCAGGGAAGGTAATGGTTTCACTTCAGTCGCTAACCCCGTCTGTTACCACACCTGCTCCCATAGACCTTGAGCTGTGTTGCAAGACATGCAGTCCAAGCTTAGTCCTTGTTAGAGGATTTTTTGTTTACGGAGTCAGTGTGTCACTGGGAAGACGTTCAACAACCAGCAGAAGTGACTTGTTGTGACGCAGTGCGGCAACCTCAGCAACCCGATAAGGAGTTGTCTGTACGACCCAGACAGTCTAGACAGCTTCGGGTTGTCACTGTTCTTCCTCGCTTCCCCATGGTTGACAGTTCACAGACTGTGCATCAGTACCATGATCTTGTGTCCGGCTCCGTCAGACGACTAGCTTTTAAGAGCTCCCACAAGTCGTCGCTGTCTGGAGATTCTCAGATGGACTATGGATCTGACCAAGGAACTGGGCCTCCTGGTCAATTTTGAGGAGTCCCAGCTCGTCCCATCCCAGACCATTGTCTACCTGGGTATGGATCTTCAGAGTCGAGCTTTTCGGGCTTTTCCGTCGGCCCCAAAGATCTTCTAAGCCCTAGTTTGCATCCAGAGCATGCTGAGAAGGAACCGATGCTCAGTCAGGTAGTGGATGAGTCTAACAGGGACACTTTCATCGCTGGCCCTGTTCATCGAGTTAGGGAGACCCCACCTCCGCCCCCTTCAGTATCATCTAGCGGCTCACTGGATTAAGGACATGACGCTAGAGACGATCTCAGTTCCTGTTTCCGAAGAGAGGAGGTCTACTCTCACGTGGTGAAAGAACAGCTTTCTTCTCAAGGAAGTCTACCTTTGGCTGTTCAGAAACTCGACCGCCGTCTCTTCTCTGACGCATCAGACACGGGCTGGGGTGCGACTTTGGACGGACAGGAATGCTCGGGAACATGGAATCAGGAGCTAAGGACACTTCACATCTTTTGCAAGGAGCTGTTGGCGGTTCATCTGGCCTTGATAAACTTCAAGTCCCTCCAGCTTAACAAGGTGGTGGAGGTGGACTCTGACAACACCACAGCCTTGGCTTACATCTCCAAGCAGGGAGGGACTCATTCGTGGAAGTTGTTCTAGATCGCAAGGGACCTCCTCATCTGGTTAAAAGATCGAAAGCTCACGCTGGTAACGAGGTTCATTCAGGGCGATATGAATGTCATGGCAGATCGCCTTAGCCGGAAGGGTCAGGTCATCCCCACAGAGTGGACCCTTCACAAGAATGTTTGCAGCAGACTTTGGGCCCTGTGGGGTCAGCCAACCATAGATCTGTTCGCTACCTCGATAACCTAGAGGCTCCCGTTGTATTGTTCTCCGATTCCAGACCCAGCAGCAGTTCACGTGGATGCTTTTCTGCTGGATTGGTCCCATCTCGACCTGTATGCATTCCCGCCGTTCAAGATTGTCAACAGGGTACTTCAGAAGTTCGCCTCTCGCAAGGGACACGGCTGACGTTGGTTGGCTCCGCTCTGGCCCGCGAGAGAATGGTTCATAGAGGTACTGCAATGGCTGGTCGACATTCCCAGGACTCTTCCTCTAGGAGTGGACCTTCTACGTCTACCTCACGTAAAGAAGGTACATCCAAACCTCCACGCTCTTCGTCTGACTGCCTTCAGTCTTTCGAAAGACTCTCAAGAGCTAGGGGCTTTTCGAAGGAGGCAGCCAGAGCGATTGCCAGAGCAAGGAGGACATCCACTCTCAGAGTCTATCAGTCTAAAGGGGAAGTCTTCCGAAGCTGGTACAAGGCCAATGCAGTTTCCTCATCCAGTACCACTGTAACCCAGATTGCTGACTTCCTGTTACATCTAAGGAACGTAAGATCCCTTTCAGCTCCTACGATTAAGGGTTACAGAAGTATGTTGGCAGCGGTTTTCCGCCACAGAGGCTTGGATCTTTCCACCAACAAAGATCTACAGGACCTCCTTAGGTCTTTTAAGACCTCAAAGGAACGTCGGTTGTCCACTCCAGGCTGGAATCTAGACGTGGTCCTAAGGTTCCTTATGTCATCAAGATTTGAACCTCTCCAATCAGCCTCTTTTAAGGACCTCACATTGAAAACTCTTTTCCTCGTGTGCTTGACAACAGCTAAAAGAGTAAGTGAGATCCACGCCTTCAGCAGGAACATAGTTTTCACATCTGAAACGGCTACATGTTCCTTGCAGCTCGGTTTTTTGCTAAAAACGAGCTTCCTTCACGTCCTTGGCCTAAGTCGTTCGAGATTCCAAGCCTGTCCAACTTGGTGGGGGACGAACTGGAGAGAGTACTTTGCCCAGTTAGAGCTCTTAGGTACTATCTAAAAAGGTCATAACCTTTACGAGGACAATCAGAAGCCTTTTGGTGTGCTATCAAGAAGCCTTCTCTTCCAAGGTCTAAGAACTCAGTTTCTTACCTATTCAGGCTCCTGATTAGGGAAGCACATTCTCATCTGAAGGAAGAAGACCTTGCTTTGCTGAAGGTAAGGACACATGAAGTGAGAGCTGTGGCTACTTCAGTGGCCCTCAAACAGAACCGTTCTCTGCAGAGTGTTATGGATGCAACCTATTGGAGAAGCAAGTCAGTGTTCGCATCATTCTATCTCAAAGATGTTCAGTCTCTTTACGAGAACTGCTACACCCTGGGACCATTCGTAGCAACGAATGCAGTAGTAGGCGGGGGCTCAGCCACTACATTCCCATAATCCCATAACCTTTTTAACCTTTCTCTTGAATACTTTTTATGGGTTGTACGGTCGGCTAAGAAGCCTTCCACATCCTTGTTGATTTGGCGGGTGGTCAATTCTTTCTTGAGAAGCGCCGAGGTTAAAGGTTGTGATGAGGTCCTTTAGTATGGGTTGCAGCCCTTTATACTTCAGCACCTAAGAGTCGTTCAGCATCCTAAGAGGACCGCTACGCTCAGTAAGGAAGACGTACTTAATAAAGGCAGAGTAATGGTTCAAGTCGTCTTCCTTACCAGGTACTTATTTATTTTATGTTATTTTTGAATAACTAATAAAATAAAATACGGGATACTTAGCTTCTTTGTTAACATATATGCTGGTCTCCACCCACCACCCTGGGTGTGAATCAGCTACATGATTATCGGGTAAGATTAATATTGAAAAATGTTATTTTCATTAGTAAAATAAATTTTTGAATATACTTACCCGATAATCATGATTTAATTGACCCACCCTTCCTCCCCATAGAGAACCAGTGGACCGAGGAAAAAATTGAGGTGGTGTTGACAAGAAGTACTGGAGTACCTGACCACAGATGGCGCTGTGGTGTTCACCCCCACCTGTATAGCGATCGCTGGCGTATCCCGTCCGTAGATTTCTGTCGGCAACAGAGTTGACAGCTACATGATTATCGGGTAAGTATATTCAAAAATTTATTTTACTAATGAAAATAAAATTTTTCCCCAATATTCATATACTACATGCTTTTAAATGCAACCTTGTTGACAGGAAGTATAGTATATGCTTTTAAGTGCACACATGTTGACAGGAAGTATAAGATAAGATTTTCTTCTTGCTCTTATATTAGCCCATTCAGAGTGCCAACGTGGTACCTCCGTATTGCAAAATATACAGTATCTTAATAAGCATATGAATGAAAATGTCATTTTTCTTTGATTTGATCGCTGGCTTTTTAGCACCTCGTTACTACCGTAGTTTGTGTCACTGGAATTTTGAGAGATTGGACAACACATTTTTTGTTATTCAAAATCATTTTGCTTACAGATAGCCAGGTGGAGGTCATCACTTTATTATAGTAAATTAGAGACTGAACAAGTCTTTGTAAAACCCAAATATGTTGATTAAAGTACTACAAGTGTGTGGTATGTATATAGTAATGGTAAGGATTGCAATTTGGAAGAAAGGTGTGCAGTGTCAGGGTTATTCAGAGAATGTGATTTTATCTTTCTTAAAGTATAAAGGAAGGAGAGAGAAGTAATTTAAAGACTGCAAGAGAGCTAGGAAACAATGAGGTAGATCAGGTCCTAACCGGTGTTGCCAAAGTGATGGGAATCTTTTTAGTCCTTGCGGATTCCAAACTGTCGTATCGGGCTGTGGGAAATCTGATGGAATTTAAAAATAGTTAATCAGTATTAGAGCTGTTATTGTATGAAACTTTAGAAACTTATGATTTTATAATTCATTATAATTCAAGTGCTCTCTAGATGATTTTATCAAGACAGTTTTATAGATGAATATGGGGAGGAACTTTACAGAGTAATCATGACTTGGAACATGAAATGTACATGTCAGAAATCTAGCCATCATCTCTCTCTTTAGATAATATGCTGAATGTAACAACTCTTGAGAATTGCTTACTGATTCTCAAGGTGTGAGTGGTCACCTGATCATTTTCAAAACAGTTCGTTTGTTTTCAGCATAGGTTACTAGTGAAATGGTCTCTGTGTTATCTAATTTTCATGTGTTTTTTTCCTCTGTAGAAATGAGTCCAAATTATCATCATCATTATTATCATTAATATTACTATTTCCTAAGCTACAACACTAGTTGAAAAAGAAGGCTACAAGACAAAGGGCTCCCACTGGGAAAAAGAACCCATAAAGAAATAAATAGAATAGAATAAAAATAATGAACAATTAATATAACCCATTTTAAGAACAATGAAAATTTTAAAATAGATCTTTCATATATAAACTAAAGAGAGACTTATGTCAACCTGTTCAACATAAAAACATTCACTGCAAGTTTGAACTTTTGAATTTCCACTGATTAACTGCCCAATTAGGAAGATCATTCCACAATTTAGTCATTGCTGGAATTACTTCCAGAATACTGTGTGGCTATGAGCCTTATGATATAAAAGGCATGACTATTAGGGTTAACGGCATATTTTGCACCATGCACTAATTTTAGCTAGATTTCCATTAAGGGATTCACCAATCCTAGATATACATTCAGATAATGGAATTGATCCAAAGAGAATAGCATCATCTGCACATGCAATAAGCTCATTTTCTAGGCCAAACCACATATCAAGTACTCCTTCTCCTACCTGTACTTGGTCTTGTTCTGCGGGAAATGCATGCCAAAAAATGCTCACAGGGATAGGATTGTCAATAAGCATAATTCCCAGTCTCATACTTGAAGGTCAAAATGAGGTTTACTCTACCTGTTGGCTGGGCGTCCGACTACCACCCGACAGTCAATCATTATTTACCTCATTAAAAGTTTTAAGAGTCATTTCCATCTTTGCTGAAGTCATACTCCTATTAAAGGTGTCAGGTTTGTATAGTTAGGAAAGATAAAAATTACTTTGAAAATTATTTTTTTGAAATTTTGTACATAGGCCAGTTTGAAGTGAATTTTCTTTTAATTTTCTCTCGTTTAAAAGTGAAGTAAAGTTAAATTGATTTCCTAGACTTTGACTTCGGGAAAGTTTTTACTGTACAGTAGTGAAGTTTATATTTTTAGAAGCTAGTTGAATTATATCAAGAATATTGGGAGTTAAATGGCAGGACAAGATTAAAAAGGAAACTATAAGAGAGATGACTTGAGTGCCCTATGTAGATGAGATCGTGGTGAGGGGTAGATGGAGATGGTTTGGATATGCTTTTCACACTCCCCAAGAGAGATTAGTTCACCAAACTTTCAACTGGGCTCTACAGTGGACTAGAGGAGTTGGAAGACCCAGGCCTACATGACTGAGGACTATGAAGCATGAGTAGTAAATGATGAATGGAGAAGTATTGATTTAAAAGCTGAAGATAGAGACGACTAGCAAAATTTAACCTAGGCCCTTTGTGTTAATAGGCGTAAGACAAAGGGCTCCCACTGGGAAAAAGAACCCATAAAGAAATAAATAGAATAGAATAAAAATAATGAATAATTAATATAACCCATTTTAAGAACAATGAAAATTTTAAAATAGATCTTTCATATATAAACTAAAGAGAGACTTATGTCAACCTGTTCAACATAAAAACATTCACTGCAAGTTTGAACTTTTGAATTTCCACTGATTAACTGCCCAATTAGGAAGATCATTCCACAATTTAGTCATTGCTGGAATTACTTCCAGAATACTGTGTGGCTATGAGCCTTATGATATAAAAGGCATGACTATTAGGGTTAACGGCATATTTTGCACCATGCACTAATTTTAGCTAGATTTCCATTAAGGGATTCACCAATCCTAGATATACATTCAGATAATGGAATTGATCCAAAGAGAATAGCATCATCTGCACATGCAATAAGCTCATTTTCTAGGCCAAACCACATATCAAGTACTCCTTCTCCTACCTGTACTTGGTCTTGTTCTGCGGGAAATGCATGCCAAAAAATGCTCACAGGGATAGGATTGTCAATAAGCATAATTCCCAGTCTCATACTTGAAGGTCAAAATGAGGTTTACTCTACCTGTTGGCTGGGCGTCCGACTACCACCCGACAGTCAATCATTATTTACCTCATTAAAAGTTTTAAGAGTCATTTCCATCTTTGCTGAAGTCATACTCCTATTAAAGGTGTCAGGTTTGTATAGTTAGGAAAGATAAAAATTACTTTGAAAATTATTTTTTTGAAATTTTGTACATAGGCCAGTTTGAAGTGAATTTTCTTTTAATTTTCTCTCGTTTAAAAGTGAAGTAAAGTTAAATTGATTTCCTAGACTTTGACTTCGGGAAAGTTTTTACTGTACAGTAGTGAAGTTTATATTTTTAGAAGCTAGTTGAATTATATCAAGAATATTGGGAGTTAAATGGCAGGACAAGATTAAAAAGGAAACTATAAGAGAGATGACTTGAGTGCCCTATGTAGATGAGATCGTGGTGAGGGGTAGATGGAGATGGTTTGGATATGCTTTTCACACTCCCCAAGAGAGATTAGTTCACCAAACTTTCAACTGGGCTCTACAGTGGACTAGAGGAGTTGGAAGACCCAGGCCTACATGACTGAGGACTATGAAGCATGAGTAGTAAATGATGAATGGAGAAGTATTGATTTAAAAGCTGAAGATAGAGACGACTAGCAAAATTTAACCTAGGCCCTTTGTGTTAATAGGCGTAGGAAGAGATGATGATGATGATGAATTATATGGTGTTCGTTAATTTTCAATATTTAACTTAGCCGGTGATTATATAAGCTGCAGCTCTGCTGCTCGACAGAAAACTCTACGTAAAAAATCCGCCAGCGATCGCTATGCAGGTAGGGGGTGTACTTCAACAGCGCCATCTGTCGTGCAGGTACTCAGTACTCATTGTAAACAAAGAACTCAATTTTCAATATTTAACTTAGCCGGTGATTATATAAGCTGCAGCTCTGCTGCTCGACAGAAAACTCTACGTAAAAAATCCGCCAGCGATCGCTATGCAGGTAGGGGGTGTACTTCAACAGCGCCATCTGTCGTGCAGGTACTCAGTACTCATTGTAAACAAAGAACTCAATTTTCTCTCTGTCGTGCTACCGGCAAGACCTACTAATTCGCTGTTGCTAACTGGATTTGTTTTCACAACTATTTGGTGAAGTACACGTTTCTAGTTTTGAGCTTTCGCTGTGCAGGCTTTCTCTTCAATAAATCCTTGCATTCTTTTTTTGATATCGGATTATTTGTTGATGACTTTGGATAGTTTTTGAATTCCCCTTTGACCAATTCAAAATGGCTGACCTTTCTCAAGTCCCTAAATTCAGGAAGTGTAATGCTAGGGACTGTTCAAGGCGTCTTCCGAAGGCCTCTATCGATCCTCACACCGTTTGTTCCAATTGTCGGGATAAAACCTGTCAATTGGAAGATCGATGTGAGGAATGCGTTGGGCTTTCGGAATTCGATTTTATCGAATTCCAGAAATATACACGTAGGCTAGAGAGAGATAGAGTCAGGAGAAGTTCATCTCGTTCCGTTGATTTTTCCTCTCCTCATGCCCCACAACCTATTCCTTCCCCTGTAGTAGTTGCTCCTAATCCCCCTTCTGGCACTCAGGAACCTTCGATGGCAGATATGATGCGTGCCATCCAAGCTCTGGGTGAGAGAGTTGAGTCCTTGGCTAGTGACCGTAACCAGCTCATGGCGGACGTCAAGGAGCTGAAGTGTAAGAGTGCAGTGGGAAGTGATAAAGTGAGTGATAGTGTTGTGGATAGTGTTGCGCTTGAGGGTTCGTCTGTTCGTGCCTGTCGTCCTCCTAGTCCGGGACCTCTTGCAAGCTCCCAAGTCCAGGGGAGAAGCAATGTCGTACGACCAAAGGGTTCGAGAGGCTTTAATCAGCGAACAGACGTTCCCTCCGTGGTTTCGGGCGTATCTACCCAAGATCGCCCCACCCACACAGAGACGAGAGAGCCCATTTATTCCTCGTCTGCGGAAGAGGTTTCTCGTAAGAAACCATGGACCAAGGTCTCACGACCTCTTAAGCGCAAGTCGGTCCCTTCCGCGCAAGTCCAACGGCCCAGTTGTAGCCACTGGGTCAGTTTGGACTCGCTGCAGTCTTCCGATGACTGCTCACCTCCTAAGAGAGGCAAAGCGGTACCGCCTCAGGCAGTTACACCGTCTGTCGCCGCACCTGCTCCTGCTCCTGCAGACCCTAAGTGGTCTTTGCTGCAGACCATGCAGTACCAATTAACGTCTCTGATGCAGGACTTTCGTGCGGAGAAGGTTGCTGCTGCACCAACCTCTTGCCTACAACCAACCACGGTTGTGCGTCCTGTGGACGCTGAGGCGACCTTCTTGCGCACTCCAGCTGAGAGAGTCCCGCCACCCATGCGTTCCAGTGTACCCTGCCAGCCGCATGTTGACGTTCAGCGACGCACGGAACCTTCCGTTGACGTTCGCGAGGTACAACAACCGTCAAAGTTGTTTTGTTTTGACGCGGTGCGTCAACCTCCGCAACCCAGTGTGGTGGCCTCTGCTCGCCCACATCAGACTAGACAGTCTGGAGTAGACGCTGTGCGTCCCCGCGCTGCTATGGTTGTTGCCAGCTCACAGACTGGGCAACAGTTCCATGACGTTGCGTCCGGTTCAGTCACGCGTGCACCCGTGCGACCGGACTCAGCTGACCAGCCGATACCTACTCCATTGCCGCTTCCTCCTCAATTCTCGGATGATGGACTCTCTGATGATGACGATGCGGCACACGTTGATGAACCACATTCGGACCTTGACGAGCCCAAGTCCACGCAACCCTCTTTGGACTTTAGAAAAGTTCTTGCTCTGTTCAAAGAGATGTTTCCGGACCAGTTTGTGTCTGTGGCTCCTCGCTCTCCTCCGTCAGAGTTTGCTTTAGGTACGCAGTCATCCTCGCCTGCCTTTACGAGACTCGTCGTCGCACGCTCGTCCAAGAGAGCTTTACGAGTTTTAGGAGATTGGATGCAGTCCAAAAAGAGTCTAGGGAAGACAGCCTTTACGTTTCCCCCTGCTAAACTCTCTTCCAGATCGAGCGTCTGGTATGCCACGGGAGAAGTTCTCGGCTTGGGAGTTCCTGCCTCTGCCCAGGGCGACTTCTCAAGTCTTGTAGACTCTCCCCGCAGGCTAGCCATGAGACGCTCTAAGATATGCTGGTCACCTTCGGACCTAGACCATCTGTTGAAAGGAGTATTTAGAGCCTTCGAGGTCTTCAACTTTTTGGACTGGTGTCTGGGAGCTTTGAGCAGGAAGATCTCCCCGACTGAGAAGGAATCTTCCTTGCTCATCATGTCCTGCATGGACAAGGCCATACGTGACGGATCTAGTGAGCTTGCGGCATCGTTCGTATCCGGAGTCCTCAAGAAGCGTGAGAACCTTTGCTCTTTCCTGTCAGCTGGAGTGACACCGTGTCAAAGATCAGAACTTCTGTTTGCTCCTCTCTCTAAGTACCTTTTTCCAGAGGACTTGATTAAGGAGATTGCTGCTTCTTTGATTCAGAAGGACACCCATGACCTGGTTGCGTCCTCTGCCCGCAAAGCCACCCCTTTGCCTACCTTGTCAAGACCAAGGATGGACACTCCAGCGTCCAGATTTATTCCGCCCTTTCGTGGCAGAGCCTCCAGCAGAGGAGGTGCTCGTGCCGAAGGGAGACGTGGGAAGAAGAAAGGAACCAAGTCCTTTAAAGGCAGAGTCTGACTGCCACCTTCTTCAGACAGCAGTGGGAGCCAGACTCAAGAACTTCTGGCAGACCTGGGAGAAGAGAGGCGCAGATGCACAATCTGTGAAGTTGCTCAGAGAGGGGTACAAGATCCCGTTTGTACGAAAACCCCCTCTAGCAACGTCTCCCATCGATCTCTCTCCCAGGTACAGAGAGGAAGACAAGAGACGAGCATTGAAACAGGAGGTGTCTCTCTTGCTAGAAAAGGGAGCGGTAGTCAAAGTCCTGGACCATCAAACCCCGGGCTTCTACAACCATCTCTTCTTAGTGGTAAAGAAGACAGGAGGGTGGAGGCCGGTGCTAGACGTCAGTGCGCTGAATGTCTTTGTCACAAAGCAGACGTTCGCCATGGAGACCTCAAAGTCCGTTCTAGCAGCGGTCAGAAAGGAAGACTGGATGGTCTCTTTAGACCTAAGGGACGCATACTTTCACGTCCCCATCCACCCAGACTCCCAACCTTTTCTGAGATTCGTTTACGAAAAGGTTGTCTACCAGTTTCAAGCCCTGTGCTTTGGCCTAAGCACAGCTCCTCTTGTGTTTACGAGGCTGATGAGGAATATAGCCAAATTCCTTCATTTAGCGGACATCAGAGCCTCCCTCTATTTGGACGACTGGCTTCTAAGAGCTTCTTCCAGTCGTCGCTGTCTGAAGGATCTAAAGTGGACTCTAGATCTGACCAAGGAATTGGGTCTCCTGGTCAATATGGAAAAGTCTCAAGTGGTCCCATCCCAAACTATTGTGTATTTAGGGATGGAGATTCACAGTCAAGCTTTTCGGGCTTTTCCGTCGGCCCCCAGAACAAGTCAAGCCCAGTTATGCATCCAGAACATGCTGAAGAAGGAACGATGTTCAGTCAGGCAGTGGATGAGTCTGATAGGGACACTATCATCCCTGGAACAGTTCGTATCGTTAGGAAGACTACACCTCCGTCCTCTTCAATATCACCTAGCTGTTTACTGGAAAAAGGACAAGGCGCTAGAAGCGGTCTCGATCCCCATTTCCGAGAAGATGAAGTCTTCCCTGACTTGGTGGAAGGACAGTATCAGCCTCAGAGAGGGTCTGCCCCTGGCTGTTCAGACTCCCAACCACGTTCTCTTCTCGGACGCATCGGACACGGGCTGGGGCGCGACATTAGACGGTCGGGAATGCTCGGGAACTTGGAACTCGAGTCAAAGGACAATGCATATCAACTGCAAGGAGCTACTGGCAGTTCATCTGGCCTTGAAAAGCTTCAAGTCTCTCCTTCAAGGCAAAGTGGTGGAGGTGAACTCGGACAACACCACGGCTTTGGCGTACATCTCCAAGCAAGGAGGGACCCACTCTATGACGTTGTACGAGATCGCAAGGGACCTCCTCACCTGGTCAAAAGATCTAAACATTTCTCTAGTAACGAGGTTCATCCAAGGCAACTTGAATGTCATGGCAGATTGCCTCAGTCGGAAGGGACAAATCATTCCAACAGAATGGACCCTACACAAGGATGTGTGCAAGAGACTGTGGGCCACATGGGGCCAGCCTACCATAGATCTCTTCGCAACCTCGATGACCAAGAGGCTCCCAATATATTGCTCACCAATCCCGGACCCAGCAGCAGTTCATATAGATGCCTTTCTCCTAGATTGGTCACATCTAGACCTATATGCATTCCCCCCGTTCAAGATTGTCAACAAGGTACTGCAGAAGTTCGCCTCTCACGAAGGGACAAGGTTGACGTTAGTTGCTCCCCTCTGGCCCGCGAGAGAATGGTTCACCGAGGTACTTCGATGGCTAGTGGACGTTCCCAGAACTCTTCCTCTAAGGGTGGACCTTCTACGTCAGCCACACGTAAAGAAGGTACACCAAGGCCTCCACGCTCTTCGTCTGACTGCCTTCAGACTATCGAAAGACTCTCGAGAGCTAGAGGCTTTTCGAAGGAGGCAGCCAGGGCGATTGCTAGAGCAAGGAGGACATCCACTCTTAGAGTCTACCAATCGAAGTGGGAAGTCTTCCGAAACTGGTGCAAGTCAGTATCAGTATCCTCGACCAGTACCTCTGTAACTCAAATAGCTGACTTCCTTTTATACCCGAGGAAAGAAAGATCTCTTTCAGCTCCCACTATCAAGGGTTACAGAAGCATGTTGGCATCAGTCTTCCGTCACAGAGGCTTAGATCTTTCCAACAACAAAGATCTACAGGACCTCCTTAAGTCTTTTGAGACCACGAAGGAGCGTCGTTTGGCTACACCTGGTTGGAATTTAGACGTGGTACTAAGATTCCTCATGTCAGAAAGGTTCGAGCCGCTACAATCAGCCTCCTTTAAAGATCTCACTTTAAAGACTCTTTTCCTGGTTTGCTTAGCCACAGCTAAAAGAGTCAGTGAGATTCACGCCTTCAGCAGGAACATCGGATTTTCATCTGAAACGGCTACATGTTCTTTACAACTTGGTTTTCTAGCCAAAAACGAGCTACCATCTCGTCTTTGGCCGAAATCGTTCGATATTCCAAGCCTATCAAATATGGTTGGAAATGAACTAGAAAGAGTCTTATGCCCTGTTAGAGCTCTTAAGTTCTATTTAAGACGAACTAAACCTTTACGAGGACAGTCAGAAGCTTTATGGTGTTCTGTTAAGAAACCATCTTTGCCTATGTCAAAGAATGCTTTATCCTATTTTATCAGACTGTTAATACGAGAAGCTCATTCCCATCTGAGTGAGGAAGACCAAGCTTTGCTGAAGGTAAGGACACATGAAGTTAGAGCTGTCGCAACTTCAGTGGCCTTTAAACAAAATAGATCTCTGCGAAGTATAATGGACGCAACCTATTGGAGAAGCAAGTCAGTGTTCGCGTCTTTTTATCTTAAAGATGTCCAGTCTCTTTACGAGAACTGCTACACCCTGGGACCATTCGTAGCAGCGAGTGCAGTAGTGGGTGAGGGCTCAACCACTACATTCCCCTAATTCCATAACCTTTTTAATCTTTCTCTTGAAATGTTTTTATTGTTGTTTTTGGGTTGTCCGGAAGGCTAAGAAGCCTTTCGCATCCTGGTTGATTTGGCGGGTGGTCAAATTCTTTTCTTGAGAAGCGCCTAGATTAGAGGTTTTGATGAGGTCCTGTAGTATGGGTTGCAACCCTTCATACTTCAGATCCTAGGGGTCGCTCAGCATCCTAAGAGGATCGCGAGGCTCCGTAAAGAAGACGTACTTAAAAAGGCAGAGTAATTGTTCAAGTCGACTTCCTTACCAGGTACTTATTTATTTTATGTTTGTTATTTTGATAACTGCTAAAATGAAATAAAAAATCCTTAGCTCATAATAATGTAAACATTTATTGCTGGTCTCTACCCACCCCCCTGGGTGTGATTCAGCTTATATAATCACCGGCTAAGTTAAATATTGAAAAATGTTATTTTGATAATAAAATAAATTTTTGAATATACTTACCCGGTGATTATATATTAAAGGACCCTCCCTTCCTCCCTAATAGAGACGCAGTGGACCGAGGAGAAAATTGAGTTCTTTGTTTACAATGAGTACTGAGTACCTGCACGACAGATGGCGCTGTTGAAGTACACCCCCTACCTGCATAGCGATCGCTGGCGGATTTTTTACGTAGAGTTTTCTGTCGAGCAGCAGAGCTGCAGCTTATATAATCACCGGGTAAGTATATTCAAAAATTTATTTTATTATCAAAATAACATTTTTTTTTTTCATAATTACTAAGATAAATATATTCATTGTCACACTGTACTGAGCCTATTTTGCAGACTCAGGCAAAGCAGGAGGCCCTTTCAAGTCTCCAGGCAGCTGAAAAGACCAGGCGTGTTATGTCCAAACAACTACAGACCACCCAGCAGGAATCAGCTAGGCTTTGTAAGTCTAACAAGCATCTGTCAGAGCGAGTCAAAGAACTCACGGGCGAATGCCAGATGCTGCGGAAGGTAGGTCTCCTTTTTTCTCATGTTTATGTTTAACTTGTTCTTATATGGATACAAACCTTCCGTCTTTTAATTAAGATTTTGTTTTAGTGCAAACTGTAATGGGTTTTGCATCGTTAACAAGGTAGTTAGCTACCGAATGCTGGTGCGAGGGCTTTGCGCCCATATGCCAATTAGCTAGACTAACACTTTTGACTTTGACCACAGCAAGTACGGATATACTATAGCTTATTAAACCTCCTGTTTTATATTTAAATTTTCTTTTCTAGATTGAATACCTTTTGCATGTAGTGATAGATGAAAAGATTAAGAAATGCACAGGCAAGAGTGGAAAGGTTTGAGAGTAAATAATGTTAATCCCCATAAACTACTCTTTTTGTAGGAGATATAATTTTTCACAGTCATTCCCTTGTGATGAGTGCAGCTCATGGCCTCCTCTGCAGAGGACTGAGTTCTCCAAGAAGAGGCTTTGGTAAAGCCTAATTTGGTGTTTAAAAATCTCTAGAGCTCATTCTTGTCCCGGATTAATACTCAGCGTGCTGTGTCTCCTTTGAGTTCTCATCAAGCTGAGATCTCAGAGAGTACTAGCCGGAGTTGAGGTGGTCTTGGATCTACCTCAGAGCAAGAATCAGGACGTGCAAAAGTATTGCCCTTCCTCAGTGAGGGTTATACTCCATCTCACCCTAAAAGCTTACTGATTGCCATTAAAACTGTCACAGAGGTCCTTGGCCTGAGGAAGCATTGGCCCTCCTTAGGCTTACAAGTTGCACCATCAAGGAATAAGGTAAAATAGATCTTGGCCACTACCAAGTTGCCTCCTGTGTCCCCAGTCCCAATAAACCCAGTTAATGTGTCCTGTGACATCTGTAAAATCATTGTCAGTAAAAGGCACAGTATACTTTTCTATTTACCCGAAGACTGAACTGCAGTTCCTGTTGGATAATCCTCTGTGGCTTCTTCTTTTTGGGTGAGTGTCATTGATGGTTGGCCAGACCTCAACTCCTCTGAATTATGTAGAGCCTCAGAAGAAGTATGGCAAGTGGAAGATGTGAATCCACTCCTACTCTTCTAGCTCTTCTTCCTCCTCCTCTTATTGTAATAATTTATACAGATTTTTAGTTTATTTCACAAGCTTTGATTAATTTTATTAATTTATTGTTTTAATTATTTTAATCCCTTCTTATTTCACATTTAGATGTTATTGTATGTAGGTTGTGTGATTGGTTTTATAAGTTAAAATGATACCAAATGTTGTGAGAGTACGAGTATGATTGATTAATTTGCATTATACAGCACTGAATGGCCTTTGATGCCTCAGTGCTTGGCTTAATGCCTAAATTTTATATTCATTTCAATTCCTTCTCCTCTTCCTCTTCTTCTTCTGATGCTTCTTCTCTGGAGAAGAAGAAAGAGAAGGCGAATCATAAGAAGTATCTTGAAATTTGAAGCACTCTCTCTCCTTTTGTATGGAAAAGAGAAAGAGCTCTTGTATTCTGACTATGTAAGGGAAGATGATGCGGACCGTGGTGCTGGTTTGTATGCACCAGGTACTGGTGCACTGTCTTGTATGGGATGGTGCACGCTCTGTCAGGCAGGTGCTTGAAGAGAATCATTGCGTTAACCTTTTTTTTTTCTACGTACGATAGGGAATTTGGTCCTCTGTCTAAGGGGCTCGTATGCTTGTCGATATGTTTCTGTACATACTTTTGATCGTAAACAATCACATGTCAATCTCTGACTGGTCTCAGTGCGACTCATACTCACACTGAGACATTCCTTATGTACTTGCAATTGGAAACAGTCTGGTGTCACATAGTGACTGGTCATAGTGCACTGTATTTGCTAGTCATGGAGGGCTGCCAACTTCATCAGGAGAAGAAAAGGAAAAAAATATCTCTTCTGTCTGACCAAATTGTGAGTGCTAGAGACAATTCTGTCTTTGAAGTGGCCAGATCCATCATTGTCCCTGAATGAGTACTGTCCCTGTCGTTTCAGTTTGGAGTCTCCCAAGTGTTCTGCCAAGTTCTTGTCCTTTGGAAAGGATGAGGAGACTCAGGGATCTGTCTCTTTATAGGCACCCAACCTTGGATTGGTGCCAGTGCTGACGAAGAACCCAGAGTTAGAGTGCTCCTTTATCAACGTATCTTACCCTCATTTGTGAATGCAGTGGAGAGTGTGGCATTTATTACATATGTGTCTTCTGTCATTAACTGATCTAAGGCCTCCCTGGAGCTACCATGGCTGGATCTTGCTAATGTAGCCTTGAACAGGGTGAATGGATCCGAGAGTTCTCTCTTTGTTTAGCCAGTCAAGAAAGATCCTGCCTCCTGCACTCACCTGGCAGAGGAGGTTCTAATTGCTAGAGGATAGTAATCTAACATTGTGTGCGCTGATGGCAGGACTTCAAGGGGAGAAATTTAGAGAAGAAGGCATGTCATTCCCAACTTATGAGGTAGTGCCCATGGATGCTTCATCCACGGTCAATCCGAGTGGCTAAGTACATTGTGCAGGTGAAGGATTTGTCCAATCATGCTACAAGTAAAGGATGCTGGTACTGTCTGGTGGAAAGGCAGTGACTTTCTTGGCTGACCTGATAGCTAGCAAATGGTCGAACTGGGTGTTGAAGAGGAGGGATGAAATGTCACGATTCTCACTGCAGGCACAGAAATGACATTGGCACTCAGGAATGTCTCGGTGCTAGGAGCCCTGTCACTCTCTCTGTAAATTGACATTGAGGCTGCAGCAAAAAATAGGTAGAATGAGATTCAGGACTCCCTGATCCTTCATGTGTTTTCCAACAGCCAGGGTCCTTTGAAGGCAACCAAGACCAAGCCTTTGGTTTTGGGAATTAAGAGAGCTATAGCTTCCTTCAGAGCCCAATCATCCAGTCTCCCTTTCTTCTAAGAAAGGGTCAAATGCTTCTCCACCTTCTCTTTACCCAATAATGTGTCTGCTTTCATTGCAGAATTATGAACAGTACCACAATTATATATAATTATTGTATCATTGAATCTGAAAGTGCATTAAAAGACCCCTCAAAAATATTTTCCTAAAATCTCTTTGTCTAACGGATCGAGTTTCAGTTCCTCATTATATAGAACTTTTTCTTTCTTCTTAGATTACCCCATCTTTTGTGCAACATTTGCACTTAAGCTGTTAGACCATAATAAATTATATAGATCTGATATGTATTGAAATATTTTGGATCCCTGCATATTTATGTATTAAAGGAAATGAGGATGCTGATGAAGCAGCCATTATTAGGAGTAAATAAGATATACATATTCCTGCCAGTGATTTGTTACCATCTCAAAAACATATCATAATAGGCAAATGACATATTGTAGAATCATGAATCTGACTAAAGGAAATGAGAACAGACTTGACCTATTGTTTGATTGTGGTGATCATTCCAGAAAAAGCATCACTTTACGATAAGACTATGGCTTATTATAATTGGTCACACACATTTGGCTCTTGTCTATTTAAGGATAGCCCACATAATCAAATTGCGGAATAGCTTGTTTTCAAGAGTACAAAAGTTTGTCGAAATTATGTACAGTATTTTGTTTCAATGTTACTAAAGTGGTTCTATACATTTTTAAAAATGGATTTTTGGAGAGCTATTTGGAAATTTCATACCAATACCATTTGTTTTGTATTTGAAATACTCTATCATGTACTGGATGATGCAATATATTTTTTTATTATCGGTAGTTTCTTCTTTCAATATATAAAAGATGAACATGTTATTTGAGCATTAATTATTTAATAGTATGTTGCTTCTCTCTTTCCAGGAATTATCAAATAGTAAGCAGAGTCATTGCGAACAAAAAAGTGCCCAGACTTCATCTCGTGCTCAACTAACACGTTTACGAGCTGAAAATACTACCCTCAAAGAACAGATAGGTGATCTGAAGAAGAAGCATAAGGTACTTTATAAAGGCTATCTCTTCTCTAATACAGTATAGGTTTCCTTTGATGAAAAGAAGAGGTTTATATTATACAGTAGTGCATGCCCTAGTGTGATGTGTTTTGATATACAGTAAAATGAACTATCAGTTAAGGTTTGTTCCTACGAAAATACAAACCTTTTGTCCTTTAAGATAGGGAATATCTTCAGTGGAAGTCAGAATTGCCCCTAAATTTATTAATGAGGTAGCTAACGACAGCTGGTGTACATGGCGGAGTATTCCCCACACACCTTTCTGTCAAAGACTTCACTTTTGTCTTTAGCTAAATAAAAATGTGATTGTACTATTGCGACCTTACCAGAGTATTTATTCTTTTTTTTTTCATACTTTTCAGAAAGTGCATTATTGTTTCTTAAATGTGAAGGGAAAAGGGTAGGCATTGCACAACCGGTTTAGGTTAAGCGGCTATTGACCCACACTCTCTCTGTTTCTTGTATTGGGCATGGTATATGCTTTGAGGAGGGAGAAGAAGGCTAAGTCCTGTGTGGTGTCAGGCTGGGCAACACTCAAGATAATGCAGAAGAATCTTTATTTTTTTTTTCTATCTTCATTGAGTTCATCTATTGCTGAGGCTTCTATGCATACACTTGTGGCTTGGTATATGAAGAGTATGTGGCAGGAGTGGGGAAATCTTGGGTCTAAGTCAGCAAGTTTTTGAAGCATTCGTCTAAGTCAGCAAGTTTTTGAAGCACTGGTGGAGAGTGGAGTTACCCTCACAAAAATCCAGTAGGTTCTGGAATCTCTTGTAGGCATGCACACTGTTGCTGATGAATTAGACCTAAGGAAGGCTTGGTCTTATGGAGGTCTAGTAGGTAGGCTCTTGAAATCTTTTGTTGAGTGAGCTGGTAACTAATGCTACCTCACCCCTAGTGTTCCTAGTATTACTAGCCTCAGTGGTAACCCCAGTGATTGCAGGTTTGATGGCTGTGCTAGTGACCCTATTGGTGATCCCAGCAGTGTGCTCAAAACCCAAGAGGTCTGTAAATAGACTTCCACCTTGTGATTGTGACCAAAAGGGCAAAAGAAGGCTCCTGCATTGGTCGTGGTAGTACCGAAGCCTAATGGTTGTAAGAAAGTCTTGAGGGCCTTAAAACTTGTTCATTTAGCCCATGTGGCCATCTACTCTGTGCCAATTCCTTCACTGCTGCGCACACCCATCTTTGTATCCCCCCCCTGCGCCTGTTATCCCTGTTCCTGTACCCCTGTACTTGCTAAGCTACAACCCTTGTTGGAATAGCCCAGCGAGGAAAGGAAATAACTAAATAAAGTACAAGAGAATTAATTACCAATTAAAATAGAATTTGTTCCGACACAAATACTCACCGAGAACTACTTTTCTGTGGAGTCACTTGGTGACCTCTCAATCTCGACCAAGGTTTTCCCGCCGTTACCCCCCTTACCCCGCTCTATATAGGTTTACCCCCGCCGCCAGAGAATGCGCCCTGAGGGCAGGATTAGGGCAGGTCACTGCCTCTCTGGGTCAGCATCGCCATTAAGTTCTTGGTCGTGAGATGTGAAACATCTCACTCTCTTGCTCTCTCGATCCTTTGGCGCGTTTGTGATTCCACGTGTTTCCAGTGTGGGGACTTGTGTTTTTCTTGCGTAGTGCGTTATTCGCAAGTCTTTCAGTGCGTTCCCCCTGCGTATATCCCAGTGTACTTATAACTCGCTAGTGTTGGCCCTTCGTGTGCGAACGATGGAGCATGTGCGTCGTTGCCCTGGTCCTAGAGCCGGAAAGTCGTGTGGGGCTTTCCTCTCTAAACCAGAAGTAGACCCTCACTCCCTTTGTTCCACGTGCAGGGGGAAAGTTTGCTCCACCGCAGACACGTGTCCGGAGTGCGTAAGCTGGGATGATATACAGTGGGTACGGTACAGTACCAAAAAGAAGAAGTCTTCTAAGCGTTCCCCCAGAAAAGTTAGTGGCGTTTCTTCTTTACCGTCGGTCAGTGATCGGTCCGACGAATCCTCGGCTTCTCCGTCTCCTTCGCAGAGGAGAGGGCAGCAAGCCCCCAGTGTTGTGATTAGTCATAGCATTCTTCCCGGTGAACCCAGTGTGAGGGAAGAACCAAGGGCAGGCCCCTCTAGAGATAACGGAGGGTCCGGTAGTGCTTCGGGTGATTCAGGCCTCGTGGCAGGGGACCACGCGTCCTCAGAAGACCCCGTATGGGGCAGTGTCGTTATTTCAGAGTCTCCACCGCCCTCGTGGGCCGGTGCGTCGGGCTCTCCCCCGCCAGAGGACAGTCACGCTAGAGTTCGCCGCCTGAGTAGCGATGCTTTCGGGTGGAAGTTGCCGAAAACACCGAGGAGGTCACCGCTAAGAATGGACATGACCCTGGACCCCTGGCCCCCTGGCATGGATAGAGTAGACTCAGTGCTGACGATCTCCACAGCGGTCCCCGAAGACTTCCTCCAACATCCAATCTCGGACGTCCGACGGCGAAGAGCTTCCCCCACGCATCACGCGGGCAGCCGTTACACGAGGAACGTGGCTCCCTCGGACTCGTCAGAGATAGATTCATCCTCCGGGGGAGAAGTCAGGGAGAAACGGTGCGGGAAGAGAGAGCGGTCCGAAAGCGATCGTTCCCGCTCCAGGTCAAGGTCGCGACACAGCAGGAAGCGCCCCCGCTCTCACTCCCGTAAGTATAGGAGAGATGCCTCTCCCGGCGGCGCTTGGGTCTACGTCCCTTCAGGAGAGTCCAAGAGGCTCCACTCTCCAGACTCTCGGTCCAGTGAACGAGCGTCTAGGCTGCCGCTCCCTACGCACAGCCTAGAACCGCTCGACCTGCCACGCAGGAAAGACCTCGCTCAAAAGCATAAGTCCTCGAGGCCTCCGGTTCACCCCGCCCAGCGGGATGAAACGCGCTTCTTTGAAGGCAGCCTGACCGAACCAGCCCTGCTGGTGCGGTCATCGAGCAAGAAGGATCGGTTCCCGTTGTTGGGTCAGCCCACCGGGACCGTGTCCTCGGCTTCCAGAGCCTTGGGGCAACCGAGGGCCCTCCCTGAGCCGGTGGCACCTGCCTTACGGCGAGATCCACCCTCCTACGGAGCTCCCTACGGTTACGGGTCGACCTCCCTGGACCCAAGAGGAGGACGCCCGGTCTACCGCCCAAGCAACCCGGCACCCCCACGCCAGGCCGAGGCCTCGGCTGACGGAGGCGAGGCTCCCCCGTCGGAGGACTCCGCGTACAGAAGGGTGGTGGGTCTCATCAGGAGGCTCCATGGGATCGCAGAACCCTCGACTCCTAAGGTGAATTCCTGGAGGTCAAGCCTCCTGAGATTCACGCACCACGACGCCCTTCCGAAGTCCTCCCTGGCCCTTCCTCTTGCCCCAGACCTAGTACTGGGACAAGAGTACATAGATAACTTGGTGGCCAGCAATGCGGAGGCCCCCAAGTCCCAGAGTGCCTCAAAACTGCTCCAGGGCCTCAAGACGCAAGGGAAGGTGTATATTCCTGAAGGGCGGCGCCCAGGCCCCTGTAAAGTCGACCCGGCCTTAGACATCCTGGGACAAGGCGGCTCGGACGAAAGGGCCGCTTCAGCCCCGGTTTCCTTCTCGCCTATGGAAGCCGCCATGATGGAGGAGATGTCAAGGGACCTGGTGAACGTCTCCTCATGGCTGGACTGGTGGGCCTCCACGTTGGTGAACGTGCAAGCCTCCATCGACCCCGAAGATCCAGAGCAGCAGAGTCTCCTGACGGACCTTCTCACCTCCGGGGGGAAAACTCTCAAGTTTCTGGCGTACCAAGCGCTCGCCTTGACGGCCAACTGGGTACTTAGAAAACGTGACACAGTTCTCTCTAAGTTGTCGAAGAAGATCCCGGACAGAGAGGCCCGAGCTGTGCGTAGCCTACCCTTAGGGGGTGAGTCTCTGTTCCCTTTAAAGGAACTGGAAGTTCTAATGGAGAAGGTGTCCAAGAGGAGAGAGGCCAACGTCCCCAGACAAGCGTCTTCCAGAAGGCCGCCATACAGGAGATCAGCCTCGGATAGCGCCGTGACTCCTCAGGCCGCCCCCAGCTCTTCGAGGAGGGACGCCCCTTCCTCCTCCTGGACAACAACTCCGCAGCCCTCCCGCAGAGGAGCACCAGCTTCTGCCAGCTCCTTCAGGTCGGGTTACTCCGCCTCGAAGAGAGGCAGATCAGGCCGCCCCTCTAGGAGAAGGTAGAGGGAGAGGCCCCCTACTCCCGCCCAAGCCTCGGGTTGGGGGATGCCTCGGACCTCATTGGCAAGCATGGAAAACACAAGGGGCGGATCCTTGGACGGTGTCCGTCCTGAAAGAAGGCTACAGGCTCCCCTTCATAGCGGACCCACCCCCTCTTATTCCAGCCAGCCAGACAGAATGGTTGGCCCCCAGGGACCCGATGAAAAGGGCCACCCTTCAAGGAGAGGTTTCCTCCATGTTAGAGAAAGGGGCCATGGAAGAAGTCCTTCTCCCAGGCCCGGGCTTCTACAGCCGCCTGTTCCTGGTAGAGAAAGTAACGGGGGGGTGGAGACCCGTGATAGACCTGTCGGCCCTCAACAAGTTCGTCAAGAAGACGGACTTCAAGATGGACACCCCGAAATCCGTCCTGATGTCCTTGAGGGAGAAAGATTACATGATGACGGTCGACCTCAAGGACGCATACTTCCAGATCCCTGTCCACCCGTCGAGTCGGAAGTTCCTCCGGGTAAAATGGGGTTCCCAGATCCTGCAGTTCAAGACCCTTTGCTTCGGCCTGTCGACGGCCCCTCAAGTGTTCACGAGGGTCTTCGCGACGGTCTCAGTGTGGGCTCACGAACGAGGTATCCGTCTCATCAGATACCTAGACGACTGGTTGCTCCTTTCCAACTCAAAGGCCCTCTTGGAGGAGCAAGGGAGGAACCTCCTCCAGTTCTGCAGGAATCTGGGAATCATTATCAATCTGGAAAAATCGAACTTAACGCCATCCAACAGAATGGGATACTTGGGTATGACGTTGGACACCGTGCAGGGGAAGGTCTTCCCCTCGGAAGACAGGATACGGAACCTCAATCACATCATTCAGCCGTTCCTGTCAGAACATTCCAGGAGGGCGAAAGACTGGCAGAGACTGATAGGTCACCTGGTCTCATTAGAGAAACTGGTTCCCCAAGGGAAGATGCGGCTCAGACCCGTGCAATGGAACCTCAAGGGCCTCTGGTCCCAGACAGGTGCTCAGAAGCCGTTGATTCCTGTCCTTCCAGACACGAGAACAGCCCTAGAATGGTGGCACTGCCAGTCGAACTCCCTCAAGGGGATGCCCCTCGGGTCCTGTCCCCCCGAGTACCTCCTGTTCACAGACGCCTCCAACCTAGGGTGGGGAGCCCACCTTCGGGAGGAGACAGCAAGCGGTACCTGGTCGGAGAACGAAAGACATCTCCACATCAACGTCCTAGAGCTAAAAGCAGTCCAGAAGGCATGTCTGCACTTTGCAAGTCGGTTGAGGGGAAACACCGTGGCCTTAATGTGCGACAACGCCACGGTGGTAGCCTACATAAAGAAGCAAGGGGGCATGAGATCGAAGGAACTGTGCGACCTCACCATAATCATCCTGCATTGGGCGGACGAGCAGCAGGTGGTACTGCTAGCAAGGTTCATTCCCGGGAAGAGAAACGTGCTAGCCGACAGCCTCAGCAGAATGGGTCAGATAGTGGGGACAGAGTGGTCCCTACACCCGGAAATAGCCAGACTCATCATTCAACGCTGGGGCTCCCCGGTGATGGACCTCTTTGCAACAAAGCTCAACGCCAAGCTACCGGTCTATTGCTCCCCGGTACCAGACCAAAGAGCAGCCCTAGAAGACGCCTTCCAGCACAAGTGGGACAACTTGGACGTGTACGCTTTC
Source organism: Palaemon carinicauda (assembly GCF_036898095.1). Taxonomy (NCBI): domain Eukaryota; kingdom Metazoa; phylum Arthropoda; class Malacostraca; order Decapoda; family Palaemonidae; genus Palaemon; species Palaemon carinicauda. Next base: position 14,625,962 of record NC_090763.1, read on the forward strand.
CCCCCCTTCACGCTGATAAGGCAGGTACTCAACAGAGTAAGAGCCTCCCAAAACCTAAGGATGACTTTGGTAGCGCCCTGGTGGCCGGAGAGGGAGTGGTTCGCAGATCTAAAAGACCTGGCAAGCCAACCGCCTTGGCCTCTGCCCACCAGGTCAGATCTGCTGCGTCAACCTCACTTCCTCAAGTTCCACGACAACCCTCTCTCTCTTCGCCTTCACGCCTGGAGACTATCGAGCGGCTCTTGAAGAAGAAGGGGTACTCCTCCTCCACAGCTAAGAGGATGTCCCTATACCTAAGAAAATCCTCTACCGTGGTATACCAGGCGAAGTGGGCCGCCTTTACGAAGTGGTGCTCGGAGAAACACATAAGACCTCTTAAAGCTTCGGTCCCGGACATAGCTGAGTTTCTCGTGTACCTTAGGGATGAAGTAGGGATGTCAATCCCAGCCATTAAAGGAGTACGGGCAGCCTTAGGCCAAGTCTTCCTCCTGAAAGGCATCGACCTGGGGACCTCGAGACACATAGCGATGCTGATTAGGAGTTTTGAGCAGTCCTGCCCTCCTCAAGCTAGGAGAGTGCCCAGATGGGACCTGGCCAAGGTCCTGAAAATGCTAAGTCGTCCTCCCTTTGAACCCCTCAAAGATATCGGGGACAAAGACCTCACCCTCAAGACCGTCTTCTTGCTAGCCTTGGCTTCGGCTAAGAGAGTGAGTGAGATCCATGGTCTGTCTTACGACGTTGCGCACTCCAAAGGGTGGAAGGAAGTGTCCTTCAGGTTCGTACCCTCCTTTGTGGCGAAGACTCAGAACCCAGCAGTCTGGGACCCGAAGTTTGAAGGTTTCTCAATTCCGGCCATTCCCAAGACAGGCAATACGGAAGACTTGAAGTTATGCCCAGTAAGGACGCTCAGGAAGTACCTGGAAAGGACGGCTCATCTCCGACCAGGTGCCAAGAACCTCTTCGTCTCCACAGGTGTTAATAAGAAGCAAGTCTCCAAGAACACCATTTCCTTCTGGCTGAGACAAGTCATCGCTAGAACCTATGAAGAGGATAAGATGGCAGTGCCAGGCACTCTCCGCCCCCATGACATCAGGGGCCTGAGCACCTCCTTGGCCTTTGAGAGAAACATGGCGGTGGGACAGATCCTACAAGCTGGCACTTGGTCGCACCAGTCGACCTTTACTGCCCACTATCTCAAGGATTATTCAAGGAAATCCTTGGATGGATTCTCCATTGGGACAGTCATCGCCGCCCTCCAATCTGTGTAGCGGTAGGCTAGAAGATGTCCCCAACGGGGAATAAATTCTTCGCTACTTCATCAGGAGAAAATCAATAGAAGAAATTTTAAGAGGTGAGTCTTAGATAATAGCGTAAGGTTCCGCAGTTACCCTCTCTCCGCTTTCTGATAGGCCCCGCATTCCTTAGCCCTTTAGGCACTATGTGCCGAACCAAGTGGCAGAATGGCACTCCCGCCTCCTAAAGTATAAGTCTCCACAGAAAAGTAGTTCTCGGTGAGTATTTGTGTCGGAACAAATAAAAAATTTTAAACAATTTTTATTTTTCCTAACATACTCACCGAGAACTACTTTTCGGGTAATGGCCCTCCCTTCCGTCCCTGAGTGCCATCCTTCCATTGCCAAGTTGGGCTAAACGACGAACTTAATGGCGATGCTGACCCAGAGAGGCAGTGACCTGCCCTAATCCTGCCCTCAGGGCGCATTCTCTGGCGGCGGGGGTAAACCTATATAGAGCGGGGTAAGGGGGGTAACGGCGGGAAAACCTTGGTCGAGATTGAGAGGTCACCAAGTGACTCCACAGAAAAGTAGTTCTCGGTGAGTATGTTAGGAAAAATAAAAATTGTTTAAAATTTTTGATATTTTCAGAAGAGTATCAACATTAGAATAAATCTTTCATACATAAACTATAAAAGCTTTAAAAATGCAAGAGAAAGAGAAATAAGATAGAACTGTGTGCCCGAGTGTATCCTTAAGGAAGGGAACTCTAACCCAAGACAGTGGATGCTCCTATGCCTGTGAACCCAACACTGTATTTGTGTTGTGAGTTCCAGTGAGTGTGTTTGCAACTTCCCCTGTAACAGTATTCCCCAGTGTTATGGTTCCTGTTGCAGCAACCCATGTGGTTTCTCCCCTTGGGAGCTTTATTGTTGATGGTTGCCTAGACCTAACTTCTCTGCTTACAGAGCATTAACCCCTTCACTAAGAGGCCGTGGATCCACTGCTTAAGCTGTGTATGAGATTTGTCACCATCGGATATACATGCTCACTGTATAATAACTTTCATTTCAATGTTTATTTGTTTTACTGCTGATTACAAAATAAATATTTCAGAAGTTTACTTTATCTTTCATTGTATTTCACTATAAACAACCAAAATATTTTTTCCATTCATTCATTACCACGCCTCAAGTCCTGACCAAAGACAAGTGACTCTGTGACGCTCACCTCACCTCCCAGACGCCTAGTTGGGTAACATAGTGCAATCATACATTGCTGCCATACCCACCAGTTTTCTTCTATTGGTCGTAACAAAGCACACGCCAAACACTTAACTTTAAAATATCTCAGGTTTATGTAGTCAGGAAATATAAAAATTGTTTTTAAAATTTGTTTGTTCCGTAACCGAAATACAAACCACGCTATTTACAAAGGGTTTACTTTTAGCGCAGCTGAAATGACGAGCCAATAGTTTTTAACGAGGGTTAATTACCCCCGCGCTAGTTAGCGGGGGGTGGGGAAGGGTAGCTTGCTACCCCTCCCCCCTCCACACACCGGTGACTTGCTTCACTTCACTTTTGGTTCGGCGGTGATCAGACGTGTCTGTTCATCGCCTTCGTGACAGCCTTTAATTTTCTTCTTTTTCTTTTCAGCTTGTGTGATTGGTTGGAAGTTGACCTTCAGTTATTTTCTTTTATTTAATATGCGGACATGCCCTGGAGTTGCCGGCCGTCCTTGTGGGACTTTCATGTCGGACGTGATTACGGATCCTCACACCCTCTGCCCTCAATGTCGGGGCCGACGGTGCGACCAGGATAACATGTGCCGTGAGTGCAGGGAGTGGTCTGCCTCCCAGTGGGAGAGGTTTGGCCGTCGGCGTAAGAAGAAGTCCAAGAGAGACCGTTCTCCTCCGGGGTTAGCCTTGAAGGAGGAAGGTTCTCGGGACTCTTCTTCCGCCGCCCAAACCTCCTCCGAAGCTCCCCCTCGTCCGCCTCCTAAGGAGAGTCGTCCGAGTGGGAGCGCAGGCCCTTGTTCTGTTTCCCTACCTTCGGTGGGGGGAGAGGGCGTCGCCTCCCATAGCGAGGCGGTTCCCCCTCCTCCTCCGGGGGAGGTTATTGATAATAATGCTTTATCCAGTGATGATTTGTTACAGATTTGGTCGTCCCTGGGGCTTAAGGGCTTGCCCTCCAGGGTCGCTCTTATTGACCTTGTCTCGTTGGGGGCCGCTGTTAAACAGTCGCCGGTGGTAGCGGAGGTAGACCCTCTGTCTATTGTCGACGTCGTGGTGACAGAGGCCTCCGACGTGGCTGGGCCTTCCGACGCAGGTGCTGTTGCTGGTGATGGTGCTCTAGGCTCTCCTCCTCCTCCCGTGCATCCTTCGAAGGGGGAAGTGAGTCCTTCGGTCTCGACTGCTGCCCAGCTTCCTTCTGAGGGAAGTGTTTTGAAGGAGACTCCCCTTCGGAGGACCGATGGTCCCGACGATCTCCCCCGAGGCCGCCTCCGCCGTAAGGCTCACCGCCCTCTACGCCACAAGGGCCTCCCTTCCCCTTACAGGGGGACTAAGAGGCGCCTTTTTGGGTCTTCGTCCTCCGGGGGGGACTCTCCTCGTCAGCCTCAACCGACTGCTCCGCCCTCCTTGAACCTCTCTGCAGACCGCTCACCATCTCCTGCCGGATCTTCGCCTTCTGGAGAACTCGTCACCCGACGGGCAACGGTCCCTTCGGGGCTAAGGGATTCTTCCCTTACGCGAGCAGGGCCAGCGCACAAGCGCTCTCCTGCTCGCCAGCGATCTCCTGCTCGCCAGCGATCTCCTGCTCGCCAGCGATCTCTTGCTCGCCAGCGATCTCCTGCTCGTCGACGATCTCCTGCTCGCCAAGACTCTCCTGCTCGCCGACGCTCACCTGCTCGTCGGCTCTCTCCTGAGGTTCGCCCCCCTCGCCAGCGCTCTCCTGCTCGTCAGCTCTCTTCCGAGCGTCAGCGCTCATTTGAGGACCATCGCCCTGCGGTCTCTGACCACCCTTTAGTTCCTGCTGAACTCCCTGCTCACCATCCACCTGGTCCTGTGGCTACGCAACATCGTGCTGCGCGTGTGTCAGAAACACATGTTCGCCAACGCGCCAGCGATCTTCCCGTTCCTGCTCGTGAACCTATCCTCTCACAGGACACGCGTCGACCTTCTGCTCGCCAGCGATCACCAGCTCGCCAGCGATCACCAGCTTGCCAGCGATCACCAGCTCGCCAGCGATCACCAGCTCGCCAGCGATCACCAGCTCGCCAGCGATCACCAGTTCGCCAGCGATCACCTTCACATGCTGCCCGCCATCGCACGAACCTGCATGATCGCCCGCTTACGCATGCTGCTCCTCATCGCACTACCCTGAACGATCGCCCTCCTGCGGATGCTGATCACCATCGCACCCTTTCTCGCGATCATTCACCTGCGCATGCTGCTCGCCATCGCACAACCCTGCACAATCGCCCGCTTACGCATGCTGCTCCTCATCGCACAACCCTGAACGATCGCCTTCCTGCGGATGCTGATCACCATCGCACCCTTTCACGCGATCATTCACCTGCGCATGCTGCTCGCCATCGCACAACCCTGCACGATCGCCCGCTTACGCATGCTGCTCCTCATCGCACAACCCTGAACGATCGCCCTCCTGCGGATGCTGATCACCATCGCACCCTTTCACGCGATCATTCACCTGCGCATGCTGCTCGCCATCGCACAACCCTGCACGATCGCCCGCTTACGCATGCTGCTCCTCATCGCGCAACCCTGAACGACCGCCCTCTTGCGCGCGATCATTCACCTACACATGCTGCTCGCCATCGCTTACCATCACGTGGTCATTATCGCCAGCGATCTTCTTCACCTACGCGGCAGCACGATCCCTCGCCGTCGCGCCATCGCTTGCGTTCGTCGCCTCGGACACGTGTTCATTTACCTGCCCACCCTCACGCCCACTCGCCTGCGCGCCCGCGCGATCGCTCGCCTGCGCGCCCGCGCGACCGCTCGCCTGCGCGACCGCTCGCCTGTGCGCCCGCGCGATCACCCGCGCAACCATTCGCCTTTGCGCGACCGTTCACCCTCGCGCGACCATAGTTCGCGGCGAATTCCACAGCCGGTGGTAGCAGCAGGGACGCGTGCTCCTAGACGGCACTCGGGATCACCTCCATCCAAGCACAGGTTGGTATTGCAGGACGAGGACAGGTCATTACAGCATTCTTCCCCACCTTCTTTTCAGGCAGGTACCGTCGTGTCCACTCCAAAGGATCGCCCGATCCCTTTCACCTTAGCGAGGATTTCGGACTCTGTGTCCTTTGAGCAGCAGACTTGGTTTGGTCCGCTGGCACGGGCGTTAGTGAGGGTTATGAAACCAGCACTCGCCGGCCAGGGTAACAAACCAGCGGCTGTCTCTCCTACGCTGAAGAGAAAGAGAGGAGTGGACTTCGTGGTGACTTCCCCCAGGGCGAAGTTGGTTCCCAAGAGGTCGGTCTCGAGGGTCCCCTCTCCTGCACGAGTACTCTCTCCTTCTCCCGTGGACGAGGCCTTTCCGTCCTCAGGTGAGTCCAGTGGGCCGGTAGTCTTCCCCTCGGCACCAGGGGGGGAGACTTCGCTTCAGGCAGGAGAATCGTCTCGTGAGGAAGGGGCCCCTCGAACCTCGTTGTTGGGATCCTGTATCCCTCCTAGGAGGGAACCCAAGGATTCCAAGACCATCCCTAAATCCTCTGCAAGGATTCGACAGGAACCCACGACTACCCAGGGGAATGTCCACGTATCACCCCAGGAAGAGATTCCTGGGGCAGGAGACTTAGCTGCCAGCCCGCAGGGAGGAGAACAGCAAGAGTCCGAACATGCCTTCTGGCAGGTCCTAAGCCTGATAAGGCAACTTAACAGTCTTACGGATCCAGTCATCCCCCCCCGTGAAGGCAAAGACACGATTCTGGATGAAGTGTTTGACGTTCGGAAGGCCCCTAAGACCAGTGCAGCTCTGCCCTGGTCTCGGGGGCTGAAGAGTGCCAGAGCTAGGGCCAATGCTCAGCTCGCACTTCTTGCCTCCTCCAGTCGTTCCACTGCCGGGAACAAACTCATCCCTCCTCCTCGCCTTCAGCAGAGGAGGTATTTCGAGATCCTGGGTGAGCACAACCTCGCTCTTCCTCTCCATCACTCTGTGGAGGAGCTGGCGAAGGGAGTTCCCTTGGAGAAACTCTCTGCCCGGCAGGTGTCGTTCTCGGCGGCAGAGATCCTTAACCACGAGAAGGTCGCTAAGTGTGCCATGCAGGCCACTTCGTGGCTGGACTTCTGGTTAGGATCTCTGGGCATCCTATTGCGATCTGAGGACTTGTCCAAGGAGACCAATAGGAATGCCCTAGAGACCTTCTTGCTCTCGGGCACCCGCTCCATCGAGTTCTTGGCGCACCAGGTTACCACCCTGTGGGCCAACTCGGTGTTGAAGCGTCGCGATGCTGCGTCCGAGAGATTCCATCCGAAGGTCCCCGCCGTAGATGTGTGTAGGCTCCGACATGCCTCCCTCCTGGGGGAGAGCCTGTTTGAGCCTCAAGACTTGGAGCGAACGGCTGAGAGGTGGAGGAAATCCAGCACGGACTCCTCCACAGGGCCCTTAGAACTCGGCCCTATAAGCCTCCAGCCCCGCCACAACAGCAGCAACAGCCTCGTAAGGCTCCAAAACAGGCACCGGCAGCTAAGAAAGTGGTGTCTAAGCCCCAGCCCTTTCCAGCCAAGGTCAAGAGGGGTGGTAAGTCCTCCAGGGGAGGCAAGACTTCTAGGGGTGGCGGCCACGGCCGCAAGCCCTAGGGGTGGCAGTCCCCCTGCGTGTCCACCTGTGGGGGGATGCCTTCAGCGTTGCGTCCGCAGGTGGCAACATCTCGGGGCCGATGCTTGGACGATCTCAGTGATCGGCCAAGGTTATCGCGTCCCGTTCACGTCATCTCAACCTCCCCTGACAGCGAATCCAGTGTCGTTGAGCTCCTATGCCATGGGATCGGCAAAGGGGCTGGCCCTCCAGGCCGAAGTCAAGACCATGTTCGAGAAGGGTGCTCTCCAGGAGGTCGTGGACGGCTCTCCAGGCTTCTTCAGTCGACTCTTTCTTGTAAAGAAGGCTACTGGAGGCTGGAGACCCGTCATCGATCTCTCGGCTCTGAACAGGTTTGTCAAACAAACCCGGTTCAGCATGGAGACAGCAGACACGGTCAGACTTGCGGTGAGACCACAAGACTTCATGTGTACACTGGATCTAAAGGATGCGTACTTCCAGATCCCAATCCATCCGTCTTCCAGGAAGTACCTGAGATTCTGCCTAGACAACAAGATCTACCAGTTCAAGGTGCTGTGTTTCGGTCTCTCCACAGCTCCTCAGGTGTTCACCAGAGTGTTCACCCTGATTTCGACTTGGGCGCACAGGAACGGCATTCGTCTCCTTCGTTACCTAGACGATTGGCTGATCCTAGCAGACTCGGAGTCGACCCTTCTTCGACACCGAGACAGGCTTCTAGATCTTTGCCAGGATCTGGGGATCGTGGTAAACCTCGAGAAGTCCTCTCTGCAGCCGTCCCAACGACTGGTTTATCTAGGCATGCTAATAGACACCAATCTCCACAAAGCCTTTCCATCAGACGACCGGATAGCAAGGCTGAGGAGGGTGGCGGAACCTTTCCTCAGGCGAAAAGAACTCCCCGCCCAATCGTGGTTGCGTCTCTTGGGCCACCTATCCTCCCTGGCCCGTCTGGTTCCAAACAGCCGCCTCAGGATGAGATCCCTTCAATGGCGGCTCAAGTCCCGGTGGAATCAAGGATCCGATTCCCCGGACACTCTGATCCCAATGGGGTCTCTGGAACAGACGGACTTGCGGTGGTGGCTGGCCGACGAGAACCTGCGAAAGGGAGTGAGTCTTCTCGTCCTTCCCTCGGAATTGACTCTGTTTTCGGACGCGTCAAAAGAAGGGTGGGGGGCGCACGTTCTGAACCAGAGGGCCTCAGGCCTTTGGTCAGAATCAGAAAAGTGCCTACACATCAACCTGCTAGAATTGAAGGCCGTCTTTCTGGCCCTTCAACAGTTCCAACGGTTCCTGGCGGGTCACTCCGTGGTGGTGATGAGCGACAACACCACGGTAGTGGCTTATATCAACAAGCAGGGAGGCACTTTTTCGCAACAGCTATCCCATCTTGCAGTAGAGACTCTGAGGTGGACCGAAACCCACTCGATAACACTATCAGCTCGCTTCATTCCTGGCAAGAGGAATGTGCTCGCCGACAGTCTGAGCAGGGCTTCGCAGATAGTGAGTACCGAGTGGTCTTTGGATCCTCAGATAGCCAACAAAGTCCTGACTTTGTGGGGTTCCCCGACGGTGGACTTGTTCGCGACAGCCTTGAACTTCAAGCTGCCCCTGTACTGCTCACCAGTCCCGGACCCCAAGGCACTCTGGCAAGATGCTTTCCAGCAACGGTGGGACAACATCGACGTGTACGCCTTCCCACCATTCTGTCTGATGAGAAGGGTGCTCAACAGGACCAGACTATCGGTCAACTGTTCCATGACTCTAGTAGCTCCGCTATGGCATCACGTGGAATGATTTCCGGACCTTCTGCAAGTCCTGACGGAACTCCCAAGGGAGCTTCCTCCACGACACGAGCTTCTCAGACAACCCCACTCCGGTGTCCCTCACAGGGCCGTAGCCTCGCTTCGGCTTCACGCCTGGAGACTATCCAGTGTCTCCTCGCGGAGAGAGGCTTTTCGCAACAGGTTGCGGAGAGAATGTCTCGGCACCTGCGAAGGTCCTCTGAGGGAGTCTACCAAGCGAAGTGGAGAGTCTTTTGTGGTTGGTGTCGTGGAAGGGGTATCTCTCCACTCGATGCCACTATTCCAGCAATAGCGGACTTCCTTGTGTATCTGCGAGAAGAAATGCGCCTTTCTGTCTCGGCAGTGAAAGGCTATCGCTCAGCCTTAAGCTTGGCCTTCAGATTGAAGGGCGTGGATATTTCTTCATCGCTAGAACTCTCTTTACTCATACGTAGCTATGAGCTTACCTGCCCCCAGTCGGAAGTGAGACCCCCTCCTTGGAACGTGGTTCGAGTTCTCAGGTCTCTCAAGAGACCTCCCTTCGAGCCATTACGCCAGGCCTCCGATCGCCACCTGTCTTGGAAGACGGCTTTCCTACTCGCCTTGGCCTCGGCCAAGCGAGTTAGTGAACTTCATGGTCTCTCGTACGACATCGCCCATTCAAGGGGATGGGGGGAGGTAACGTTCAGGTTCGTCCCTGAGTTTGTGGCCAAGACTCAGAATCCTGGAGTGCCGGATCCTCGGTTCGACTCTTTCAGGATCGCGAGTCTCCGTTCTGTAACAAACGACCCAGACCAGCTGCTACTATGCCCAGTGAGGTGTCTGAGGTACTACTTGAAGAGAACGGCTGCAGTCCGTCCTCATGTGCGAGCTTTGTTTGTGAGCACAGGCAGGACAAAGAGGAGGGTCACAAGGAACACCATCTCTGCTTGGATTCGAAGGGTTATCCACCATGCCCTGAATCCTGACCCTCCTCCGTCACGTCGCCCTCGGGCCCACGATGTCAGGGGTATTGCTACATCCCTGGCCTTCAAGAGAAACTTCTCTGTGACGCAGGTACTTCAAGCGGGGGTCTGGAAGCGTCAAACGACCTTCACAGCCCACTACCTGCAAGACGTGACCCACAGGAGCCTCGATACGTTCTCTATCGGCCCTGTGGTGGCTGCACAACAGCTGGTCTAACCTCAGGCTCCTTTTTGGACAAGTAGCAGTAGGTTGAGGGCGTTGTTACCCGGTCTTAGTCTGTGTGAATGAAAGAGTATGTCTGACCCTTACTTCTTTCTTCATTCTCCCCTCTCTTGGGGAAGCAGCATCCTGGTCCTCGCATAGCTGGCCTCGACCTCTGCAGGTAACCCATGCTTCTTTGTGCTCCTAGTATTAAGCTTAATACTGTTGCGTCTCCCATACCCTGACGAGGTGGTATGGGGAACGTCCTATCCTAGAATTCCTATCTGAAGGTCTCAAGGTCAACTTCATAGGACGAGTCACACTCTCCTCCTCACACTACTTACGTAGGCCACTCGTTCCTAGCGATGCTAGGAACCTGTGAGGTACAGGGGCTCCCTCTCTCTAGTGCTGCTCACTAAGGGATCGAGCCCCCGGGCAAGCCGAAGTCAGTAAGGCTGGGGACTTTCCACCCTTCCTAAGGGGTAAGTCACCCTTTGTAAATAGCGTGGTTTGTATTTCGGTTACGGAACAAATGACAAATTCGAAGATAATTTGTATTTTTCCTAACCATACAAACCTTAGCTATTTACACATATGTGCCCGCCATCCCTGACCCCCAAGTCAAGTCCTACCTCTAAGTGAAGTGAAGCAAGTCACCGGTGTGTGGAGGGGGGAGGGGTAGCAAGCTACCCTTCCCCACCCCCCGCTAACTAGCGCGGGGGTAATTAACCCTCGTTAAAAACTATTGGCTCGTCATTTCAGCTGCGCTAAAAGTAAACCCTTTGTAAATAGCTAAGGTTTGTATGGTTAGGAAAAATACAAATTATCTTCGAATTTGTCATAGTTTTGTATTAGCAAAATAGCACATGCATATTTATAGATGAACATTCAATTTTAAGAAGCCCTTATAATTTGATTAAATTGGAGAGGTGGTTCCTCTACTATTACAGAATTACCTCTTCATGTTCTCATCTTTTTTTTTTTTTTATTGAAATAAAGCCTTCCATTTCATGAATGCCCTTTTTTAAATATTTAACTTAGCCGGTGAATATATAATAGCTGAACCTCCGGCGGCTCGACAGAAAAACACACAAAAACTCGCGAGCGATCGCTATGAAGGTTGCGGGTGTGCCCACTAGCGCCAACTATCGGCCAGATACCGCATATACATGTAAACAGACCCAATTTTTCTCTGTCGGCCTTAACGACAAGACGTATCAATACTCGCTGTATAACCTGGAGTTTTCTCAACATATTTGGTGAAGTACTTCCTTTTGGTTTGAGCTTTCGCAGTGCAGGTGTTTTATCTTCAACTTAAATCTTGAACTCGTTTTTGGATAGATTTAATTTTTGATGACTTTGGATTGTTTTTTGGACTTTCTTTGACTTTTAAATGGCCGACCCTTCCCTTAGTACGGAAGTGTGTTTTAGGCTTTTAGCAATTATCTTATCACGTTATAAATTAATTATAGATTTTCCTCTATATATTTTATATCTCAACCGCCTTTATTAGGCCTCTTCGATTAGCTTTCCATTTATAATAAACATCAAGATAAATTTTAATGATTTGTTTATATGCGACCTTTCCTATTCCTCCTCTAATCCGAGAGTAGGCGGTCCTAACTTGGAAACCGCAGTTAAACAATGTTGAGCCCTTTCAATCGTAAATAACTTTTACAGAGCAAATGATTTAAAACTTATTAAATGAATATTTTTTAGTAGATATTTTATGAAAGATTTTCTTTGAATAGTCTTCGTACTGTTTCAAAGATGAACTAACGTTTAGTTTATTTATGCTACGCAGTTTGCGCTCTATCGTTACGATAGAGAGAGAGAGAATCACGGTTTCACTTTGCAGAAAGAGTAAATCGATTCTGACGTTTTGTTCATTCTTCTTTCAAACTTAAATGTTTTAAATACTATTTTAAAGGAACTTGTTAATTGAAAAACCTTTCAGTTTTTTCCTTTGGTCAAATAACCTGTTTATTGACGAAAGGTAAGTGGGCTCTTCTCTTCGGTGCGAAATCAAGAGAGAGAGAGAGAGAGAGAGAGAGAGAGAGAGAGAGAGAGAGAGAGAGAGAGAGAGAGAGAGAGAGAGAGAGAACGTTCCGATCTTTATTCTCGTCCCAAGCGAGTAACGTTGTTCTCGAGTCAGTTTTTTACTCTCGTCCCTAGTCTCTGTACGGGGAGAAAGGATAAAACGTTTTTAGTTTTTATTCTCGTCCCAAGGCACTGTACGGTGAGAGATTGAAAACTTAGTTTTGAATGAACTAGTGTTTAGTCTCCTTCCCAGCCACTGATCTTTTTATCTTAATATATGTTTACTGTTTTTTGCTTGTATTAATGTGCTTACATTATACGACTGATTTCCCAATTATAACCTTTTGATGAGGGTAGAATTGCGTGCTTCAGGTAGAAATCAGTTTTATTCATACCTAATGTGAATTGTTGAAAAATTCGATTTCAGTGAAGTAAGTGCAAAACAGAAAATCGTAGTGATAAAGTGATAATTGCGCAAAGTGTTATCAGTGTTGCGACCGAGGGTTCGTCTGTTCGTGCCTGTCGTTCGCCTAGTCCGAGACCTCTTGCAAGCTCCCAAGCCCAGGGGAGAAGTAATGTCGTACGACTTATGGGTTCGAGAGGACTTGATCAGCGAACAGACGTTCCCTCTATGGTTTCAGGCGTGTCTCATCAACACCGCCCCTACCATAAGACGAGCGAGACGATTTTCTCCTCGTCATCCGAAGGCTTTTCGCATAAGAAACCGTGGAACAAGGTTTCGAGGCCCTTTAAGCGAAAGTCAGTCCTTTCAGGACAGGTCCAGCGTCCTGGTTGTAACCATTAGGACAGCTCTGACCCTATGCAGTCATCGGAAGACTGCTCGCCGCCTAAACAAAAGCGTAACACAGGCTCCGAGAGTCTTTTTGTAGGCAAGGTTTTGCAGTCACAGACGTTACCCTCGTCTCTTACCGCAACCATTCCCGTTGATCCTAAATGGGTTGTACGGCAAGACATGCAGAATAAGCTTGCCTCTCTTATGGAGGACTATTCTGTTGGGCAGGTTCACGATGATCCTCGCCGCTTAGCTGATCGAGATCTTGGCCGTCAGCCGCGCAAACGAGCCTTTGCTCGTCCTGTTGACATTGACGTTACAAAGTCACGTCAATCGTGTTTTGTAGAGCCTCACTCGATGCAGTCCCGTGTTGACTCTCAGCCGCTTGTGGACGTTCAGCCGCTGCCGCTTGCTCTTGTTGACGTTCAGGACGTTCACCAACCAGCATAGTTGACTTGTTTTGACGTTGAGCGTCAAGCACCGCAGTCAAGAGTTGTTTTGACTGCTCAGTCTAAGCAGTCAAGGCAGTCTCGAGTTGACGTCGAACGTCCTCCCGCACCTGTTGTTGTTACTGGTCAGTCCTTTAAGCAGTTACATGACATAGCGTCCTTGACTGATACTGTTGCTCCTTTGCGTGTGGACTCTGCTTGTCAAGCATTGCCACCACGGAAGGTCTCTCCCTTGCTTGAGACTCGGCTATTGTCGGACAAGGTTCCTTCAGATGAGGAAGTTGCTGATCCCCCTCCTACTGATATTCCCTTGAGGACTCTGTCAGACGGAGAGGAGCCTAAAGCTGCTCAGCCCTCTATGGACTTTAAATAAATCATGCTGATTTTTAAGGATCTTTGTCCGGATCTTTTTGTAACTGCTGCTCCTCGTTCGCCTAAACGTCAGAGTTTACACTAGGCCTAGCTACTTCGAAGCCGTTGTTTTCTAAGCTAGTGCTCTCTCGCTCTTCTAAGAGAGCTTTACGTTTGCTAGGCGACTGGTTGATCACCAGGAGGAGTTTGGGGGAGACAGCCTTTGCTTTCCCTACTTTTAAGCTGGCTTATAGAGCGAGAGTCTGATATGACACGGGAGAAGTTCTCGGGTTGGGAGTTCCTGCCTCTGCCCAGATAGACTTCTCAAACCTCATAGACTCTCCCTGGCGCCTGGCCATGAGACGCTCCAAGATTTTATGGTCGACTTCAGAGCTAGACCATCTCCTGTTAGGAGTTTTTTTGAGCGTTTGAAGTTTTGCTGTACAATTATGTCATGCATAAACAAGGCTTTCAGGGATGGCTCCAATGATCTGACAGCCACGTTCTCTGCAGGAACAAGTCCCTCAGGGATGGCTCCAATGATCTGGCAGCCATGTTCACTGCAGGAGTACGTAAGAGGCAAGTGCGCTCAATATGTTCATTGTCAAGACAAACTTCACGATGAAGTCTACCAGGCTGTCTTGACAGCATTAATGGAAGGCGACTGGATGGTCTCTCTCGACCTTCAGGAGGCATACTTCCACATTCCTATACACCCGGATTCCCAACCGTTTCTGAGGTTTGTTTACAGGAATGTGGGGTACCAGTTTCGAGCCCTGTGCTTTGGCCTCAGTCCTGCTCCTCTCGTGTTTACGAGGCTCATGAGGAATGTGGCAAAATCCCTCCATCTATCGGGGATCCGAGCCTCCCTGTACTTGGACGACTGGCTTCTCAGAGCATCGTCCAGTCATCGCTGTCTGCAGGATCTACATTGGACGTTGAGTCTGGCCAGGGAGTTGGGACTTTTGGTCAACCTAAAAGTCCCAACTGATCCCATCCCAGATTATTCTATATTTGGGGATGGAGATTCGCAGTCCAGTTTTTTCGGGCTTTTCCGTCTGCCACCCGAATAGAACAAGCCCTGCTCGAAGTCCAACTAATGCTGAAAAGAGAACGTTTGTTCAGTCAGGAGTTGGAACAGTCTCGTAGGGACTCTCTCATCCCTGGAGCAGTTTGTCTCACTAGGGAGACTACACCTTCTGCCTCTCCGGTTCCATCTAGCCTCTCACTGGAACTAGGACAAGACGTTAGAGACGGTATCATTCCCAGTCTCCGAACCAGTAAAGGCATGCCTGAAATGGTGGGACAGCAATATCAGTCTGAGAGAGGGACTATCCCTAGCAGTCAAGAACCCAAACCACGTGTTGTTCTCAGACGCGTCGGATTTGGGTTGGGGTGCGACCCTGGACGGTCGGGAATGCTCGGGTCTGTGGACCTCAAGTCAGAAGAGCATGCACATCAACGGCAAGGAGCTATTAGCAGTCCACTTGGCCTTGATGATATTCGAAAGCTTCTTCGAAACTAAGTGGTAGAGGTCAACTCAGACAACACCACAGCTTTGGCGTACATCTCCAAGCAAGGAGGCACACACTCCTTCACGTTGCTCGAGATCGCAAAGGACCTTCTCTTATGGTCAAGAAATCGAGGCATCTCCCTGTTGACGAGATTCATCCAGGGGGACTTGAACGTCTTGGCAGACTGTCTCAGTCGGAGGGGTCAGGTGATACCCACGGAATGGACCCTCCACAAGGACGTGGGCAAGAGTCTTTGGGCTACTTGGGGTCAACCCACCATAGACCTCTTTGCCTCCTCGTTGACCAAAAGGTTACCAATCTATTGCTCTCCAGTCCTAGATACAGAAGCAATCCACATAGACGCGTTTCTACTGGATTGGTCTCTTCTGGACTTATATGTATTCCCACCATTCAAGATAGTCAACAAGGTACTGCAGAAGTTCGCCTCTCACGAAGGGACACGGTTGACGTTGGTTGCTACCCTCTGGCCCGCGAGAGAGTGGTTCACCGAGGTACTTCAATAGCTGGTAGACTTTCCAAGAAGTCTTCCTCTAAGGGTAGATCTGTTACGTCAGCCCCACGTAAAGAATGTCCATCAAAGCCTCCCCGCTCTTCGTCTGACTTCCTTCAGACTATCGAAAGACTCTCAAGAGCTCGAGGCTTTTCGAAGGAGGCAGCCAGTGCGATTGCAAGAGCGAGGAGAGCTTCTACCATTAGAGTATACCAGTCGAAGTGGGAAGTCTTTCGAGACTGGTGCAAGTCAGCATCTGTGTCCTCGTCCAGTACCTCTGTAGCCCAAATCGCAGATTTTCTTTTACATCTGAGAAAGGTTCGCTCCCTTTCAGCTCCCACGATTAAGGGCTACAGGAGCATGTTGGCTTCGGTCTTTCGACATAGAGGCTTAGATCTTTCCAACAATAAAGATCTCCAAGATCTCCTTAAGTCTTTCGAGACCTCTAAGGAACGTCGTTTGGCAACTCCTGGATGGAACTTAGACGTGGTCCTAAGGTTCCCCATGTCAGACAGGTTTGAGCCATTACATTCAGCCTCCCTGAAGGATCTCACCCTCAAGACACTTTTCCTAGTGTGCTTGGCTTCGGCTAAAAGGGTCAGTGAACTTCATGCCTTCAGTAAGAACATCGGCTTTTCTACAGAAAAAGCCACTTGTTCACTTCAGCTTGGTTTCCTGGCCAAAAATGAACTGCCTTCTCGTCCTTGGCCTAAATCTTTTGATATTCCTTGCTTATCAGAGATCGTAGGCAACGAACTGGAAAGAGTATTATGTCCTGTTAAGCTCTTAAGTTCTATTTAGCTCGTACTAAGTCATTACGAGGTAAATCTGAGGCATTATGGTGCTCAGTTAAGAAACCATCATTGCCTATGTCAAAGAATGCTTTGTCATATTTTATCAGATTTTTAATACGAGAAGCTCATTCTCACTTGAATGAGAAAGACCGATGTTTGCTTAAGGTTAAGACGCACGAAGTTAGAGCTATAGCAACCTCCGTGGCCTTCAAGCAAAATAAATCTCTGCAAAGTATTATGGACGCGACTTTTTGGAGAAGCAAGTCAGTGTTCGCGTCATTTTACTTAAAAGATGTCCAGACTCTTTACGAGGACTGCTACACACTGGGTCCATTCGTTGCAGCGAGTGCAGTAGTGGGTGAGGGTTCTACCACTACATTACCCTAATTCCAATATCCTTTTTAATCTGTCTCTTGAAATGTTTTTAATATTGTTTTTTTTGGGTTGTACGGAAGGCTAAGAAGCCTTTCGCATCCTGGTTGATTTGGCGGGTGGTCAAAGTCATTTCTTGAGAGCGCCCAGATTAGGGGTTTGATGAGGTCCTGTTGTATGGGTTGCAGCCCTTAATACTTCAGCTCCTGGGAGTCTTTCAGCATCCTAAGAGGATAGCTGGGCTTCGTGAGGAAGACAGACTAATAAGGCAGAGTAATCGTCTAAGTCAACTTCCTTACCAGGTACCTTTATATATTTGGGTTTTGTTATGATATAACTGTCAAAAACTCTAAGCATATACGCTGTAAACTTAATTAACTCTGGTCTCTACCCACCACCATGGGTGTGAATCAGCTATTATATATTCACCGGCTAAGTTAAATATTTAAAAATGATATTTTAATTATAAAATATATTTTTGAATATACTTACCCGGTGAATATATAAATTAAAGGCCCCCCCTTCCTCCCCGATAGAGACCCAGCGGGATGAGAAAAATTGGGTCTGTTTACATGTATATGCGGTATCTGGCCGATAGTTGGCGCTAGTGGGCACACCCGCAACCTTCATAGCGATCTCTCGCGAGTTTTTGTGTGTTTTTCTGTCGAGCCGCCGGAGGCTCAGCTATTATATATTCACCGGGTAAGTATATTCAAAAATTTATTTTATAATTAAAATATCATTTTTCCATTAGCTTTTCCTATACTGTATATGTTCTGATTTATATTCAGTCAATCCACTTTATTTGCTGTAGAACTTATAAAGCCCTATGTAGTTTTTGTTTTTATTTATAATTTTATGCTGTACTGTTTTTATCTTAGAAAAGTGTAATGATTGTGTAAAACAGTAAAATTTTGAGCAGCAAGAAACTCATTACTGTACTTCTGACTACTTTTGTAACTTCTGGAGAGATCCATCCTTCTGTTGTTCCATCCTAGTTAGTAGATAGAGGGGTGGACAGTATCTTGTGAATCACTAAGGGACCCATTACACTGACAGCATCAGCTGGAAGTCCCCAATTACAGTATATAAGATTGGTGGATGATCCCTGAACTGTCTTTAGTTCTAATTACTTATCCATGAAAGTATTCTTTTGTGAAGAATATTAATTTGTATTTTATGTACAGTTACATACATGTTTATAATTCCTTTCAGGATGAACTGGATGAGCTGAGAAGTACGCAGTCAAGTAACAGTGCTCGAATAAAAGACTTGGAAAGGCAGCAAAGGAACTATTGTGCTCTAGTGAAAAAGCAGGAATTGTTGATTAGAGTACTCAATGAACAAAAGGTAAATTGCTTTTAAAAATATTCTGTGTAATGTATGTTGGTGGAAACAATCTCATTTGTCAAGCAATTTTCTTGGAATGCTGTACAATGTTGTAGACGTTATATTTGACATATCCAAATCCATTTAGAAATGCAATTTACCACCAGTTCAAGTTATTATTCTGACAAAAACTGATGGTGATACTAGAATAAATGGCCATTGACTAAACTGTGCATCCCTACGTTTGATACTTATCTTTTAGCCCAATGTACTTTATTGTGAAATGAGCCATCAGAAGAAAGCAAAATGCTCTTGAATTTTCATTTAGTCCGTGATTATGCAAACATATTTTAGAATTGGTATAAAGGTTAATGTTAGACAGACAAGAAATGTTACAGCCTCGTTCTACTTGCAATTTCAGAATAAAACTTAAGAGTTGCTTTAGTGTTTAAGAGATTACACAGATATAATAAAGAAATAAAAAACACCAAAATATTTGAGTACTGTACTAGGCATTTTTTTGGTACAAACCATCTCTCACAGATATAGAGGTGTGATGGATTTATTTCTTTCAATGAATGTGCAATTAGAGATGAACAATAATTCTAGAGTAAAACATACTGTACTTCCTTTTTAACTCTATTCAGGATAGTATAATAATGAACACCAAATGAAAACATGAACCATTTTTGCTTATTAATTAATTGCAGAAATATTTAAATTTCTTTCCAAAAATTCATGTAACCTCAGAAATATTGTGAAATTTTTTATCAGATATTTTCAGTAGCTTTTATAAAATGTTACCTCTGTCAGAGATGTAAGAATTCACTTGATTTATCAAAAATTATTCAAGAGAGGCAGCTCTGTAACAAACATTATGACAAACATGTGTCATGACAACAAAGAAAATGATAATTGTTCCTATGTGTCATACAAACCTTCATCCATTGATTAGGAAGATTATTTTGGCACGAGATGGAATTGGTTGTTGAAATGGATAATGAGCAGGTATCTGTGTAGAGAGGGTGCGGGGCAGGAAGCCCCACCCCTGTCCAGTTGGCTATCAAATTTGCTTCGACCGTTGTGGCATATGGACGTACTGCAATGCTTACCAAAACTGTTGATTCTTTTTCTTTAGTAGTGTGGTTGATGAATACAGTAATGGAATGGAAACATGAACTTCATGTTTGCCAGGGAAGAGGTAGACGCTGCAACTGCTTCATGGTGAAGCCGGCTGTAGATCTGCACTCCCTCTGTGCTTCAATTGGGGCATATCTGTTTGCAGGTTTCCCCTTGTACCAAGTGTCGATCGTGGCCTTTGGTGAAGTGGCAAGAAACACGTAACGCCTAAGAGGACACCAGTGAAGGTATCCACAGCCTCTGTCTCCTTAGGGTTGTGTCTCCTGCTGCTGCCCCTGCGCTTATGCCTTGGGATCGGTTCCTAGGAGTTCGCTGCTGGTGTCAGCAGAGCGCGGATCGACATCGTGCTTTTCAGGCTTTTTTTGGTGCACTGGGAACCCCAAGTGTTTGCTGTTTCCCTTCAGAGGCTGAAGGATCTTCTGTTGTGACCGTTCAGGCTGCTGGTTGACGAAAGACCTAAGGAAGCTCAAGACTTCCTTAGGTCTTTCAGGTAGGCTCTCCATGACTGTTTTGAGGAAAGTGGTAGCCAAGGCTACCTCTCCCCAGTCCCCCTATGCAGGTTTGTTATCCTCTGGCTCCTGTGGTACCACTGTTAAAAGCGGTGGTGAATCCCCAGGTGTTAGGGAATTCGGTGGTCGGTAAGTTGGGTTTGGTTGCTCCCACTCTGGCTGGCAAGATGCAGCCCTGGGCCCAGCAAAGGTAAGGGTAAGCGTAAGAATAGTGTTGCCGTCCATGGTGTGACCCCAATCCCTGACTCAGCACTCTTGTTCCTCATCCCTTTCCTGTGTCCATCACCCCTACCCTTTTGTCAGGGGGGTCCATGGTCTGTTCCTTCTCCCTCAGTGTCAGTGGTTGTGCCTCTGGGCCCTCTCTGTGTGGGGTCGTGGGGCCTTGTGAGTGTGCCTTCCCCTTCCCCTGTGACAGTGTGCCCCAGTGTTGTGGCTTTTGTTGGAGCAACCTGTATGGCCCCCTAAAGGGAGTGTCGTCGTCGGTGGTCACTCAGCCCTCGACCACTTTTCTTCCAGAGCCAAGAATAGGAAAAATTTTTCTTCCTCATCCCCCTCCTTGTCATTGTCTGACTTCAATTCCAAGTCTTCTCAGCTGAAGAGGAAGGAGAGGAGAGAATGGAAGGACAGGGCTCCCCGTAATACCACCTCTTTTGGGAGGGGTGGACGGTACCCGTGTGGTTCTTGCCAGGTTTTGGTATCCTGGCTACCTTGGTATTTGTCTGCCAGGAGAGAGAGGTGTATGGTCTCTTACGCAGTCTGTTCCAAGGTTGATGGAGGAGCTGCTGTGACCTCCATCTCCCTTCCTTCTTGGACATGGGATGCTTGCTCCTCCATCTTTCGAAGAGTGAATCTCGATAGAAAAGATGGTACTAATTCAACGTCATACTCAAGTACAAGCGCATTTTAGTAGATGAAGAATGTTGGGCAATAGGGTCAGAACCCCATGCCTTTATGCACAGGGCCGTGGTTGACCGTGTGTGCCTCACCGTGTGCTAGTCTCGGGGACTCTGGAATGTGGTCCAAAGCCCATGGAAGGTGACTACCTTGAGTCGGAAATTTCATTTATGAAGGTCCTTGCACTCATTTATTAGTGCAGTGCCCTGGGGGGAGGCATCCGTGGCTTCACTTTTGGGGAGGACTTCGGTAATGGATCGACACTTCGATGCTCAAGGATTGAAGCCCTCTTTAGAGTTTCTCTGGTCGGATCTTTTGGACATGGCTTTGAACCAAGTGGGTAATCAGATCTGTAGATCTGAGAATTCTCTCCGTTTTAGCAGGTCAAGTAAGATATTGCCAACCTTACTTTCTAGACAGCGGAGGTTCAACACGCCATTGAACTCTACAAGTAAACCCATCAGTTTGCCCTCTGAGAGTCTTACAGCAGAAGTTATATCCTTCTTGGTATCTGAGTCATTAGCCATAGAGCTTTGGCCTGCCTCTCTCCATGCTTTGTCCTGACTTGACCAGTAGTTGGGTGCAGTGACGTACTTCGTAAAGTTGACAGTGTTATTAACCCCAGAAGCTTTGGAAAAGCACAAGATCCTTGTGCTATCTGTGGGGGAAGGCAGTCATAGCAAACTTTTGGGCTAACTGGGTTTTGAAGAGGTGGGATGTTATACTTTCTAGCTTCTCAAAACAGGTTATCCCTGAGGTGGTGTCAATGTTGAGGAACTTATTGGTGTGGAGTGCCATGTCTCTCCTGCTGGAGAGTTGTATGCAGGTAGCAGTGGGAGTCATGGAGGACTGCTTTTGAGGACTCACTGAACCATTAAGCTGTTGCCTTCAAGGGCTCGGGCTCTTCGAAGGGAGTAGCATCCAAACCATTGAGTTCGGTTAGATATCGTGTTCCACAACGTCCACGACCTCTTCTTGAAAAAAAGCCTGTGCTTACACAGCCTTAAAGGAATATTGGTGGAGGGAAGAGGGGAAGAAGAGGGAAGCACTTGAATTAGGCATTCCCCTCTCTTCTCCTGGCAAGAGTATGGGATGGCTTATCTCCTCAGTGGGCAATATATCAGAGGCTTGAGGCTGAATCTTAGGTGATGAGTATCCTTTGGGACTGCTACTTATCTTTTCTAGACCTCTGGTCCCTCCTATCTCTAGTTCCATTTGATTTCTCGATAGTACACCCAACATCGTCGAAGGCCCTGGCCTTGCGGGCAGAGGTGGGAGTGATATGAGGAAAAACGCACTTTGATGTTATTCGAGACAGATCTCTGAGTTTCTACAGTCAGCTCTTCCTTGTGGAAAAGGTGACATAGGACTGGAGACTGGTCATCGATCTCTCTCTTCTGAATAAGTTTGTGCGCCAAACAAAGTTCAGAATTAAAACAGTACTGCCTGTGCGGTCTTCCATCAGAGAGGTAGACCCGGTCATCGACCTCTCCGCTGAACAAGTTTTTGCGTCAAATAAAGTTCAGAATGGAAACTGCGGTCTACGCTGTCTTCCATCAGAGAGGGAGACCTCAGGCTTTTAGTAGAAGAGGACAACCTGTTCATCAGACCAGGGCTCACAAAGTCAGAGTTACTGCCCCACACTCACGTCTAAGAGAAACTATTGTTGGGCCAAGTGTTGAAGGCAGGTGTCTGAAAGCGGCAGACACCCTTCACGGCCTTTTACCCATAAGTCCCTTGACACCTTTATGGTTGGAACTGTGGTGGCTGCTCAAGCAAATATGTAATCAGCCCTGCTCCCACATGAGACAAGGATGCAACTTGTCTATGGTAACATTTTGCACGTAAATCGGGAATGAAAGGTAGTGTAACTAGTTCCTTTCCTACATTCTTCTACCCCTCTCTTGGGGTCAGCAGTTTAGGTGTTACAAGCCAGTCGGACCAGATGCTGGTAAGTTACACTTCCGAGCCCCATTTTATGTAACCAAAGACGTATGTCTCCCCATTCCCCATGCGAGGTGGGGGATGATGAATCTGATACCAACTCATTATTCATTAACTTGGTATTTGATTTTACCATCCCTTTCAGGGGTATGGTTTCTCTTTGCATGATACGGTACAATATTTTGTATGACCTAGAACCTATAAATTGTACAACCCAGGGTCTGTTAGTTTCTCATCTTTATGTTAAACAGATAAGAGGGTGACAGTATCCTAGCTTTGCTTCTCCACTGATCAAGCCTGAAACACTTTCAAGGAAGATACAGAACCTTCCAAATTTAGTTCCAAGGGGGTTTCCAAACCTCTAAGCAGCAAGTCTCTGTAATTAAAGCATGACAGTTTGTATTACACGTAGGAAGAAATACAGTAACAAATTTTAAAAGTAATTTAACTTCCCTCCTCAAACCAGTCCTATAAGTCCTTGGCTGAAGTATCAAAAAAGAGTGACAACCGACTGGAAAGGGGATGGGGCTTCTCGCCCCACCCCCCTCTCTAGTCATATAACTGCTCGTTACTCATTTCAATGACCAATATTCACACATATCCTTGGCTTGTCACAGTAGCCTCAGCCCAAGATTGAAACCTTAACATGACTAGTAGGACTTCTTTGGAATCAGCAAGGGACGGGTAATTATTAGAACTTGGAGATAACCAAATGGGGCATATAGGTTACAATAAAGAATTAGTAGGGTTGTGTTAGAACATAGACTCGCATGTAAGTTTATATTTTGATGATGATTGACTGTAAGAAAAAGACACAATAATCATGTACAATTACTTTTTTGGTGCTTACTGATTGAATCCTGTAGAATTTTTTGTTACTAATCTCAGTATGAAAATATGGTTCATTTTTAAAAATAATTTTTAATAGACAAACATTTTCGAGACCCATGGCTGTCAATCGTCTGCTATACAAGTACTGTATGGATAATGAGTAATATCATATGCACAAAATAGTCAGTGGTCTCCATGATGTAACTAGCATTATTGGCATTAATATTTTTTTCTGCATTTTTGTTCATTTTGAAGTTACTATGGCTCTGCTTGATGTTTGCTATGACAACTCAATTTTTTCCTTGTCTCTTAGAAACAGATCTGTTGTTTTATGCATGTTTTCTGAGTCCATCATCTTACCACCATTTAGTGTTACATACAAACCCTTACTGTACTTCAGTTCCATGTGATATTTACCTCTGATGTGCAATGACATTCCTGTGGAAAGTCCTTAATCCAACTGAAAATGGATTTAAGTAAGGTATATGCTGAAATTCAATCTGTCATAACTTATTATTTTATAGATAAAATTGATAAATATGTTTTATGTTTCATTCATGGGTCATTAGTAAGTTTTGGGGGATTCTTAAAATCATTAAAGAGTAAAGACATTCCAAGCATGTTAGTTTTGGCTATGATTTTTTTCATTGTTAAGAATGAATAAATAGAGGATGGCCATTAATTTTACAGTTGTCTACATAAAATACTGTACCGTAAAATTACTTACTCTGTTTTTTATTGACAGATAAATATTGGAGTAGCCAAGACAGCAGCTTGTTTAGAAGAAAAGTTCTTGTCTATTCTGACTCCATTGCAGCCTCCTTGAAACAGATTCTCCATAACTAATAGGTAAAATACCTCTTGCATAACTTTTAAATTTTCAATATTTAACTTAGCCGGTGATTATATAGCTGCAACTCTGTTGCTCGACAGACAACTCTACGGAAAAACTCGCCAGCGATCGCTACACAGGTTGCGGGTGTGCCCAACAGCGCCATCTGTCGACCAGATACCCAGCTCTCAATGTAAACAAAGACTCAATTTTCTCTCTGTCGAGGTGTCGACAAGACGTACTTTACTCGCTGTTGCTAAACTGGAGTTTTTCACATCTATTTGGTGAAGTACTATATTCTAGTTTTGAGCTTTCGCTATGCAGGTGTTTTATCTTCATCTTAAATCTTGAACTCGTTTTGGATAGATTTAATTATGGTGACAAAGAGAGTATGGACTTTCTTTCACTTTTAAATGGCCGACCCTTCCCTTAGACGGAAGTGTGTTTAGGCTTTTAGTAATTATCTTATCACGTTATAGATTTTCCTCTATATATTTTATATCTCTCCGCCTTTATTAGGCCTCTTCGATTAACTTTCCATTTATTATAAACATATAAAAATAAATTTTAATGTTTTGTTTATATGCGACTTTTCCTGAGAGTAGGCGGTCCTAACTTGGAAACCGAAGTTAATCAACGTTGAACCCTTTATATCGTAATTAGCTTTTAAAGAGCTAAGGATTTAAAACTTTTTAAATGTAATATTTTATGAAAGAATTTCTTTGATAGTCTTCGTACTGTTTTCAAAGATGAACTAACGTTTAGTTTATTTATGCTACGCAGTTGTTGACGTTCAGGACGTTCAACATGCGCTCTATCGTTACGATAGAGAGAGAGTGTATCACGGTTTCACTTTGCAGTAAGAGTAAATCGATTCTGACGTTTTGTTCATTCTTTCTTAGCTTAAATGTTTTAAATTCTATTTTAAAGGAACTTTTTATTTGAAAAACCTTTCAGTTTTTTCCTTTAATCAAATAACATGTTTTTTTGACGAAATATAATTGGGCTCTTCTCTTAGGTGCGAAATCAAGAGAGAAAGAGAGAGAGAGAGATAGAGACGGAGGGAGAGAGAGGAGAGAAAACGTTCCGTTCAGGCGGGTAACGTTGTTCTCGAGTTACTCTCGTCCCTAGTCGCTGTACGGGGAGGAAGGATAAAACGTTTTTAGTTTTTTATTCTCGTCCCCAGGCTATGTGCGGTGAGAGATTGAAAACGTAGTTTATATGAACTAGTGTTTAGTCTCTTTCCCAGCCACTGATTTTTTTATCTTAAAATATGTTTTCTGTTTTTTGCTGGTATTAATGAGCTTGCATTATACGACTGATTTCGCAATTACTACCTTTTAATGAAGGGTAGAATTGCGTGTTTCAGGTAGAAATCAGTAAAAGTTTCGATTTCAGTGAAATAAGTGCAAAACAGAAAATCAAAGTGATAAAGTGATATGCGCAAAGTGTTACAGTGTTGCGTCCGAGGGTTCGTCTGTTCGTGCCTGTCGTTCACCTAGTCCGGGACCTCTTGCATGCTCCCAAGCCCAGGGGAGAAGTAATGTCAAACGACTTATGGGTTCGAGAGGCCTTGATCAACGAACAGACGTTTTCCCTCTATGGTATCGGGTGTTTCTTACCAAGATCTCCCCTACCATAAGACGAGAGAGACGTTGTTTCTCCTCGTCATCCGAAGGCTTTTCGCATAAGAAACCTGTCACAAGGTTTCGAAGCCCTTAAGCGAAAGTCAGTCCTTTCAGGACAGGTCCAGCGTCCTGGTTACAACCATTAGGACAGCTCTGACCCTATGCAGTCATCGGATAACTGCTCGCCGCCTAACAAAAGCGTAACACAGACTCCGAGAGTCTTTTTTTGTTGGCAAAGTGTTGGGGTCACAGACGTTACCCTCGTCTCTTACCACAACCATTTCCGTTGATCCTTTGGGTTGTATGGCAAGACATGCAGTATATGCTTGCCTCCCTTATGGAAGACTATTCTGCCGATTAGTCCGTTGAGTCTAGCCGTTTATCTCATCGATATCCTGGCTTTCAGCCAACCTAACGTTCCTTTGTGCTTACTGTTGACGTTGGCGTAGCTTAGTCACGTCAGTCAGGTTGTTTAGAACCACACTCGATGCGGTCTCGTGTGGTTTTTCAGCCGCATTTGGACGTTAGGCCACTTGCTGATGCTCCTGTTGACGTTCAAGACGTTCACTAACAATCGGAGTTGACTTGTTTTGACGCTGTGCGTCAACCTCCGCATTCTAGAGTTGTTTTGACTGCTCAGTCTAGGCAGTCAAAGCAGTCTCGAGTGGACGCTGTGCGCCCTCACGCACCTGTTGTGGTTGACAGTTCAGTTGTTGACAGTTCACAGACTGTCAAGCAGTTACATGACGTTGCGTTCTGGTCCGCTACTAATGCACCAGTGAGTGTGGACTCTGCTTGTAAAGCATTGCCACCACGGTAGGTCTCTCCCTTGCTTGAGACTCAGCTTTTATCGGACAAGGTTCCTGTAGATGAGGAAGTTGCTGTTCCCCCTCCTACTGATATTCCCTTGAGGACTCTGTCAGATGGAGAGGAGCCTAAAGCTGCTTAGCCCCCTATGGACTTTAATTAAATCATGATGATTTTTTTAAGGATCTTTGTCCGGATCTTTTTGTAACTGCTGCTCCTCGTTCGCCTAAACGTCAGAGCTTACACTAGGCCTAGCTACTTCGAAGCCGTTGTTTTTAAGCTAGTGCTCTCTCGCTCTCCTAGAGAGCTTTACGTTGGCTAGGCGACTGGTTTTTCACCAGGAGGAGTTTGGGGGATACAGCCTTTGCTTTCCCTTCTTTTAAACTGGTTTATAGAGCGAGAGTCTGATATGACACGAGAGAAGTTCTCAGCTTGGGAGTTCATGCCTCTGCCCAGATAGACTTCTCAATTCTCGTAGACTCTCCCTGGCGCCTGGCCAGGAGACGCTCCAAGTTTTTTACAGGTCAACTTCACAGCTGTTTTCGAGCCTTTGAAGTTTTGCTGTACAATTATGTCATGCATAACAAGGCTTTCAGGGATGGTAAGCGGTACCGCCTCAGTCGCTAACCCCGTCTGTTGCCACACCTGCTCCCGTAGACCCTAAATGGGCTTTGCTGCAAGACATGCAGTCCAAGCTTGCGTCCTTGATAGAGGACTTTAATACGGAGAAGGTTGCTACCGAACCTTCTGGCCAACAACCTTCCAACCGGTCGGTTGTGCGCCCTGTTGACGCTGAGGTAACCTACTCGCGTCTGCCAGTTGAGGTGGTTCCTCCACCGATG
Organism: Palaemon carinicauda; assembly: GCF_036898095.1. Taxonomy (NCBI): domain Eukaryota; kingdom Metazoa; phylum Arthropoda; class Malacostraca; order Decapoda; family Palaemonidae; genus Palaemon; species Palaemon carinicauda. The sequence continues at coordinate 14,653,526 of NC_090763.1, forward strand.
CGACCCAGTGTGGGTTGCCAGCCGCACGTTGACGTTAAGCGACGCTCGGAGGTGGTTGTTGACGTTCAGGACGTTCAACAACCAGCAGAGGTGACTTGTTTTGACGCAGTGCGTCACCCGGTAGGGTGTTGACTGCACAACCCAGACGGTCTAGACAGTCTCGGGTTGACGCTGTGCTTCCTCGCGCACCCATGGTTGTTGACAGTTCACAGACTGTGCAGCAGTTCCATGATGTTGCGTCCGGCTCCGTCACGCATGCACCAGTGCGACCGGACTCAGCGAGCCAGACGTTGCCCACTCCGTTGCCGTTTCCTCATCAGTTTTCGGATGAGGAACCCTCTGATGAGGACGTTGCTGAACAACAAGACGATCAGCCCCCAGAATAGATCAAGCCCTGCTATCCATCCAGAAGATGCTGAAGAAGGAACGCTGCTCAGTCAGGCTGTGGATGAGTCTGGTAGGGACGCTGTCATCCGTGGAACAATTTGTGTCACTAGGAAGACTACACCTCCGTCCTCTTCAATACCATCTAGCTTTTCACTGGAAAAAGGACAAGACGCTAGAAGCGGTCTCGATCCCGGTTTCCGAAAAGATAAAGTCTTGTTTGACTTGGTGGAAGGACAATATCAACCTAAGAGAGGGTCTTCCCCTGGCTGTTCAGACTCCCAACCACGTTCTCTTCTCGGACGCATCGGACGTGGGCTGGGGCGCGACACTAGACGGTCGGGAATGCTCAGGACTGTGGAACTCGAGTCAGAGGAGCATGCATATCAACTGCAAGGAGCTGTTGGCAGTACATCTGGCCTTGAAAAGCTTCAAGTCTCTCCTTCAAGGCAAAGTGGTGGAAGTTAACTCGGACATCACCACGGCCTTGGCGTACATCTCCAAACAAGGAGGTACCCACACACTGACGTTGTACGAGATCGCAAGGGACCTGCTCATCTGGTCAAAAGGTCAAGACATCTCCCTAGTAACGAGGTTCATCCAAGGCGACTTGAACGTCATAGCAGATTGTCTCAGTCGGAAAGGGCAAGTAATTCCAACCGAATGGACCCTCCACAAGGATGTGTGCAAGAGACTTTGGGCCACTTGGGGTAAAACCATCCATAGATCTCTTTGCAACCTCGCTGACCAAGAGGCTTCCAATCTATTGCTCTCCAGTCCCGGACCCAGCAGCAATACATATAGATGCTTTCCTCCTAGATTGGTCACATCTGGATCTCTACGCATTCCCACCGTTCAAGATTGTCAACAAGGTACTGCAGAAGTTCGCCTCTCACGAAGGGACAAGGTTGACTTTAGTTGCTTCCCTCTGGCCCGCGAGAGAATGGTTCACCGAGATACTTCGATGGTTAGTAGACGTTCCCAGTAGTCTTCCTCTAAGGGTAGACCTTCTACGTCAGCCACACGTAAAGAAGGTACTCCAAAGCCTCCACGCTCTTCGTCTGACTGCCTTCAGACTATCGAAAGACTCTCGAGAGCTAGAGGCTTTTCGAAGGAAGCAGCCAGTGCGATTGCTAGAGCAAGGAGAGCGTCTTCCATTAGAGTCTACCAATCGAAGTGGGAAGTCTTCCGAGACTGGTGCAAGTCAGTTTCTGTATCCTCGACCAGTACCTGTGTAGCTCAAATAGCTGTTTTTCTCTTATACCTGAGAAAAGGACGATCCCTTTCAGCTCCCACTATCAAGGGCTACAGAAGCATGTTGGCATCGGTCTTCCGGCATAGAGGCTTAGATCTTTCCAAACATAAAGATCTGCAAGACCTCCGTAAGTCTTTTGAGACCACCAAGGAGCGTCGTTTGGCTACCCCTGGATGGAATTTAGACGTGGTACTAAGATTCTTCATGTCAGACAGGTTGGAGCCGTTACAATCAGCCTCCCTGAAAGATCTCACTCTTAAGACTCTTTTCCTGGTATGCTTAGCCTCGGCTAAAAGAGTCAGTGAGATTCATGCCTTCAGCAAGAACATCGGATTTTCGTCAGAAAAAGCCACTTGTTCGCTACAACTTGGTTTTCTAGCCAAAAATGAGCTGCCTTCTCGGCCTTGGCCTAAATCTTTCGATATCCCCAGCTTATCGGAGATCGTAGGCAATGAACTAGAAAGAGTCTTATGCCCTGTTAGAGCTCTTAAGTTCTATTTAAAGCGTACTAAACCTTTACAAGGCCAATCTGAAGCTTTATGGTGTTCAGTTAAGAAACCATCCTTGCCTATGTCAAAGAATGCTTGGTCAGACTTTATCAGATTGTTAATACGAGAAGCTCATTCACATCTGAGTGAGGAAGACCGAACTTTGCTTAAGGTGAAGACGCACGAAGTTAGAGCTGTAACAACTTCCGTGGCCTTTAAGCAAAATATATCTCTGCAAAGTATAATGGACGCAACCTATTGGAGAAGCAAGTCAGTGTACGCGTCATTTTACTTGAAAGATGTCCAGTCTCTTTACAAGAACTGCTACACACTGGGACCATTCGTAGCAGCGAGTGCAGTAGTGGGTGAGGGCTCAACCACTACAATTCCCTAATTCCTTATCCTTTTAATCTGTCTTTTGAAATGTTGTTTTTTTATGGGTTGTCCGGAAGGCTAAGAAGCCTTTCGCATCCTGGTTGATTTGGCGGGTGGTCAAAGTCATTTCTTGAGAGCGCCTAGATTAGGGGTTTGATGAGGTCCTGTTGTATGGGTTGCAACCCTTGATACTTCAGATCCTAGGGGTCGATCAGCATCCTAAGAGGATCGCGAGGCTCCGTAAGGAAGACGTACTTAAAAGGCAGAGTAATTGTTCAAGTCGACTTCCTTACCAGGTACCTATTTATTTTATTTTTGTTATTTTGATAACTTCTAAAATGAAATAAAAAACTCTTAGCTCATAAAAGTGTAAACATATATTACTGGTCTCTACCCACCATCCTGGGTGTGAATCAGCTATATAATCACCGGCTAAGTTAATTATAAATTAAATGACCCTCCCTTCCTCCCCAATAGAGACGCAGTGGGACGAGGAGAAAATTGAGTCTTTGTTTACATTGAGAGCTGGGTATCTGGTCGACAGATGGCGCTGTTGGGCACACCCGCAACCTGTGTAGCGATCGCTGGCGAGTTTTTCCGTAGAGTTGTCTGTCGAGCAACAGAGTTGCAGCTATATAATCACCGGGTAAGTATATTCAAAAATTTATTTTATAATCAAAATAACATATTTTATACAATTAGTAACATTCAGATTATTTTATCCATTATAAACCTATCACAGATGCATCAATCTTTTGCTTTGTGAACGAAAGAAAAGCAGTACTCAGTGGTAGGTAGCTGAGTAAATGCACATTGAGACTGAGAGTAGCCTTATCAGATTAATTTAGTAAACTCACTTTTCTTGTGTCTGCCAAGCTACTTAAAGCTCATAAGAAGATTGCCTTCAGTTGATAATTTAATCCTAAGTTATTTTTTTTTTACAATTCATCTGTTATATTGTAGCACCATTCACAATCTTGAATGTCCCTAAACACGTGCTATCTTTGGTCTTTTATGCGAGCATGAGTGATTGTTCTTGATTGCACCATTTGGACTTACCTGTAGGTTTAAAATATCCTCTCCATAGTTCATGTGTCTGTAGTACTGCTAAAACCATCTTGGCAATAATCTCATTACCTTTTCACTTTGGAATCTTCAATATTTAATCATCTCCGTTTTAAAACTTTGTTCTTACACAAAATACAAACCTTATATTCCTTACCTAGAAGAAATCAGCGCAAGTTGGCATACTGCTATAAAAACTTTTAACGAAGTGTCAAGAACATTTCTGGTTGTTACTAATGGTAGCCGGGAGAAGCACCAGCTCCGGCTGGCTATTACCTTCTTCAATTTTATCTCAGCCTTGATTGAAGACAGATATCTCCTTCCACGTTCCTAACTGCCTTTGGCAAAATGAAACTTTTACTTTTGGTTTTATTCTGGTTATGACACATTAGCATCTCAGGGGTATTGTCCTTGAGTTAGAAACTTCATTAATATCATGACTCCATTGACTCTTTACTTCCTTGGAGTTAGACTTGCCTGATGTCTGAAGATCAGATTACCTCTATGCCGAGCCATCAAATGCACTCGAGTAACATGCGTCCAGGCGTGTTCTATTGATTCACCATTTTCAGCTTTGCTTAATGGAAGTAGTTACTTCGCAGGATGTTCGCTTAACAAGCTACCTCTCGAAGCCTTCAAGTTTCTTATGTTTCAGACTCGGGAGCACTTTAGCCTTTGGGAGCTCCTAGGAGATATTGGAAGCTGTATTAGTGGCTGATGGTGCTGAAGGTTAAAGCTAGCCTTTCACTTTACAGTTTTTCTTGAAGCAAGCGATCTCTCAATGCCTTGCGAGCCAGGTTCACAATGTGACTCTAGCTTATGGCGTTGTATGCTCGATATAATTGTTTTCTCCCTAGATTTGATGCAGATCAATGGTCTCAGCTAGGATCCAACACCAAATCTATAGGCCAGGTGAAGGTGTGCGATTATCGCACACCTTCCCTGTTTCTGCTGTGAGTCTCCATACCTTTAAAGAGCAACTCTCCTGTGTCAGGAGGGAGTTAAGGAGCTCAATTGTTAACTGATTCCTTTGGAGACCATAAAGCAGAATGTGAGCTCAGTGCGACAGCCTATCACTGTGGCATCAGTTGTAGGAGAGCGACCTCATACGCATCAATCAGCAGCACCATAGGCCAGGTAAAGGTAAAGTATATGCCTCTCTTAAATCCAACCACCTCCTCTGTGAGGGAGTAACTGAGCTCATTCTGCAGCCATTTCCACAAGACTTGTTCAGTCGGTCTGTGAGCCCAGTATAGCAGATACTTTTGGAATATAGACAGCAAGTTATTGTTCCCCCAGGTATCGAGTACCTGTACTATCCAGGTACTGTATAATGATTTTACCTCCCTGGTTCCATCTGTGGGGCACTATGGGGTGGCCCCTAGTTGAGTGGTATCCCGTTCTGCTTGCTCATAGGTAGGTTCTGAGAGACTTTATGATGGAGGTTGTATAGAATGTCTTTCTTGCCAGAACATTTTTCAGCAGATCATGGATTTCATCACCTGTGTCTTATGAAAAGCTACTCGGTAGTTTGGATCCCTCCTCTTTGTGGTAATGCTCCATGTTTTAAGGGAACATAGACCTTGGCTGGGTTGGTCCTTATCCTAAGGGCACAAGCATTAAGGGGAGCACCCACAATGGGTATGGAGATATTACTTTTATCTATGGCTAAACATGTCGCATGTGCCCCCAAGAAGTTTCTGGCGATAATTCTTATATATAAAGAAGCCATAGTGGTTTATCGATGATTACGTCATCCTAACTGCGTCGTCTTCTAAAGCAGACTATGTATGATTTTCTTGCGCATTGATTTTGCATAAATACAGAAATTTTTTTGTCATCTTCATACGTCTGGCAAACATACAGTATATCTTCAAGTCACCCACGTGGTAATAGAACACTGAAGTGTGTATAAGTGCCAGTTTTACGTTGTTTACACTATGAGTGGTTTTGTTTATTTTCCAAATATCGGGTACTTGATTAACTTTCCATAATGGCCAAACACAAAATAAGGTCTTTAGCTGCCAGAAGGAGAAATGTGATGGTGGCATCTCAATTTAGATGGGCTAAAAAGCGTCAAGTAGACGAGAGTGATGGTAAGTCTGGCAGCAGTGAAGTGATGATGGTGACGAGTGATCAGTACCCTTAATAGGGGGATGGGGGACTTTGATCAGTACCCTTAATAGGGGACATGCTTACAGTAATGAGTAGAAATTGTATCAAGTAAGAAAGCTAGTTGTTCTTCAAGTAATTTAGACTAGTTCTAAATAAGTATCAATAACATTTGCTAACGAAAGCTAATAATGCTTTACTTTCCTTCATACTCATAGAATCTCATAGAAAAACTTTGACTGTCGACATCTCAAGACTATACTTATTGACCTTCAAACCTATTTTTTTCCGCTATTTATCAACCAATTTTAAATCCAAATACATAGTTGTAAAGAGGAATGAATTTACAATATTTTTTTATGGAGGAATTTTTTCTAAAGTATATTTTCCATTTTTAATATTTTCAAACGTAAAATATGTAAATATATAAATATTTATATAAAAACATACCGAAAATATGGAAAATTCCTACTGGCATTTTGTTTATATTGTAATAGACAAAATTCGTGGAAATTTTTGTTAATTCTATTCAATACTTTTTGATAAATATTGAATTTAATTTTTTTTTTGTTTTAATAGATTTTTTATTCATTAAAAAATAAAATTTTGAATTCAATGAATCTTGCACAGATTTATCTTTGCACTAGGAGGTATAACATATAGAAAAATTAGATTCACCCAGTGATAAATAACGGTTTTGGGTTCAATGGCAGATGCTCTCCTTAACTTGAAAGAGGACATTGCAGGGTCTTTCCCTCAATACTTTCTTGTCCCCTGGAAGCATTAGCTCTAAATATTAGAGTTAGCATATCTTTTGCTGCTTTAAAGTTGGGCATTGAATTTCTTTCCCTTGAATTCTTCTAAGCCTGCCAGGGAAGTTCATTTGCAATCGCTGTCTTACCAGTTGTTTTCATGTTATGGAGATTGGCTCTAAAATTAAAGATTAATCCAACCATGGTTGGTACCAAAGGATGTGGTTGATATTTGGCTATGTTTGGCTCTTGAGTTTTTGTAATAGATTTTTGCATTTTCTTGGATAGACTAGGGATCAAGCTTAGAGGTACTATACATTAATGCTGATCATGGATTCAAATGTTAAGAAGTTTTTCCATCTCAGTAACTTTGCTTCTGTTCTTAGAAATAATGATTACTGTATCAGCAGAAAACTCTTTACATGTTTCTCTATTTTGTCTGTGTTCTTGACTCTATATTCTATTGATGATGGACTTACTGTGGTTTCTCAAAATTTCTATAATCTTGGAAGTCAAGTTCTTCCAATTCAGTATCCAGGCTATCCACTTCCTTTTAGGTTTTCACTTGGATGCTTGCGCTGGTAACAGAATAGTCACACAGGAATAAAATACTGTAAGGTTACAGAGATACCTGGCCAAATGCTTGTGATGTCATCATGACCAGTACAAATTCAACACCTTTAGTGACTGTTCATTTATACCAGCACTTGGGTTGTCGGGTCAACTAAAATTCAGATTGAAACCAATTACTTGGGCAACACATTTAAGGATGGAAAAGGTATTTACTTTGGTTTGCTTGACAGAGGACAGTAACCAAAGGTTAGTCTCATTGGTGCAGGAGTTTCTACAAAGGCTCAATCTCTCTGACAATATATGGTATGCCTTGACCAATCATTTCATCTACCATGAAAAGGTAGTTATATGCAGTCAGTTCTGGACTAAGCTGATCCTTGGACCCCAACTAGACAGCCAACCACTCAATTTGGACAGCCCACAAAGAATTCTTCTTTGGTTGAAGACTCAAAATCTCAAGATAGGGTTTTCTTTTCTGTCTTTCTTATGAAGTCCATTTTACATATGCCTCAGATCCTGGTGGTTTCACCTTTTTGATTTGAAAACATTATAGGCTACACTTAGCCTCCACAAACCAAGGCTTATCTCATCAACTATTGAGAGTTATATCTTCCTAGGTCTAAGCCTTTGCTCTTCATGTGAGAAGCAATACAGTAAGAGGAAGAGAAATAAGATAAAATAGTGTGCCCGAGTGTACCCTCAAGCATGAGAACTCTAACCCAAGACAGTGGAAGGCCATGGTACAGAAGCTATGGCACTACCCAAGACTAGAGAACAATGGTTTGATTTTGGAGTGTCCTTCTGGAAGAGCTCCTTACCATAGCTAAAGAGTCTCTTTTACCCTTACCAAGAGGAGAGTGGGCCACTGAATAATGAGTACAATAACCTCTTGGGGGAAGAAGAATTGTTTGTTAATCTTAGTGTTGTCAGGTGTATGAGGACAGAGGAGAATATGTAAAGAATAGGCAAAGGGAAAATGAACTGTAACAAGTAAGGGGGATCAGGTCTTCCTCTCAGAATGGTCTTATACACATGCTAAGTTGAATGATAACTGTTGGGGACTTCCCATGTTGGATCTATTTGAAAGTAGCCTCAACGTTAAAACCCAGCAGGGCCATGTGGCATATTGCATGCTGTTGAGATAATTTTGAAAGCTAAGAAATGCAACGATATTCATAACTGATTATAAATATGTGTATTAATAATTGATATTGTAGATTCATTTAGCTTCTGAGCCATGAAAATTTGGTTACAAGGTCTAGTTAAAGGACAAAATAAGGTTACCATATATTAAAGCTACTCATACAACCAAGGTCACTCTTGGTCAAGTTATATAGTCTTTAAGCCTCTCTTGCTAGGGTGCAACTGCTTTGCCTTCGGAAGACAATTAAGTAATAAATGTACAGTTGCAGTGACATCAGATGGCAGAAGAGAATTTTAAATCTACAAAATGAAGACTGGATAGCTGTTGACAATCCTAATCTTCCAAAAGTTTGATTATTAAAGGTTGAGACGATATAGCCAATTTAATTTCATGGAGGGAACCAAGTATAATACGTAACAAATGATGATATGTCGTCAGTTAGAAGATAAATTCATCATTCAAGGTTCTGTGACAAGTTCAACAGAGCCTGAACCCGTGGTTCTCCCTTATGTACGTTGGTACATTGGTCCTAGTGCAGGAAGGACAGTACAGTATTTCTTTGGTCATGTATTGAATTTCCCATTCTAGCCTTTATATGAAAGTCCTAGGGGACCACACAACACCCTAACCCCCAAACACACTTGTTTTTTGACACCCAGTTAATGTTTACATTTTTGGTCTTCAAAATCAGTTTTGGCTGTGTCTTACAAATCAAATGCTTCCATTGCTCTGCCATTCATCTTACCTCACAGAATAGTTGTTACAGTAGTAGTACACGCTATCATTTTCTGTTAAAAAAAATTATAATTCAATAAGAAAAGGTTTGTATAGTGAGATTCTTTGTAAATTCCTCTGCATATCCGCATGCAAGTGGATACCCAGGGGCAGCTTTACAATATTTTGGATATGTAAAATCTAATAATTATTTAGAGGACTTTGCATATGCTAGTACTAGGTGAAGCCATTCCCCAATTTCCCTCCAGTAGGTACTGCTCAACGGGCTCGCAGAAAGAAACTTTCTTTGTAATGTCCATTTTCTGCAGCTGTATAATTTTTCATCTGTTTCCTTTAATATTTTCTCACTGAAGATATTTTTCGACTTGTCATTCTTTATTTTTTCTTCATCGAATAACAGATCTGTTAGGATGGAACTATGCATCTATAAATTTGACCAATTGGGTTAAATTGCTAATAACAATAATACTAATCATCTCAAAGTTATTGTTCTTGTAGTAGAGACTAGTCACAGTACTAATATACTTTTACTCTTTTAAATTTCATGTATAGGTTTACTATTAAAAAGGTAGAAGGCATAAAGGTATCCTGTAGTATTTTTGTCCTAAATTTCTTAGGAAAAAAATAAAATAACTCAAGGATAGGGGATATTTTTCATATTAAAATGTCTATAATGATTAATAATTCAGTCTTACATTCAGTCTTACAAAGACCATAATAAGCGGACTAAAATTACAACCAAAACCTTTAAATTTACACACTGTAGTGCTTAAGATACTCTTGGAGAACATAAACTAAGCTAAAAGAATGCCAAAAGATTAATAATTAATCAAGTCTTACAAAGACCATAATAGCTGAGCTAAAATTACAAGTAAAACATTAAAATGTAATAAACGCGGTATTGCTTAAGCTACTCTGGGAAAACATAAACCGTAAGGTTACATTCCTCACAAATGATGGTTGAAACAAATGTAGAACAATTAACGGTTAACATTGATGGAGTGAATTCACAGTAGCAGTTTGGACACTCTTCTGGACAACTTTCTACAGGGAAATGAATAACCAAATAATTATCATTTTTTATCACTCCTTCTGGAAGCTGAAAATCATTATTCTGCGTATCATATTTGCGACACTTTCTTTTTCTAGGACCACCAAAGCTTTCGTTTACCTTCTTTCTTTTCCCACTGGATATTTCAATAGTCTCTCGGTTTTCAGAGATCAGCGATTCATTTACACCAGCATCTGCTTTTCCTCTGCATGCATCTTGAATAGTAACATACTCAATGGTCTGGTCCAATCCCCCTATTGTAAATGCAGATAAAAGTTCGTCGTCAGGCTCGTCTTGTTCCAGTTGTTCGTCGGACAATATTTCTCCCGCATTTTCATCAACCTGAGCTGTCTCTGTGGTTTCTTTATTTGTTGAAGGTATTTCAGAAGATGACTGATGGGAGATGGTCACTGATTTGGGTAAATGGGAATCTTTCGATACGTGCTGAATTCGATATTTGAACAAATCCCTTCTATCTTCCTCACTGTTATTTTTACTTTGGGATTCTCCTGAAGAAGATACACTTTCCTCATGTGAACTGTCTGCAGAATTGTCACTCACGTTTAAAGCTTCATTTGGTGCAGATAATCTAATTTCCTCTAAAAGATTTGAATTGTCAGATACTTCCTCCTCTGATTCTAAACAATTAGAGTTTTGAGAGTCTTTATTAGAATGACATGACTGTTTGCCTAAGTTTTTCCTCTCCAGATATTTCCAGCATTCCTGTAGTTCATTCTTCCATGGATCGTGATTTTCAATTGCACTTAATTTACACACGTAGTCCCTAACCATCCCAAGTACTTCTTCTACCGTGGGAGACCCTTTTAAATTTCGACAAAATCTCTCAATTACAAGTTCTCTTCGCAAAAAATATGAAAGGTATTCTGTACTAGATGTTTGCCACTTTAAAAATTCATGTTTACCAGATTCGTTTTGTTTACATTTATGTGTACTGGAATAATAGACTTCCTGAAGATAATCACAAGTAGCGATTTTCACTGTACAGTGGATACAATTAAGTTGCCCAAGAAAAAGATGATGGGCCAAATCTTTTCCCACAGCTGTAGAATTACATGTATAACAAAAGGCCTCCTCCTCTTCCTTTATATGATCAAACCACATTTGATCAACTGTTTCATTCTCTTCACTTTTGTCAGAATTATCAGTTTGATTAACAACAATAGGAGCCATGACTAGATCTTATTGGATAATTATGTCAAATTTAAGGGAGGAGTAACTTATGTTGTCTTTTTTGACTGATGAACTAGACTCCCACTATTCCTCAAAACAACATATTTGATATTGGAACATCTAGTAAATTTATGTGTTGAAACATATCCAGTAACTGAAGACGGATAGAGCTAGCACGTTTCTGTGGAATAGAAAAGTAAATAATTATTGGAGGTAGTTTACAGATAGATATCTCCCTAAAGTATTTAAGTAATTATATAGTTTAAGAATACAATAGTGATACTAAAAACTGTTTAGCTACTAAGTTACTTAAACTGACCTTTTAAATTATGGTCTTGCATAAGTGTTTATATACTAAAAAAAAAAATGAACATAACAACCTAAGCAATAAGCTTTGGTTAAATTAATATCTTGTACATTAAAGTTAACTCCAACTTTGGATGTTATTTATTAGAATTAAAAATTAACATTTTAATTGCTAAGATTTATATTTAAGGTGTACTATACCCTAGAGTCAAAAGTAATTGCTTCCAAGTTGCAATCAAGTGACTGCATTCACTGAATAAGAATATTTTCTTTTCAGGACTTGTCAAGACCGCAATATTACAAAATTCAACCGCAAATCTTCCATCTCCGACATTTAATAGATAGTGGTGTTTTTTGCTACTGAATTAATGGCCTAATTTTTATCATATATTTTAGACAAAATATTTTTAGATCTCCAGAAAAGTTAGTAGTAAAGATTATAACTAGTGAAAGAAATAAATTGAGGTACATTATATAATAATGAACTTGAAGAAGTGGAATCCAGTGAAAAAACTCTATATAAATAGGATTTCGTTAATTGATTTAGAACATACAAAATGTGGCCCGGACCTCTGAGTGTCATCTGCTATAAATCGTGGGATAAATCTGGGATTGATGATATATATATATATATATAAAAAATTACACCAATGACAAAACATAGTGTGTAAATGCAAATTTAAAAGTGCTCTTCTTGATGTCTGAATAGAAACATACTCTTGATAAGGTTTGTGAAATTAAGAAATTCTTAGTTACGTAAGAATCCTATTATGGACAGCAAAGTCAGTACAGTAATTCCTCATCAATTAGAGGTTCACTTATCGTGCACTCATTATATTGGTGAATTTTATTTATTATATGTAAATCTATAGTGCGGGTTTCTGTGGGCTAATATGTTCAGTACAGTATTATATTTTCTAAGATTTTACATTTTTTGTTGTCATTTTCAGGCCAAAAATTGAATACAATAAATTATTAGATTAATTTATAGAGTACAACACATTAAATAAGATACTGTATATTAAAAGCAAATGCATAGTGTACTGTAGGTGGTATTGTACAAAAAATCTTACAACTTCATAGAAAACGAAACTTGGCAAGCATTGGAAAGTGGCCTAGCCTACTTAGCCAAGATGATTTTGTGCATGGCACACAATTGGCTGGTAGATCAGACACGACCACTCAGAACATGCTTTTCGGTATTCTGGCCGCTCATTTTGTGTATGACCGCAGGATCCCTCTCAAGCCACCTGCAGCACTCAGCACACCGTATTTTCCAATTTGCTTTTATGCACACATATGCAACATCGCTCTGCATCTTTATTTGTTTTTTGGGATTTTTGGCATTTTAATGTAATTGTGAAATACTTTGAAACCCTATGATACCTGCCAAACATCCTACACCTTCTAAGGCTTCTGGCAGTGAACACACCTGTCAGATTATGATGTTTAGTATAGTGGAAAAGATTAAACTTCTTGACATGCTAAAGGATGGGAGAAGCTATGCGGACGTAGGCTGCTATTAAGGCATCAGTGAATCTACCATTCGCAATATCAAAATGGCCAAAAAGAATATAAGGATGATATAATGTCACTTAACAAGATAAGAGGAAAGGTTGTACCTTCTTGCAATAAGGCTATTGTAAGGATGGATTCAGCATTAGCCCTTTGGATAAGTGACTTAAGGAAGAAAAACATTGCACTAGATTCCAACATCATATGTGAGCATGCCAGGCAATTCTACAGCAAGTTTACAGATGGCAGTGACGACGACCCAGAACCAGGATGATCTCCCACTAATCCAACAGAATTCAATACCAGCAAGGGGTGGTTAGAGAAATTTCAAAGGAGGTACAACCTTATGTGTGTCCCTATATAGAGGAGCTGCCTCTAGTGACAAATGAGTACATGAACCAGAAACTGCTAATCACCACGTTCCTCACCAACAAAAAATGCATGGGTGCTCCTTCAGCTGAAATAGGGGTTACTACACTGGATGACAATGACAAAATACTCACTGAAGCGGTGCTCTCAGAGTAACATTAATGCACTTCTTTGCTGTACAGCACATTTATCTCATCATTGTCATCATCTACATAGTTAGTTAATGCTCTGCTGATCACGGTCATGATCATCACCAATCAAATTTTAGTATGTGTCTTCACTGGTGAGTGTCCTGATTTTAATATCATCTTTAATACCTAAGGATGTGTCTGCAGTAAATGTAAGGTTTCGTTAGAATGTATTTAAAAGTGTAGAAAGGGTTTATAAGACTGGGGGAGTGTGTATAAAAGCTTCAATTTATAAATATAAAATTATGAAAATAATATAAAAAGAAATAAAATATATAATGTAGTATTGTAGAGTACCGTATCTAGTTTGTGATTTTACACCAATCTCTGGGGGTGGGGTGGGTTGTATATAACACCTGCGATAGCTGAGGGATTACCTATAGCATAGATTCGGTATAAGGGGTAAGGTTTAAAGTTTGAAAAATTATATTTTCATTATAAAATAAATTTTTGAACATACCCGGTAATTATATATACGGTATAGCTTACGTCACGGCAGAAATTTCTAAACTCGCGCCAATCGCCGATTGGGTAGCCAGGTGTACCACCTGTGCACCCTCTAGCAAGGTACCTGGAACCATTCCATGATTCCTCAGATCTTCCATGCCCATAGTCTCTAGAGGGGAGGAGGGAGGGAATTAAATTATATATAACTACTGGGTATGTATGTTCAAAAATTTATTTTATAATGAAAATATAATTTTTAAACATCTGACTTACCCGGTAGTTATATATATAGCTGATTGACACCTTTGGTGGAGGGTCAGAGATAGCCAACATTGTTGGAATTTTACTTAAGAGTTAATAAAACAAGCTTAAGGGTTCGTACCTGATAAGGAAGCTGACTTCAATGATTCTCTGCCTCATTATGTCCGCTTTCCTTTTGAGATCCAGCGATCCTCCCAGGGAGCTGAAGACCTCTAGGAGCTGTCAAACTGGTGTAAATACCTCTATGTGACAGGACCTCCTCCAATACCTTTGTTCCGGGTGCTCTCAAGGAAGAAATTGACCACCTGACTAAAATCAGTGATTGTGGAACACTGTCGCAATCTCCACAAACAACCATAAAAATACAAAAGTTCCAAGAGAAGAAAAGGGTATTAGGATTATGGGAATGTAGTGGTGGGTCCTTCCCCCACTACTGCACTTGCTGCTACGAATGGTCCCAGAGTGTAGCAGTCCTCATAAAGAGTCTGGACACGTTTCAAATAGTGTGAAGCGAACACAGATTTACTCCTCCAAAAGGTTGTGTCCATAATGCTCTGCAATGATCTATTTTGCTTGAAGGTCACCGAAGTTGCTACAGCTCTAACTTCATGCGTCTTGAATTTTAACAGCTTGAGGTCTACCTCACGGCAATGTGCTTGAGCCTCTCTTATCAAGAGCCTGATGAAGAATGAAAAGGCATTCTTTGACATCTGTAACGAAGGCTTTTTGACCGAGCACCAAAGAGCTTCCGACTTGCCTCGCAACTCTTTCGTTCTGTTTAGGTAAAACTTCAGGACTCTTACTGGTCACAGGACTCTCTCCAACTCCTCGCCAACCACATCCGAAAGACTCGGAATCTCAATAGCCTTGGGCCAAGGTTGAGAAGGGCGTTCATTCTTGGCGAGAAAGCCTAACTGCAATCAGCAGAAAGCTTTGTTATCTCGAAAGCCAACGTTTTTACTAAACGCATGAATTTCACCGACTCTTTTAGCTGTCGCCAGACTAACCAAAAATAGAGTCTTCATCGTGAGGTCCTTAAATGAAGTTGAATGCAAGGGTCAAACCTGTCACTCATAAGGAACTTCAGGACTATATCCAGATTCCAACCTGGTGAATCCTGGTGCCATTGCTTTGATGTTTCAAACAATTTGAGAAGTTCCTGTAGGTCTTTATCATTCGAAAGGTCCAAGTTTCTGTGCCTGAATACAGTCGCTAACATACTCCTGTATCCCTTGATGGTAGAGGAAGAAAAATTGCGTTTCCGTCGAAGGTATAACAGGAAGTCAGCAATCTGAGTTATAGAGGTACTGGACGAGGAAACAGAGTTGACTCTGCACCATTCTCTAAAAGCCCCCCACTTGGATTGATAAACCTTGATGGTAGAAGTCCTTGCTCTCGCAATAGCCCTAGCTGCCTCCTTCGAAAAACCTCTAGCTCTTGTGAGTTTTTCGATAGTCTGAAGGCAGTTAGATGAAGAGCTTGGAGACTTGGATGGTACCTTTCCAAGTGGGGTTGTCTGAGTAAATCTACTCTTAATGGAAGGCTTCTTGGAGTGTCCACCATCCATTCCAGTACCTCTGTGAACCATTCTCTTGAGGGCCAAAAGGGGGCCACTAGAGTCATTCTGGTTCCTTCGTGTGACACAAACTTTTGTATCACTCTGTAAAGAATCTTGAACGGTGGAAAAGCATACACGTCCAGATTGGACCAGTCCTACAGGAAAGCATCTATGCGAACTGCTTCGGGATCTGGCACTGGGGAGCAGTAAGTTACTAGCCTCTTTGTCTTCGAGGTCACAAATAGGTCTATACAAGGACGACCCCAAAGTTGCCACAGTTTCTTGCAGACTTCTTGATGGAGTGTCCATTCCGTGGACAGAACTTGACCTCTCCTGCTGAGGCTGTCTGTCATCACATTCTTCTCCCCCGGAATGAACCTTGTTACAATGATTACATTATTTTGATTTGCCCAGATAAGAAGATTCCTCGCAGTTTCGTAAAGGGACATCGAGTGGGTTCCGCCTTGCTTGGCAATGTAAGCCAATGCTGTGGTGTTGTCGGCATTGACCTGCACCACTTTGTTCAAAACTGACCCTTCGAAGCTTTTGAGGGCCAGTAGGACTGCTAACAGTTCCTTTTGGTTGATGTGGAAGCTCTTCTGATCCTCTGTCCACAGCCCCGAAACTTCCAACTTGCCCAGTGTTGCTCCCCACCCCGAGTCCGAGGCGTCGGAGCACAACACAAGGTCTGGGTTCCTCTGTTCTAAGGGGTGACCTTCTTGAAGCCTGTCTGGATCATTCCACCACTGAAGGTAACTTCTTATGGATTCCGTAATGGGAATGCAAATCATCCCTAGATCTTTCTCCTTGTTCCAATGCTGATTGAGGTGTAATTGGAGAGGACGAAGATTCAGCCTTCCCAGGGAAACAAACTGTTCCAACGAGGAGAGGGTTCCCAACAGACTCATCCACTTCTGTTTCTTTAGAAAAGATTGAAGTTTCAAGATGGCTTGCTCCGTCCTTAAGGGAGACGGAAAAGCCCGAAAAACTTGACTCTGAATCACCATCCCCAAATAAAGTATCTTTTGTGATGGTTTCAGTAGAGAATTGTCTCTGTTGACAAGCAGACCCAATTCTTCTGTTAGTCTCAGAGTTATTTGAAGATCCTTCAGGCAGTGATCGGAGGAATGAGCTCTGAGAAGCCAATCGTCCAGATACAGGGAGGCTCTGATGCCTCTTGAGTGCAGTATTCTTGCTACATTTAGCATTAGTTTCGTGAATATTTGAGGGGCGGTGCTAAGACCGAAACACAGGGCTCGAAACTGAAACACTTCCTCCTTGAAAACAAACCTCAGATAATGCTTGAAGCTCGGATGAATGGGGATGTGAAAGAAAGCGTCCTGGAGGTCTAATGAGACCATCCAATCGCCCTTTCTTACTGCTGCAAGGACTGACTTTGATGTCTCTATGGAGAACTTTGTCTTCTGGACAAACGCGTTGAGTGCGCTTACGTCCAACACTGGACGCCATCCCCCCCGAGTTCTTGGGAACCAGGAACAAGCGGTTGTAGAAACCTGGTGACCGCAAGTCCCGCACCCTCTCTATGGCCCCCTTCTCCAACAAGAGAGACATTTGGAGTTGTAAAGCCTGCCTCTTTGACTCCACTCTGTATCTGGGAGCGAGATCTATTGAAGCTAAAACTAAAGGAGGTTTCCCTATAAATGGGATTTTGTAACCCTCCTTCAGAAGTTGTACTGACCAAAGGTCTGCTCCCCTCTTCTCCCAAGCTTGCCAGAAGTTGTGTAGTCTGGGTCCTACTGCCTGAAGGCGAAAGCAGTCAGACTCTGCTTCGCCCTGTTGCGAATCCTCTCCTCTTTGCTCTCCTTCCCTCGGGTCTGTAGTTACCCCTGCTGGAAGTCTTCCCTTGAAAGGGCTGAGAAAACTTAGGGAATGGCGTTTCTTCCTTTGGTTTGAGGGTAGCGAAGGAAGTTGGTAGAACCTTTCTTGCCGTCTTTGAAACCAAATATTAGGTGGCCTTTTGGGTTAATGCGGATAAAATCTCTCTAATCAATTCTTGTGGAAAAAGAGAGGGAGACAGGTGCATATAGCAATTCTGATTTCTGAAAGGGTGTAACCCCAATAGGCAGAAACGAACACATCTGAGCTCTTTTCTTAAGGATCCCCGCTGAGAAAAGCGCTGCCAACTCATTAGATCCGTCTCGTAAAGCTTTATCCATACAGGACATGATGTGGATGAGACTAGCAGTGTCACCATCCTTAAGGGCAGAAACCTTCTTCCCCAAGGCTCCCAGAGTCCAGTCGAGGAAATTGAATACCTCGAAGGCTTGAATACGCCTTTGAGAAAATGATCTAATTCCAAAGTAGACCAGAGAATCTTGGTCCTCCTCATGGCCGACCGACGGGAAGCGTCTACTAGACTTGAAAAATCTCCTTGGGCAGAGGCAGGAACTCCCAAGCCGAGAACTTCTCCCGTCTCTTACCAGGTACTAGATCAAGGCCAGTCTAGTCGGAGGAAAAGCGAAAGCTGCCTTTCCTTGGTCCTTCTTAGACTCCATCCAGTCTCCCATCATCCTTAGAGCTCTCTTTGATGACCGTGACAGAACCATCTTGGTAAAAAGACTTCTTCGACGCCTTCCCAAGCGTGAATTCTGAGGGTGGCGAACGTGGAGCAACGGGCACAAAATAATCTGGAAACTCATCATTAAAAATTTCATGAGTTTCTTAAGATCTACTGAAGGACGAAAAGACTTAGGATCTTCTCCTTCTGATAATTCCTCAAATAATTCAACAGGGGAAAGGTGATCGTCAATGTCTTCCTCTGACAAAGCTCTAACGGAAGAAGCGACGTTGTGCTTATCAGGATACATCTCATTAAAGTCCTGACTTCTGGCATCAAGAGACCCCAGATCATCGCTTCTGTCGCCGTGTTGTTCTAACACTTGACGCTCGGTAAAACGCTCGCGATCAAAGCGATCGGAACTAAGGCGTCCTTGATCTCGACATTCGATTCGACTAGTGTCATCACGTCTAGCTGGGCGCTCGACGTCACGTCTTGCTGGACGCTCGAGATCACGTCTTGCTGGACGCTCGAGATCACGTTTAGTTGGACGCTCGACGTCACATCTGGCCATTTGATGCTCGACGTCACATCTGGCCGTTTGACGCTCAGTGCCACGTCTGGCTACTTGACGCCTGGCGTCACGTTTGGTTACTTGACGTTCGGAGTCAAGTGGAACAGACTCACGATGTTTAACGGGGGAGATGTAAAGCCGTTCGTCGTCAAGAACCTCTCGACTAATAGCCCTACGCCGCTTGGCGTCCAGAAGAGAAGCTTTCTGACGTTGAGGATCCAGGTATGCTACTCGTTTATTGTCCGTAGATTGATAACTTTGCATGAACGAAGAGAGTTTCTGTTGCATCGCTTGTAGCATATTATTAAAATTCGGGTAAACTCGTTGTGATACAGGAGACGTCACATCTATCACGAGTTCGCTATCCACGCCGCTTAAAGAACGCTCAGAGCGTCCAGAGGGCGATAACCAGTCTGACGGCG
The DNA here is from genome assembly GCF_036898095.1 of Palaemon carinicauda. Classification (NCBI taxonomy): domain Eukaryota; kingdom Metazoa; phylum Arthropoda; class Malacostraca; order Decapoda; family Palaemonidae; genus Palaemon; species Palaemon carinicauda. Next base: position 14,672,809 of record NC_090763.1, read on the forward strand.
GAGGAGGAGCCTGAACCGAGGTCATGCCCAGTTCAGATAACTGACCAGTAACTGGAAGAGCTGGACGTTTCTTGACAGTATCCGACGTCCTTAAAGGACGTTTGGCAGGAGGGCTCTCTTCGGAAGAAGGAAAACGCTCCGGACTGCTCCAATGGCTACAACCAGGAGCTTGCAGTTACACGATAGGACGCTGATCGACTTTGTCCATCTTCCTCTTAAGAGGTCTTGAAGCATGACGCCAGCCCCGGTTGGGTACTGCGTCATCCAAAGATGATGAAACCACTTTTACCTCACCTTTCCTATGGTGAGGGCGAACGTCCAGGGAAACGTCAACAGGCACGCTCGAGGGGACGTCTGCTCGGGAGCTAAAGCCTCTCCTTTCCTTTCGTCGTCCAATCAGCAACCAGTCTTTCAATAGCTGAGGCTGTTTACAGCTCACTTTCATCCCGAATCTCTTTGATCGAAGCATATTCCAGATCGGGAAAAAAATTTTCTGGATACTGGCCTAGGAGGACTGAAAATACTATGACAGCATTTGAAAATGCCTGCAACTGGAGAGAGAGAGAGAGAGAGAGAGAGAGAGAGAGAGAGAGAGAGAGAGAGAGAGAGAGAGAGAGCTGGAAATTTTATAGAAACAGTACTGTAGGTTAAAATGTTATTTTCATTAGTAAAATAAATTTTTGAATATACTTACCCGATGATCATGTAGCTGTCAACTCTGTTGCCCGACAGAAATCTACGGTCGGGATACGCCAGCGATCGCTATACAGGTGGGGGTGTACACAACAGCGCCATCTGTGAGCAGGTACTCAAGTACTTCTTGTCAACAAGAACTCAATTTTCTCCTCGGTCCACTGGTTCTCTATGGGGAGGAAGGGCGGGTCCTTAAATTCATGATCATCGGGTAAGTATATTCAAAAATTTATTTTACTAATGAAAATAACATTTTTCAATATTAATCTTACCCGATGATCATGTAGCTGATTCACACCCAGGGTGGTGGGTGGAGACCAGCATACATGTTAACAAAGAAGCTAAGTATCCCGTATTTCATTTTATTAGTTATTCAAAAATAACATAAAATAAATAAGTACCTGGTAAGGAAGACGACTTGAACCATAACTCTGCCTTTATTAAGTACGTCTTCCTTACTGAGCGTAGCAGTCCTCTTAGGATGCTGAACGACTCTTAGGTGCTGAAGTATAAAAGGCTGCAACCCATACTAAAGGACCTCATCACAACCTCTAACCTCGGCGCTTCTCAAGAAAGAATTGACCACCCGCCAAATCAACAAGGATGCGGAAGGCTTCTTAGCCGACCGTACAACCCATAAAAAGTATTCAAGAGAAAGGTTAAAAAGGTTATGGGATTATGGGAATGTAGTGGCTGAGCCCTCACCTACTACTGCACTCGATGCTACGAATGGTCCCAGGGTGTAGCAGTTCTCGTAAAGAGACTGGACATCTTTGAGATTGAATGATGCGAACACTGACTTGCTTCTCCAATAGGTTGCATCCATAACACTCTGCAGAGAACGGTTCTGTTTGAAGGCCACTGAAGTAGCCACAGCTCTCACTTCATGTGTCCTTACCTTCAGCAAAGCAAGGTCTTCTTCCTTCAGATGAGAATGTGCTTCCCTAATCAGAAGCCTGATGTAGTAAGAAACTGAGTTCTTAGACATTGGAAGAGAAGGCTTCTTGATAGCACACCATAAGGCTTCTGATTGTCCTCGTAAAGGTTTTGACCTTTTTAGATAGTACCTAAGAGCTCTAACTGGGCAAAGTACTCTCTCCAGTTCGTTCCCCACCAAGTTGGACAGGCTTGGGATCTCGAACGACTTAGGCCAAGGACGTGAAGGAAGCTCGTTTTTAGCAAAAAACCGAGCTGCAAGGAACATGTAGCCGTTTCAGATGTGAAAACTATGTTCCTGCTGAAGGCATGGATCTCACTTACTCTTTTAGCTGTTGCCAAGCACACGAGGAAAAGAGTTTTTAATGTGAGGTCCTTAAAAGAGGCTGATTGGAGAGGTTCAAATCTTGATGACATAAGGAACCTTAGGACCACGTCTAGATTCCAGCCTGGAGTGGACAACCGACGTTCCTTTGAGGTCTCAAAAGACCTAAGGAGGTCCTGTAGATCTTTGTTGGTGGAAAGATCCAAGCCTCTGTGGCGGAAAACCGCTGCCAACATACTTCTGTAACCCTTGATCGTAGGAGCTGAAAGGGATCTTACGTTCCTTAGATGTAACAGGAAGTCAGCAATCTGGGTTACAGTGGTACTGGTTGAGGAAACTGCATTGGCCTTGCACCAGCTTCGGAAGACTTCCCATTTAGACTGATAGACTCTGAGAGTGGATGTCCTCCTTGCTCTGGCAATCGCTCTGGCTGCCTCCTTCGAAAAGCCTCTAGCTCTTGAGAGTCTTTCGATAGTCTGAAGGCAGTCAGACGAAGAGCGTGGAGGTTTGGGTGTACCTTCTTTACGTGAGGTTGACGTAGAAGGTCCACTCTTAGAGGAAGAGTCCTGGGAATGTCGACCAGCCATTGCAGTACCTCTGTGAACCCTTCTCTCGCGGGCCAGAGGGGAGCAACCAACGTCAGCCGTGTCCCTTTGTGAGAGGCGAACTTCTGAAGTACCCTGTTGACAATCTTGAACGGCGGGAATGCATACAGGTCGAGATGGGACCAATCCAGCAGAAAAGCATCCACGTGAACTGCTGCTGGGTCTGGAATCGGAGAACAATACAACGGGAGCCTCTAGGTCATCGAGGTAGCGAACAGATCTATGGTTGGCTGACCCCACAGGGCCCAAAGTCTGCTGCAAACATTCTTGTGAAGGGTCCACTCTGTGGGGATGACCTGACCCTTCCGGCTGAGGCGATCTGCCATGACATTCATATCGCCCTGAATGAACCTCGTTACCAGCGTGAGCTTTCGATCTTTTGACCAGATGAGGAGGTCCCTTGCGATCTCGAACAACTTCCTCGAATGAGTCCCTCCCTGCTTGGAGATGTAAGCCAAGGCTGTGGTGTTGTCGGAGTTCACCTCCACCACCTTGTTTAGCTGGAGGGACTTGAAGTTTATCAAGGCCAGATGAACCGCCAACAACTCCTTGCAATTGATGTGAAGTGTCCTTTGCTCCTGATTCCATGTTCCCGAGCATTCCTGTCCGTCCAATGTCGCACCCCAGCCCGTGTCTGATGCGTCCGAGAAGAGACGGCGGTCGGGGTTCTGAACAGCCAAAGGTAGACCTTCCTTGAGAAGAAAGCTGTTCTTCCACCACGTTAGAGTAGACCTCATCTCTTCGGAAACAGGAACTGAGACCGTCTCTAGCGTCATGTCCTTTATCCAGTGAGCAGCTAGATGATACTGAAGGGGGCGGAGGTGGAGTCTCCCTAACTCGATGAACAGGGCCAGCGATGAAAGTGTCCCTGTTAGACTCATCCACTGCCTGACTGAGCATCGGTTCCTTCTCAGCATGCTCTGGATGCATTCTAGGGCTTGGTTGATCCTTGGGGCCGACGGAAAAGCCCGAAAAGCTCGACTCTGAATCTCCATACCCAGGTAGACAATGGTCTGGGATGGGACGAGCTGGGACTTCTCTAAATTGACCAGGAGGCCCAGTTCCTTGGTCAGATCCATAGTCCATCTGAGATTCTCCAGACAGCGACGACTTGTGGGAGCTCTTAAAAGCCAGTCGTCTGACGGAGCCGGACACAAGATCATGGTACTGCTGCACAGTCTGTGAACTGTCAACCATGGGGAAGCGAGGAAGTACAGCGACAACCCGAAACTGTCTAGACTGTCTGGGTAGTACAGACAACTCCTTATCGGGTTGCTGAGGTTGCCGCACTGCGTCACAACAAGTCACCTCTGCTGGTTGTTGAACGTCTTCCCAGTGACACACTGACTCCGTAAAAAAATCCTCTATCAAGGACTAAGCTTGGACTGCATGTCTTGCAACAAAGCTCAAGGTCTATGGGAGCAGGTGTGGCAACAGACGGGGTTAGCGACTGAAGCGGAACCATTTACCCTCCCTGGAAGCATGTTATGCTTAAATAAAAGTCCATAGGAGGCTAAGCATCTTAAGGCTCCTCTCCAAATGACAGAGTCCTCAAGGGAATATCAGAAGGAGGGAGAACAGCACTTTCTCATCTACAGGAACCATATCCGAGAAAAGCTAAGTTCTCTCAGTAAGGGTTTCACTGGTGCAAAAGCAGCAGACCAGAAGGCAACTTATGAAACTGCTTGACAGTCTGTGAACTGTCAAAAACTGAACTGTCAACCACAACAGGAGCGTGAGGACATACAGCACTGGTGTATAAGTAGCAGACCAGAAGGCAACGTCATGTAACTGCATGACAGTTTGTGAGTTGGCAACAACCAAAGTTGTGTGGGGAAGCCTCAACTCCTGCCTGACTAGTTTGCTGCTGGCGAGTGGCGGTAACCACAGTGTGTTGCGGAGGCTGACACACCGTGTCAAAACACGGCAGCTTGTGGTAGCTCCCGCACGGCAACGGAGTGCTCTGTGTGTGGGAGTCATCATACATCTGGCAGGGTTGACTGTGCATGGGTGGAGGAGCTCTCACAACAAGAGTGTGAGAGCAGGAAGCCATGCCGGGCGCACAACCGTGGGAGGTGTAGGCCCACGGGTGCATCGTCAACCTTCTCCGCAGTCGGAGTGTGGGAGCTGGCAACAACAAAAGCAGAGTGCTGGTGCGTGGGAGGGGCTGCGGTGGGTTGAGGAGCATGCGGTATGGTATGCAGAGCATGCTGTAAGGTATGCAGAGCATGCTGTAAGGAATGCAGAGCATGCTGTAAGGTATGCAGAGCATGCTGTAAGGTATGCAGAGCATGCTGTAAGGTATGCAGAGCATGCTGCATGGGCTGCGGAGAAAGCCGCATAGTGCTGGAACCCGGCAGCTCTACAAAACCTTCCCACTGCTGATGCGGTAGCTCACGCATGTTAGCAGATGGTGCAGCAAGAACATGCGTCTGGCAGGGTGGACTGCGCATCGGTGGTGGAGCTCTCACAGGTGGAGGGTGGGAGCAGGCAGCCGCAGTATCTGCTGAGCGCACAACCTCGGCGGGTTGTAGGTTAACAGGCTGCATTGTCAACCTTCCAGCATGATACTCCTGCATGAAAGAGCAAGCTGAGACTGTATAGTCTGCAGCATGGACCACTAGGGTCTATGAAAGACAACAACAAACGGAGCTACTGTCCGTTGTGACTGAGGGTCTAAAACAGCTGGTGCGGCAACAGACGGAGTTACTGCCTGTTGCGGTACCACCTAGCCTCTCTTAGGAGGTGTGCAGTTGTCGTACTGCAGCGAGTCCGAACTGACCCAGTGGCTACACCTAGGCCGTTGGACTTGCGCGGAAGGGACCGACTTGCACTTAAAAGCTGCAAGATTTGGTCCATGGTTTCTGCGAGAAACCTCTTCCGCAGACGAGGAATAAATGGGCTCTCTCGTCTTTGTGTGGGTGGGGTGATCACGTCGGCAACGTGTGTAGATACACCCGAAACCACAGAGGGAAACGTCTGTTCGTCGATCAAGGCCTGAGGAACCCATAAGTCCTTCGACATTACTTCTCCCCTGGGCTTGGGAGCTTGTAAGAGGTATCGGACTAGGTGAACAACTGGCACGAACAGACGAACCCTCGAACGCAACACTGTAACACTTTGCGCATATCACTTTATCACTTTTGATTTTCTGTTTGCACTTATTTCACTGAACTCGAAACTTTAAGTGGTTTGTACCTGAAACACGCAATCCTATCCTTCATTAAAAGGTAGTAATTGCGAAAACAGTATTACAATGTAACAGAAAAACATAATGAAAGATAAAGAATTCAGTGGCTGGAAAAGAGACTAAACACTAGATCAAATAAACTACGTTTAAAATCTCTCACCGCATAAAGCCTGGGAACAAGAATAAAACTCTAGAAACGTTTTACCTTCTTCCCCTATATCGACTAGGGAGAAGAGCAAAAAAAACGAGAACAACGTTACCCGCTTGAACGAAACGTTTATCCTCCTCTCTCTCCCTCCGTCTCTATCTCTCTCTCTCTCTCTCTTGACTTAGAACCTGAGAGATGAGCCCAATTATATATATCGTTAAAACATATTATTTGTTAAAGGAAAAAAACTGAAAGGTTTCCCAAATAAAAAGTTCCTTTATAGAATTAAAACCATTTAAGCTAAGAAAGAATGAACGAAACGCTAGAATCGGTTTACTCTTACTGCAACGTGAAACCGTGAAATACTCTCTCTCTATCGTAACGATAGAGCGCAAGTTGAACGTTCTGAACGTCAACAACTGCGGAGACTAAACAAAACGTTAGTTCAACTTTGAAAACAGTACGAGACTTATCAAAGAAATTCTTTCAAAAACATTAAAATTAAAATAGCATAAATTCTTAACAGGAAAAAAGATATGACGAGCTCAATGTTAATTAACTTCGGTTCCAAGTAAGGACCGCCTACTATTAGGAAAGGTCGCATATAAACAAACATAAAAAAATAATTTTTATAAGTTTATAATAAAAGGAAAGTTAATCGAAGAGGCCTATAAATGGCGGAGAGATATAAAATAAAAAATGAAAGAGAGTCTATACTCTCTTCGACACCAACACTTCCGTCTAAGGGAAGGGTCGGCCATTTAAAAGTGAAAGAGAGTCCATACTCTCTTCGTCACCATAATTAAATCAAATTAATTCCAAAAGCTTGCTAAGCTAATGATAAAGCTTCCTGAATAGCGAAGGCTAAACACTAGAGCAAATACATCACCAAATTGTGAACAATAACTCCAGAATCAACAGCGTATCCAAGTAGGTCTAGCCGGAGGCACGACAGAGGAAAAATTGAGTTCTTGTTGACAAGAAGTACTTGAGTACCTGCTCACAGATGGCGCTGTTGTGTACACCCCCACCTGTATAGCGATCGCTGGCGTATCCCGACCGTAGATTTCTGTCGGGCAACAGAGTTGACAGCTACATGATCATCGGGTAAGATTAATATTGAAAAATAATTGTAATGAATAAGGTAATACCACATTTGTAGGCTTTAGGTCAAGCTGAACAACTTTTATTCTACTTAATTTTGATAGAACTGAAAACTTAAATACAGAAACCATTGGACAAAAAAATGTCATTATGCTTTATAAAAATGACAAATTTTCCTTGAGATTAACCTTAATAAGTATTGCAGTCTGTTTCCTTAGTTCTCACATTTCATATGTTACATTATCAAAGAATATCCCACCCTACCCTAATTCATATAATAATATACTTAACCATTCTTATTAATTCTATAACATTTTGTTTATGACATATATGTAGAATTAATTTCAAGTCATTAAAGCAGCAAAATATGGAGTTTTTGTATCAACATGTATTTCAGTATGAGTAGAAAATTGTGATGGTTCTTTTCTTGGGGGTATAATTCCCTAATTATTTTTTTCTAAATATTAATTGGCTGCTACATACAGTTTGATTTTCCATAGATTTTTTACCCCAACCTTCAAAATATCTTAGCTTTAATTAGAAAGCAGACTTTTTTAGGGGGTTGTTTGTAGCTGTCGTATGACAAATATGACAAATTCGTAGATAATTTGTATTTTTCCTAACTATACAAACCTTAGCTATTTAATAGGGGTATTACTTTCGGCGTAGCTGAAATGACGAGCCATTAGAATTTTAACGAGGGTTTACTACCCCATCGCTAGTTAGCGGGGGTAGGGGAGGGTAGCTTGCTAACACCCCCTCACACACACCTGTGCTTGAGCTCACTTTACTTGGAGGTAGGACTTCAAGGGAGATAGGGCTGGCAGGCAAGTTTGATTAAATAGCTAAGATTTGTATAGTTAGGAAAAATACTAAGTATTTACGAATTTGTCATTTGTTTCGTAACTGACATACAAACCACGCTATTTAATAGGGGTGACTCACCCATCAGGAAGAGTGGAAAGTCCCTGCCAGTACTGGCTTTTGGCCTTGCCCGGCCGGGACTCATTATTTGAGTGTGTTCGCACTCAGCAATAAGGAGTCCCTGCACCTCGCTAGAACCTTGCTACGCAAGCTGTGTGTGAAGGTATAATAAAGTGTGACTCGTCCTAGGAAGTTGACCTGTAGTCCTTTAGATGAAAACTTTAGGCTAGGATTCTACCAATACCACCTCGTCAGGGTATGGGGACGTGACAGTATTATCTTAATACTAGGAACACAAGGAAACATGGTTTACCTGCAGTGGTTTGAGGTCAGCTGTGCAGAGAACCCAGGATGCTGCTTTCCCCAAGAGAGGGGAAGATGAAGAAAAGAATAAGGGCTAGACAAACCTTTTCATTTATGCAGACTAAGACCGGGTAACAATGCCCTCAACCTTCTGCTACTTGTCCACTAAGGAGCCTGAGGTTTTAAACCAGCTGTTGTGCAGCCACCACAGGGCCGATAGAAAACGCATCGAGCCTCCTGTGGGTCACGTCTTGCAGGTAGTGGGCTGTGAAGGTTGTCTGACGCTTCCACACCCCAGCTTGAAGAACCTGCGTCACTGAGAAATTCTTCTTGAAGGCCAGGGACGTAGCTGCGCCCCTGACATCATGTGCTCTAGGGCGACGTGATGGAGGGTCTGAATTCAAGGACAGATGGATCACCCTACGAATCCATGCTGAGATGGTGTTCTTAGTGACCCTCTTCTTATTCCTCCCAGTGCTAACAAACAATGCTTGCACCTGGGGATGGACTGCAGCCGTTCTTTTGAGATATAGCCTCAGACTCCTTACAGGGCACAGTAGATGGTCTGGGTCATCTGTTACAGAACGAAGACTCGAAATCTGGAAGAAGTCGAACCGAGGGTCCGGCACCACCGGATCTTGAGTCTTAGCAATAAACTCAGGGACGAATTTGAACGTTACCTCCCCCCATCCCCTTGAATGGGCGATGTCATATGAGAGACCATGAAGTTCAGTGACTCGCTTGGCCGAAGCCAAAGCTAGTAGGAACACCGTCTTCCAAGTTAGGTGGCGATCTGAAGCCTGGCGTAATGGTTCATAGGGAGGTCTCTTAAGAGACCTGAGAACTCGAACCACGTTCCATGGAGGAGGTCTCACTTCCGACTGAGGGCAGGTAAGTTCATAACTTCGTATGAGTAGGGAAAGTTCCAGCGAGGAAGAAATGTCCATTCCTTTGAGCCTGAAGGCTAGACTTAAGGCTGAGCGATAGCCTTTCACCGCCGAGACTGAAAGGGGCATTTCTTCCCGCAAATACACGCGGAACTCCGCTATTGCTGGAATAGTGGCACCGAGTGGAGAAATACCCCTTCCACGACACCAACCACAGAAGACTTTCTACTTTGCCTGGTAGACAGATGTGGATGATTTTCGCAGATGTCCAGACATCCTAATCGCAACTTGTTGCGAAAATCCTCTCTCAGCGAGGAGATGCTGGATAGTCTACAGGCGTGAAGTTGTAGCGAAGCTACGGCTTTGTGGAAGATGTTGGCATGTGGTTGTCTGAGTAGATCATGTCGTGGAGGGAGTTCTCTCGGAAGTTCCGTTAGGAGCTGCAGAAGGTTCGGAAACCATTCCACGTGATGCCATAGCGGAGCTATGAGGGTCATTGAAAGATTGGCCGATATTCTGGTCTTCTTGAGCACCTTCCTCATCAGACAGAACGGGGGAAAGGCGTACACGTCGATGTTGTCCCACTGTTGTTGGAAGGCATCTTGCCAGAGCGCCTTAGGATCCGGGACTGGGGAGCAGTACAGTGGAAGCTTGAAGTTCAGTGCTGTCGCGAACAGATCCACAGTCGGGGAACCCCACAAAGTCAGGAATTTTTTGGCTACTAGATGATCCAAAGACCACTCGGTACTCACTATCTGAGACGCTCTGCTCAGATTGTCGGCGAGCACATTCCTCGTGCCTGGAATGAAACGTGCTGATAGTGGAATTGAGTGGACTTCAGTCCATCTCAGTATCTCTACTGCAAGATGGGATAGCTGCTTCGAAAAGGTACCTCCTTGCTTGTTGATGTAAGCCACTACTGTGGTGTTGTCACTCATCACCACCACAGAGTGACCCGCCAGGTATTGTTGGAACCGTTGAAGGGCCAAGAAAACGGCCTTCATCTCTAAAAGATTTATATGCAGGCACTTTTCTGATTCTAACCACAAGCCTGAGGTCTTGTGGTGTAGAACGTGGGCCCCCCACCCTTTCTTTGAGGCGTCCGAAAACAGCATCAAATCTGGGGGGAGGACGAGAAGATCCACTCCTCTTCGTAGGTTCTCGTCTGTCACCCACCACTGGAGGTCCGTCCGTTCCGTAGGTCCCATAGGGATCATGACGTCCGGGGAATCGTAACCTTGATTCCACCGGGACTTGAGTCGCCACTGGAGGGATCTCATCCTGAGGCGACCGTTGGGAACTAGACGAGCCAAAGATGAGAGGTGACCGAGGAGACGTAACCACGATTGGGCTGGAAGCTCTTCTCGTCTGAGGAAAGGGCTTGCGACCCTCCTCAGCCTTGCTATCCTGTCGTCTGATGGGAAGGCTTTGTGGAGATTGGTATCTATAATTATGCCTAGGTATACCAGTCTTTGAGTGGGAAGCAGAGAGGACTTCTCGAGATTTATCAAGATCCCCAGATCCTGGCAAAGTCCCAGAAGTTTGTCTCGGTGTTGAAGAAGGGATGACTCCGAGTTTGCTAGGATCAGCCAGTTGTCCAGATAACGGAGGAGACCGATGCCGATCCTGCGTGCCCACGACGATATTAGGGTGAACACTTTGGTGAAAACCTGTGGTGCTGTGGAGACCGAAACACAGTACCTTGAACTGGTACACCTTGTTGTCTAGGCTGAATCTTAAGTACTTCCTTGAAGACGGATGGACTGGAATCTGGAAGTACGCGTCCTTCAGATCCAGTGTACACATGAAGTCTTGCGGTCTCACTGCAAGTCTGACCGTGTCTGCGGTCTCCATGCTGAACGGAGTTTGTTTGACAAACTTGTTCAGAGCCGAGAGGTCGATGACTGGTCTCCAGCCTCCAGACGCCTTCTTTACAAGAAAGAGTCGACTGAAGAAGCCTGGAGACCCGTCGAGGACCTCTTGGAAAGCGCCCTTCTTCAACATGGTCTAGACTTCTGCCCTAAGGGCCTGCCCCCGTGCTGATCCTATGGCAAGGGAGCTCAATGACACTGGATTCGTTGTCAGGGGAGGTAGAGATATTGTGAACGGGACGCGATATCCCTGACTGATTATGGAAATCGTCCAGGAATCGACCCCGAGTTGCTGCCACCTGTCTGCGCAACTTTGTAGGCATTCCCCCACTGGTGGACATGCAGGAGTACTGCCAATCCTAGCGTTTGCGGCCTCGGCTGCTCCCTCTAGGATTCTTCCCTCCCCTGAAGGACAGGAAAGGGCTTAGACACCACTATCTTCGCTGCCGTTGTCGGTTTTGTGGTCTTGGTAGGACGTGGCTGCTGGGGTGCTGGAGGTTTATAGGGCTTGGATGTCCTCCACTGCACTAACACAAGCACTTTCACTATCCTTACCTTTAAAGGCCTCCAGTTGTTCTTTAATGGCCTTCAACTCGGCAGCCAGGCTAGCGTACCGAGGGTCATCCGCAGATACGGATCCTGTAGGAGGCGCAGGAGTTACTAACTCAAGGGAAGGATCAACTTCCAAAGAGGAATCAATTATAGGTTCAAAAGATAAATCTACACTAAGTTCGTCTTCCTTACCACTAACAGACTTAGACTTAGACCTAGAAGCTCTCCTAACTCTATCGAGCTCTAGTTTACGCACATAGCGCTTCATAATCAACCAATCCTTTTCATCCAAAACTTTACATTCCCCGCACCTATTATTAAGGGCACAAACAAAACCCCTACAATTCAAACACACGGTGTGATGGTCTACCGCCATTTTCGGTAGTCTCACCTTACATTCCTCATTCGCACAGACACGGTAATGACTTTTTTCACTCATAATGAAAACAGCAAAAAAGCAAAGAAATAACAAAAACACGATTGCCAAAACCCCAAATCAGAGTACTTCACCAAATAGCAGACTGGTACACCGATACAGGGAAAGCGAAGAAAAACTCTTAATGACGGACCAATGTGTTGTCGATCCGGCCGGCAGAGATGAACTGAAGAACAGAAAACGGGAATGATTCCTCCTACCACCCTTTAACGGGTGTTACCACCCAACCACCACAAGGCGGTTGCCACGTTTAGAAAAATTCTGCCGAAATAGAGAGATTATTAGCTATGTATAACTGCCAGGTAAGTTCTATTCATAAAAAGATTTTTTTTTTCAACTTTTAGAATTGTTGTTGGAGCCTTTGTAGTGTGTTGGGACAGGCCCTGGACCGCCAGAAAATCGAGTTAAAAAATGTCCGAAATCGACTCTTATTCAAGGGAATGATCACAGAATGAAATCGTATTAAATTCACTAGTTTTGTATTCAAGGGAATGATCACAGAATGAAATCGTATTAAATTCACTAGTTTTGTAAATGCTTGTCCCAACAAACTCCATACTAGGACAGGGTTGTGATTGCCAGAAAATAGAGTAAAGACCATCACCTATCGAGTTTTTCATGGGAAGTTTAACAGAATGAAATAATGAATTCACTAAATTTGTAAATGCTTGTCCCAACAATCTACATACTAGGACCCCTCGGCACATGAATGTCGCAAACTTGCAAGAAAAATGGACAACAACTAACCCAAACTTTCCCCCTAACCTGACTTACAAGCTGTGTTCTTACCTTCCTAATAACCTAACAGGGGGGGGAGGGGCCTAAGGCCCCCCTGCGACCCCCCCCCCCAACACTGTCGCCATCATACAAACCCCACAAATCCAACCTAACCGAACCGAGTAGTTCCCAGATCACAACCCCTAGCCAGGGGCAAGACCCCGGATCCCCTTCGTAAGTCTCTCTCCTACACAAAAAAAAGGTATGGGCAGCACTTTAAATTATATCTTAACCAAATTGTAATAATAAAAAAAGTTACTCAGGATTACCTTAATATTTGTAGTTGCTGAAGTCTAAATCCTCGGGTTCTTGCGCCTTCACAGGGACCCCTAAAATCACCTAACAGCCCTTTTCGAAATAAAAAAATGAAAAAAATACGGGGTAACTCGAGTAAAGTCCCGTAGATCTAAAAACCTTGTGGTCTTCAAAGCATCAAGCTGATCTATATGAGTAATAAACTCAACACCATCGCTCAAAGAGGAACTATATGGAACACGTCTGTACATTACGGCATTTAGCGTTGGAATGGGTGAATTGTTATGTCGTGCAGGTCAATCTCGGGTTGGGGGGGATTTAAAAATTTTGAAATCACGTGGCCAACAAAAGTAGGCCTACAAGTGCACGGAAACGAAGGATTAGTTCGGGTGGTTTATTTGACACTGGCTTTATCTACCGAAACATCTTAACTAGATGTTGGCTAACCTAACCTTTGGTTGTATATATAACAAAATAGTGTTTGGCATAATTTCAGGCCATGTCCCAATGAACTACAATCTTAACAAGGGTTTAAGAATGTATATTGTTGCGATTAGCTAAAACAAGTCCGAATATCAATAAACTTTCAAGCTTGCGCCACCAGCTGATAAGCGAACGGAGCGCCGCCCAACGGGTGTTATTATAGTGAGCCAGGAAGCAATGCTTGGGGGAAATTTTATGATCGAGTAACTTGGCCGTGGCTTCAGCGAACGACGCATTATAACGACCTTTCCCCTACCTAACAATTCATGATAATTATCATAGCAGTATCAAATGTCACTATAAAGGATGTGCCTCAACTAACTGCAAACTTAACGGAGGGGATAAATATATATTGATGGGTGTAAGATGAGGCTGCTTGCAGCGCCTAAGCTCCGCCCACATAAGTGACGTCATTGTCTACGTCACAGGCTATCTGTATTTCCTTCCGCTGTGCATGATGCAGCAGCATCAGTTGCAATGAAGATACGAAACAACGCTGACTGTCATTTCTTGTTCCTGCCTTGTTTAAGATCCAACAATGGGACAGCATTGAATTGTAAAAACAAACTATTCTTAGCCTGGGACGACACGGGCACTATCTATCGGGAAAGTTTGGAAACTAAGCAGGACCTACCCGTGACTTGCGTTTGGACTGGGCTGAACTTGGAAAATATTGCCATGGTAAAGGTCCATATCCATATACCAAAGGCACTTCCCCCAATTTTGGGGGGTAGCCGACATCAACAAGAACAAAACAAAAAAAGGGGACCTCTACTCTCTATGTTCCTCCAGCCTAACCAGGGACTCAGCCGAGTTCAGCTGGTACTGCTAGGGTGCCACAGCCCAACCTCCCACATTTCCACCACAGATGAAGCTTCATACTGCTGAGTCCCCTACTGCTGCTACCCCCGCGGTCATCTAAGGCACCAGAGGAAGCAGCAGGGCCTACCGGAACTGCGTCACAATCGCTCGCCATTCATTCCTATTTCTATTATTTAAAATGATTAAAATAACTTATTATGGTATATCGGATCATAGTAAAGAACATCTTCCACATAAAGAAAAACGATTAGGCTAGTAATAAGAAAGATATTGTCTTGTCCCTACGAACTACATTTACCCCTTGTTGTCCCGTGTTTTTCTATAAATTTACCAGTTACAGTTCTGTGGACATTTTTATAAAAAAAAATAAGATGACCTTAAACTTACAATTTGCCTAGCATGAGAGATACTTCAAGCCAGGAATTACTTAAAAGGAATGATTACACCTATTCGGTATTAATAATAATCCAAACCGACCTTGAATTCGAAGTTCCTCCGTAATGAATCAACGAGATACTATCAAAGTTCACTGCTTACGTAAAAGCATCAGATACGCATCACATCAGCACATATATTAACGGTACAGGACGATCCTCCTAGACTAGCCGACTGTACACTAACAGCTGCGGTCGTGTCCGATTCCGTAGATAAATATGTAAAATAATTTACCGCAAGTTATAATTAGTAACTAGGAACAAAGTAAACTAAATATATTAATTAGCGTATATAATATTTAAAATATTTTTATACCACGACGGAATATTTAATGTAAATATTATTTTATAATCACCTGGTATTCGACTGAAGCCGGGGCCGTACTACGTTGCGTGAAGTTTGTTTTGTCAACAGTCCAATGTAATGGTGTCTTCTTTGGAAAACCTGTAGGACGGTACCTTACTGAAGTTGTTTAAAGGTAAAATAAACTTAGTTATATTGTTCAAAAGTATAAAACAAAATCCTCCTTTTGTTTAAGTAAACTCAAAATGTTATCTACACGCGAGAAGACCGAAGATGATATGAGCTATGCTGAATGATGCTGCCGTGGCAAAATTCCTGGTTGTCCTGTTCCCGCACCAGGAAAAATGAATAAATCTAAACCTGCCTTGCTGGCATATCTGTTGGGTGCGACAAAATAAGATAAATTTAGCAATTTTATATGGACGTGTCATGTAATCATTATAATGCAAATCTGTATAAATGTGATGATGAATTATAGTGTAATTTGATACGATCTAGTATTAAAGGCTAGGTATGTTTGTTCCTTCAGTTATGTTTTTGCTGTACGATTTTTTCATTGATTATTCAACGCCTACATAATAATAATAATAATAATAATAATAATAATAGTTATTATTATTATTATTATTATTATTATTATTATTATTATTATTATTATTATGTCTGTTATAAGGTCACCAGGCTGAAATTTGTTAACCATGGGATAATTCATAATTATACAATACATGGATTCTCCCATGGTTGACAAATTTCATTCGAGTGACCTTATAACAGACCTAAAAACACTAATGTCTAACACCCTTAAATTTTTCAAACAATCTGAGAAGGTAAGCTTTATTATTATTATTATTATTATTATTATTATTATTATTATTATTATTATTATTATTATTATTATTATTATTATTATTATTATTATTATTATTATCATCATCATTAGCTAAGCTGCAACACTAGAAGGAAAAGCAGGATGCTCTAAGCCCAAGAGCTACAACAAGGAAAAATAGCTCATTTATGAAAGGAAACCATGAAATAAATAAGCTGCAAGAGAAGTAATGAACAATTAAGATAGCATATTTTAAGAACGGTAACATTAAAATATATTTTTTCACATATAATTATAAAACCTTAAAAATAGAGGAAGAAAAATATAATAGAATAGTGTGTCAGTGTACCCTCAAGCAGAAGAACTCTACCCCAAGACAGTGAACGACCATGGTAGAGGCTAATGCACTACCCAAGATTAGAGAACAATGGTTTGTTTTTAGAGTGTTCCCTTCATCCATTTTATCTTAGACACCGACCACAACTCTTTTGGAATCGAAATTCTGGCTTTTAGCATCTTAAAATCGGTGGAACTTCAAATATTCAAACTTGCAGGAAATGTTTCTTTTTATGTTGAACAGGATGACCTAAGTATGTACTTATAGTTTAATATTGTTACTGTTCCTAAAATAGGTTATTGTAATTGTTCATTACTTTGCTTGTAGTTTATTTTTTTCCTTATTTTCTCTCCCCACTGGGCCATTTTTCTCAGTTGGAGTCCTTGGGCTTATATCATCCTGCGTTTTCAAATAGACTTGTAGCTTATTTACTACTACTACTACTACTACTACTACTAGCCTACTACTACTACTACTACTACTAATAATAATAATAATAATAATAATAATAATATTATTATTATTATTATTATTATTATTATTATTATTATTAACAACAACAACAACAACAACAATAACAATAATAATAAAATATAAGGCACAAATATGTCATTAGTCTGTGGAAGAAGGTTAAGTGACTGGTACTGTTCTTCCTTTTTCCTTCCAATCTCTGGTCAGCACCCAAGCTGAGTAAATGCTGGTTTGACAAGAATGCTGGCAGGTTACACAGGCAAAGAAGAGAAGCCTCTAATCCTCCATCCATCATTTAATGCGGAAGGCAGTGATAAAGAGTTTCTTCCAACCACGTTCTTGCTTGGCATGTTCTTGCTTGGCGTGTGAGGATGATAAGTTGATAACTGCCTTCGTAATTATCTTCCTTTAAAGGTTTAAAGGCGACTCATGAATGGCAGAGGCAGGGGACAGTGATGTTGCCCTATCAAGCAGGACAATGCCCTAGAGACTGACCATATATACATATGATCAGCGACCAAGTCCCCTCTCCACCCAAGCTAGGATCAAGGAGGGCCAGGCAATGGTTGCCGGTGCCTTAGAAGATAGACCTATAGGCTCCCCCAAACCCCCCATCCTTAGCTCACAAGGATGGTGAGGTTGCAGCGACCAAAGAAACTATCGAGTTTAAGCGGTACTCGAACCCCAGTCTCTAAATCACTCCTTAGGCAGCAATGGCAGACCTCCAACCAGTTAGATTTGTTGATTTGAATTACCGCTATCATGCTATTGTACCTACTTGTGCAGAGCAAACTATGTGAATTATGAAAGGCAGTGTCTACCGAACACCTTAGCTTGCATCATTGTTGATCTTCTATCATCTGTTTTCCAGGACTTCTAAGAACACTTTGTTGTCTGTCTCATTTTGTTCTCGCATTAGGCATTATTTAAATCTTTTTAACATCCCGAGTTGCACACATTTATTAGCCTTCTACCTATTCTAACGTTCATTCTTCCATGTTACTGAGTAAAGCTTATAAATTTTGACTGCGTTGTACAACAGGCCTACATGGCTGAGGATTATGAATCGTGAAATAGATGATGAATGGAGAAGTATTGGATTAAAAGCTCAAGATAGAGACGACTGGCGAAATCTAACCGAGGCCCTTTGCCTCAATAGGCGTAGGAGGAGATGATGATGATGAGCGTACCAAGGTCTACTGTACCATAAGATATTATGAGAACCGCATGCTCATGAATTAGCTCAGTAACATGTTGCTCATGTTGTTGATCAAACCTTAAATTCTCTATAGGTTTTATTTTAAAAGAATTAGACCAGAAGTCTCTTAACATCACCTCCTGACCTGGGGTATGAATAGATTTTCACATTCTTTTTGGAGGATGTAGGCTATATGTTAAGCTAAACCTAAAAGTTTTCTGAACATTTTCCAGAATTTTTCTGGGTATTGATAGGTGTATTCACATTTATTCAGAAGTCTCCCTGGTTGAGGTGAGTAGTTGTTGAGTACAACAGGGAGATGTGTTTGGGGGTGGGTGGTTCCCTATTGGGCTTAGAATGGTTTAGCCAACCCCAGTTCTTGGCCATACGAATTGATGATGGGGAGGGAGTGAAGAAGGCTTGGGAGGAACATGTTAGGTCGGGAGGAGAGATCGAGAGGGAAGCAGAAAATTACTGTAGATGGCGAGATAAGGTGAAGGATGATATGGAGATAAGAGGTTTGGTGGCAGAGGATGATTTTGATAGAAGGCATTGGAGGGGACGCATCAGGCAACCGACCCTTTAATGTAGTGACAACAGTGGGAAAGAAGAGGAGGGCGAGATAAGGATGCCTTTGATAAAAGGCATTGGAGGGGATGCATCAGGCAACTGACCCTTTAATGTAGTGATAACGTGTGGGAAAGGAGATGAGGGCGAGATAAAGTGAAGGATGATATGGAGAGAAAAGGTGTGGTGGTAGAGGATGCCTTTGATAAAAGGCATTGGAGGGGATGCATCAGGCACCCAATCCTTTAATGTAGTGATAACGGTGGGAAAGAAGGGGAGGGCGAAATAAGGTGAAGGATGATATGGAGAGAATAGGTTTGCTGGAAGAGGATGCCTATGATAGAAGGTACTGGAGGGGACGCATCAGGCAACCGACCCCTTAATATAGGGATAACGGTTGGGAAGAGGAGGAGTTCTCGGCCATATGGCTGAAATTCTTTCAACCCAGCCTAGAGGCATTTAACTGCTTGGCATTGAGGTTCGGTTATTCAAGCCACCTGTTGTTTGATAATCCTTCATTTACTGTTTTTATTGTTGCTGGTTGAACATTCAATATCCTTCCCATTTACAATAATGTTTCTTTAGGTTCTCTTCGCTAACCAAGTCATTAATTTCTCTTTATTCATGTTTTTTTTATGTCTTTTCCCATAAAAAAATATTGCTCAATCCCAATTTCCTTGTCAATCAATTATAGTTCAGCTCCTTATAAACCCTTTTCGTAATTGTGTCTATTCCTACGGTCCTGTGCAGTTCTCTGTCTTTACTTGAAGAAAGTATAGTGTAACCTCAAACTTTTATGTTCATTATGAGTTCGAGGTTGCTTAAAATTTCTGTCAGGTGGTCATGTACATGTGTAATTTAAATCAGGAAGAGCATAACAATTATTTTATTTGAATATTATGTTTTTTTATCTTCATTGTTTCAATTTAATGTTAACCATTCCTGTCTACATTTGAAATATAATCTGCTATTAGTGCGTTTCTTTCCTTTTGGACAAAACTAGTTTATAAACAATACATCTCACTTCTGATATCCTGCTATGTTATTTATTCATTTGTGTGGCCATATCCCCCCCCCCTCTCTCTCTCTCTCTCTCTCTCTCTCTCTCTCTCTCTCCAGAATGCCAGACAACCTCAAATCTCTCTCTCTCTCTCTCTCTCTCTCTCTCTCTCTCTCTCTCTCTCTCTCTCTCTCTCTCTCTCCAGAATGCCAGACAACCTCAAATCTCTCTCTCTCTCTCTCTCTCTCTCTCTCTCTCTCTCTCTCTCTCTCTCTCTCTCTCTCTCTCTCTCATTTTTTTGCGAGTAGCAGTTTGTTTACATTTTAGTCAAAGCGAGGGAGAGAATACCTCCATATCTGTGGCTATCTTGTAACACGCCCTGTTGTTGTTGTTGTTGACGTTTTAAACTGCGCTAGCCTTTTACTAGCACGGGCTCTTGCTCGCAACAGAACAGTATGTGTGTCCCAGAATTGTTCCCACCCCTTTAAAAAAAAACAGCCATGTTTGCTCTTCTCAATTTAATGTCTAATTCTTTCCCTCTATTACCAAGCTTTGGATTCTTGTCCACCTGTTATTCTCTCTCTCTACTATTTCTATGATGTTTTACTTCGTTTACTGCTTTTCATCTGTCCATACTTTTTCGACTATTATTCTATTCCTACCTTTTCTAGTTTTATTATATCCCTACATTTTTTATTTTCATTCTTTCTCTACTTTTTTTTTTGCTTTTATTATATCCCTACACTTTTACTTTCATTCTCTCTCTACTTTTTTTTTTGCTTTTATTCTATTCCTACTTTTTATACTTTTATTATATCCTTACACTTTTACTTTCATTCTTTCTCTACTTTTGTTTACTATTTTTCTATTCCTACTTTTCTCCTTTTATTATATTCCTACATTTTCACTTTCATTCTTTCTCTACTTTTTATAAATGTATTCTATTCCTTTTTCTTCTTTTATTATGTTCCTACATTTTTACTTTCATTCTTTCTCTACTTTTTATAAATTTATTCTATTCTTACTAATTCTACTTTTATTTTATCAGCACCTTTTTTCTACTTGCATTCTATATCTATCCTTTTCTACTTTTATTCAATTCCTACTTTTCTACTTTTACTGTTTCCCTATGTTTTCCTCTTATTCAATTCCCAACTTTTTCTACTTTTATTCTATATTTTAATTTTTATACTTTTATTCTATCCCTGCGTAGAGGGTATACTCGGGCACGCTGTTCTATCTTATTTCTCTTCCTCGTGTTTTTTTAAAGTTTTTAAGTTTTTATAGTTTCATATATGAACGATCTAATTTAATGTTGTTACTGATCTTAATATATCTTAATTTGATTGTATATTACTTCTCTTGGAGTCTGTTTATTTCCTTGTTTTTTTTCCTCACTGGGCTATTTTTCACTGTTGGGGCCCTTGGGTTTATAGCATCTTGCTTGTTCATCTAGGTTTATAGCTTAGCTTGTAATAATAATAATGATAATAATAATAATAATGATAATAATATTCTATGCCTACTTGTTTTAATTTTATTATACCCCAATTCTGTTACATTTTTTCCATCAATATTATTTCCTTTTATTCTATCCCTACTTTTTCGACTTTTATTCTATCCCCAATTTTGATAGGAGAATGATAAGCAGTGTGAATGATTCTTTTGTTAAAGTAGAAAATGGTTTAGATGTAATGGATGAATTGTTGACAGAAATTAGTGGGATTTTCGGGCCAGATGAAACTGAGGTAGATGAAATAGTGAATGATATCTTAGACGAGCAGAGCATAGACGGGAATAGTAATAGTACGTTGAATGAAAACGACATGGAAGAAGTGAATGAGAGAGTGCAGGTATATGAAGGCCCAGTTACCCGAAGCCGAGGCCCTGTTCCTGATTGCGACTGGGTAATGAGAAAATAGGTAAGTGTTGTGTGAGGATTTGGCAAAGTAAGGGGGGAGGAATGTGGAGGATTAATTTTTTTTTTTTTTTTTTTTTTTTTTTTTTTTTTTGATTATTATAAAATATTTAATAATGATTTTTATAAGTGACTTAAGAGTCTCATGGTCGATCATATGAGCAAGTTTGCGTATGCAGTGCCCATCAAGAATAAAAGAAGTGAGACTGTAGCGAGAATGGTAAGTCAAGTGATGTTGCCGATGAGTGTGTGCAAGCCTGCGAAAATGTTAAGTGACAATGGTCCGGAGTTTGTTGGATGGGAGTTTGAGCAGATGTTGAGAGAATGGGGCATTGAACATGTGTATTCGACTCCGTATATGCCAAGTGCGAATGGTTTGGCTGAAAGGACTGTAAGAACCTTAACAGAAATTTTGCGGATGATGAGTACATGTGATAATGATTGGGATTTATATGTTGGGCGTGCGTTGTGGGCGTATAATGCGACGGTGCACAAGAGTACTGGTATGTCTCCGTGTAAGTTTGTGTTGAATTTTGAAAAGATAGTAAGACCGAGATTGAGTGTGTCCGAGAATGATAGAGATGTTTGGAAGAAAGCAAATGAGAGGTTTGAAAGCTACAAAGTGGGAGAGAAAGTGTTAAAAGAAGTAATTGAAAAAGGAAGAATGAATGTCAATAAGGTACGTGATAAGTTTGAAGGTCCATATGAGGTGTTAGATGTTGGTTCTAGTGGGTTGAGTTATGTTTTAGGTAAAGTAAGTGTGGATGGTAGTGTGGAAAAGGTTAGGGCACACCACAATCAGTTGCGGAAATGGAAGGAGGTACCAAGATATATTCAGGAGAATGGTATGAATAAATGGCTGAAAACGAACAAGTATGAACCGAGTATGTGTGAGGCATTAGGTTTAGAAGATAAGCAATTGGTGTTAGTAGAGTATGGAAGGAAAAAGAAGTCTGAGAATTTTACTGGGGATAAAAGGCGGGAAAATATTGTAGTTGTAGGTGGGAATCAGAATAAGCAGGACAAGGGTGTAAATGTACAGGTGAGTATGGAAGATAAATGTATTAATACAGATGAAACTTGGATGAGTATGAATGATACTTATAGTGTGTGTGGTTTTTCGTTAGATGAGGCAAGAGAACGTATGACGGACACGAGAATGAAAGATAGGAGAATGATAAGCAGTGTGAATGATTCTTTTGTTAAAGTAGAAAATGGTTTAGATGTAATGGATGAATTGTTGACAGAAATTAGTGGGATTTTCGGGCCAGATGAAACTGAGGTAGATGAAATAGTGAATGATATCTTAGACGAGCAGAGCATAGACGGGAATAGTAATAGTACGTTGAATGAAAACGACATGGAAGAAGTGAATGAGAGAGTGCAGGTATATGAAGGCCCAGTTACCCGAAGCCGAGGCCCTGTTCCTGATTGCGACTGGGTAATGAGAAAATAGGTAAGTGTTGTGTGAGGATTTGGCAAAGTAAGGGGGGAGGAATGTGGAGGATTAATTTTTTTTTTTTTTTTTTTTTTTTTTTTTTTTTGATTATTATAAAATATTTAATAATGATTTTTATAAGTGACTTAAGAGTCTCAGCAACAAGCCTCAGCCAAAACTTACTGGAAAGGTATAAGACTAATTTGGGCCACAAAAAAAAAAAAAAAAAATTAAAAAATTGGGCCATTTGAAAAATATACCTATGAAAATTAGCAAAAAAAATTGTCCCCAGAAACAAAATTACCAAATGCTCTGAACATTCGGCAATTAGGTTTCCTAAAAATAATAAAAAATGATATTGGAAAGACATCGCTCATCAATACTCCAAGGCTTCGTTTATAAATAACTGCATCTGATAACCATATATAAAACAGTACATAAATGCAATAAATTTACAACGTGTAAATACACAGATCAAATTAACAAAACTGGCACTTGCAAGCCAAACTTGGAGGGATAAGGTGGGGGGGGGGTTTACAAGAAAAGGCAGTATCAAATACAACAGCACTGCCCAAACACAGTTAAAACAGGCTTACACAGATCCCCGGTTTACAATTGTCTAAACGACAGATCATCTTCCACAGACAAAACACGCACAAGGAGCTTAGGGATTGAAGCCCCCCTCCTCTTACTTTACAAACTAGATATTGAACACCACAAATGCTCGAACACTATATTTAACCCTGCATGCTCTCAACTCCCCACGTACATAAAATTACCTGTACACGTATTACATTGTGACTTTCCCTCTTCTCCAGCTAATCCGTTTTGTCAGGCTAAGTATGGGGATAGTAAGAGAGTTTGGGCTAGGGAGTTGGGAGAATTTTTGTCAGGATATTTGTTGACGATGTATGGGGTGATAATGAGTGTAGGAGAGGTTGAGTATGAAAGTGTAAAGAATAGGATAATTGAACAGGTAAAACGTATGAAAGGTAGTGTTAAGTATAAGCGAAAAAATGATTTTGATGAAGCACGAATGAAGGTGGGTGAAGCAATCTCGATGTATGTATGTCGGTTAGAAACATTGGCTAGAAAGAAGTATGGGGACGAAGGAATAAATGAAAATAAGGAACTAATGAAGAAGTTTTTGGGTACAGTACCAGAGAGTGTGTGTGAGTTTATTAATTTGAAACGGAAGGAGAAAATGAGATGGACTAGAGAGAGATTGACTTGGGATGATATTTTAGAGATATGTTAAGGCGAGACAGGTAATGGCTGGTAAGGTAAAGAACAATGACGATTGGGATTACGATACGTTGAAAGGAAGAATTAAGTTAGATGAGAGTATAAGTGAGGTCGAAAGGGAACGATTGCTTAAGATGTTATGGGATAAGCGGAGAGTTGTGAGTCTCGGTGACGATGATTGTGGGGGGTCAGACCTGCCAGAATTTAAAATAGTTCTCAGTGAAGATACCCCCATATATCAGCGTCCCAGGCATTTTTCTCCGCCTATTGCCAAGGAGATAGAGGAGCAGTGTCAGGAATTAGAGCGTATGGGTGTAATAGAAAGGAGTGAGAGTGCCTGGAATAGCCCTATTGTCCCTGTACGAAAGCCTGATGGAAGTTTACGTATGTGTATTGATTATAGGAAGGTGAATGAGGTGACTGTTAAAGAACGTTTTCCAATGAATGTGGTGTCTGATTGTGTTTATAAGATGCATGGAATGAAAGTTTTTACTAAATTAGATTTGGTGCGGGGCTATTATCAGATGCCTCTGGCAGAGGGGAGCAGGCCCATTACCGCATTTTCAAGTACAAATTGTCACTACCAATTTAAAAGGTTGAGTTTTGGTCTTGCTAATGCGCCTGCTGCCTTCCAAAGAGCGATGAATGTTGTATTGGCTGGTTTCGATCGACAGAAGGTGACTGTTTTTATAGATGATATTCTGATTGCGAGCGAGACTGTTGAGGAACATATGCGGTTGCTTGAGGCAGTGTTGAGGCGGTTAATTGAAGTTGGTGTGAAAATTAAGCTTGAGAAGTGTACATGGTTGTCCAGGGAGGTGGAATTTCTTGGGCATGTAGTGGGTGAATCTGGTATAAGGAAGAGTGACAAGTTTGTGAATAAGGTGCGAGAATTTCCACGTCCCCGGACTGTGCGTGAGTTGCGAGGTTTTCTTGGTTTGGTTGAGTTTGGGCGCAAGTTTGTTAGAGATTGTTCAGGTATAGGGAAGCCTTTGAATGAATGGACGGGTAAAAGGAATAGTACGAAGTTAAAATGGGATGATCGGATGATAGAAGCGTTTGAAAGGTTGAAGGAAGAGGCCGCGAAAGACGTCACTTTGGCATTTCCGGACTACAGTGAAAATGCGAATATGCTAGAGTTGTATACGGATGCGAGTGGGGTTAGTATGGGTGGTTGTTTGGTTCAAATGCAGAGAGTAAATGGAGAAGAGCAATTGAGAGTAATAGCGTATGTTAGTAAAGCGTTTAATAAAGCTGAGCGGAAGTATTCGACGATTGACAGGGAATTGGCTGCAATACGATTTTGTGTGAAAGCATTGAAAGTATTTTTGTATGGTGTAAAATTCATTGTGCGTACTGACCATCAGCCCCTAGTGTACATGATAAGGAAAGAGTGTGTGAATGCAAGGGTTGCTAGGACCATAGAGGATTTGAATGAATTTGATTTTAGGTTAGAATATGTACCGGGAAATAAGAATGTGATAGCAGATGCGATGTCGAGGATGCATGGGAGGATGGAAGATAAAGAGAGTAATCAGAATTCTGAAAGGTTGCCTGAAGGTTTAGTTGTGGAGCAGATTTGTGAAGGGGAAGATATGGTGTATAAGTGTATCCTAATGGGTTTAAGTAAGTTAATACAAGAGGGTTTAGATACGGAAATACCAGGTAGCGTAAGCGAGCTTAAAAGAAGGGTGATGAATGAAGTGTCAAAAGAAATGGTATATGAGGAGGAGAGTAGTGTACTAGAAGGGGAAGTATTATCAAAGATATTAATGGTGGTAAGTATGTTGTATGGTGTAACTGTGTATTTGTATTTTGGATGGAATCGACCGATGGAATATAGGGCATGTAAGGAGAATGATAGGGAATATATTTTGAGGATTCAATGTAAGGAGGAATGTTGCAAATTGTTGAGTGAGAAGGATAATGGTGCAAGTGACCTTAATCCAAGATATGGGGGTATAGAGGACAGTGAGTATGATGATGAACATATTGGTGAAGTGAGTGACAGAATTGAAAGGAGAGTAAATGTATGTATGCATGGTGTAAAAGGAAGGATGATGACATATGTGAATATAAATGAGAATGAATATTGTAGTTTAATTGATACGGGTGCTCAAGTGTCATTAGTAAATGAGTCGGTTATCAGGGAAATTGAGAGGTACAATTGGGAAGTGAAAAGACAGTGTACGAGTGTGAGAATTCATGGAATAGGTCAGGGAAGTTTACTTGTTTGGGAAGAAGTGAGGTTGAAGGTGAAACTAGGGAGTATGGAAGTTGAACATAATTTTATTGTAATGGGAGAGAATGAAATGCCTAGTTGTTTTTTGATAGGGATAGATTTTTTGAGGTTGCACCATGTGTCAGTTGATGTTGGTAAAGGTTTGCTTTCAAAGAATGGCTGCAAGTTAATAGTAATTGAGGATAATAGTGTATTCATGGCGAATTTTGTTGGCATGATTGATATTGCAAAAAGTGAAGATGATTTGTTGAGCAAAGAGGAGGTGGAAGAAATGCAAGGTGAATGTTTAGAGATAAATAGGTTACGTGAATGTATTTTAAAAGGTATTAGGGTGGAAGGATGGCCGTGTGATTTGGAAGCGTATAAGAAAGTTGTTAAAAGATTTATTGTTTGTAAGAATATTGTGTATTTTTTGCATAGGGGAATGGATGAAGATATATATGTTCCTGTATTTCCAATGCATGCAGCTGTGGGTATGTGTATGGTAGTGCATGACAGGTATGGGCATATGGGGAAGAATAAATTGTGGGAATGCATGCGAGAAAGGTTGTTTACGCCTGGGTTGAGTCAAATTTGTAGGGATGTAGCGACTACTTGTGAGGATTGTCAGAAGGGAAAGTATCAGAGCATGCATGCAAGTCCGCCTATTTTGAGGTTACGTATGAAAGAGCCATTTGAGATGTTTGTGATTGATTGTGTTTCGTTGCCTGTGACTGCGAGAAGACATGTGGGAATGATTGTCATGGTCGATCATATGAGCAAGTTTGCGTATGCAGTGCCCATCAAGAATAAAAGAAGTGAGACTGTAGCGAGAATGGTAAGTCAAGTGATGTTGCCGATGAGTGTGTGCAAGCCTGCGAAAATGTTAAGTGACAATGGTCCGGAGTTTGTTGGATGGGAGTTTGAGCAGATGTTGAGAGAATGGGGCATTGAACATGTGTATTCGACTCCGTATATGCCAAGTGCGAATGGTTTGGCTGAAAGGACTGTAAGAACCTTAACAGAAATTTTGCGGATGATGAGTACATGTGATAATGATTGGGATTTATATGTTGGGCGTGCGTTGTGGGCGTATAATGCGACGGTGCACAAGAGTACTGGTATGTCTCCGTGTAAGTTTGTGTTGAATTTTGAAAAGATAGTAAGACCGAGATTGAGTGTGTCCGAGAATGATAGAGATGTTTGGAAGAAAGCAAATGAGAGGTTTGAAAGCTACAAAGTGGGAGAGAAAGTGTTAAAAGAAGTAATTGAAAAAGGAAGAATGAATGTCAATAAGGTACGTGATAAGTTTGAAGGTCCATATGAGGTGTTAGATGTTGGTTCTAGTGGGTTGAGTTATGTTTTAGGTAAAGTAAGTGTGGATGGTAGTGTGGAAAAGGTTAGGGCACACCACGATCAGTTGCGGAAATGGAAGGAGGTACCAAGATATATTCAGGAGAATGGTATGAATAAATGGCTGAAAACGAACAAGTATGAACCGAGTATGTGTGAGGCATTAGGTTTAGAAGATAAGCAATTGGTGTTAGTAGAGTATGGAAGGAAAAAGAAGTCTGAGAATTTTACTGGGGATAAAAGGCGGGAAAATATTGTAGTTGTAGGTGGGAATCAGAATAAGCAGGACAAGGGTGTAAATGTACAGGTGAGTATGGAAGATAAATGTATTAATACAGATGAAACTTGGATGAGTATGAATGATACTTATAGTGTGTGTGGTTTTTCGTTAGATGAGGCAAGAGAACGTATGACGGACACGAGAATGAAAGATAGGAGAATGATAAGCAGTGTGAATGATTCTTTTGTTAAAGTAGAAAATGGTTTAGATGTAATGGATGAATTGTTGACAGAAATTAGTGGGATTTTCGGGCCAGATGAAACTGAGGTAGATGAAATAGTGAATGATATCTTAGACGAGCAGAGCATAGACGGGAATAGTAATAGTACGTTGAATGAAAACGACATGGAAGAAGTGAATGAGAGAGTGCAGGTATATGAAGGCCCAGTTACCCGAAGCCGAGGCCCTGTTCCTGATTGCGACTGGGTAATGAGAAAATAGGTAAGTATTGTGTGAGGATTTGGCAAAGTAAGGGGGGAGGAATGTGGAGGATTAATTTTATTTTAATTTATTTTTTTTGTTTGCCAAATCAAGAGAGAGAGAGAGAGAGAGAGAGAGTGTGAGTGTGTTTAAGTTTTGTCAGAGAGAGAGAGAGAGAGAGAGAGAGAGAGAGAGAGAGAGAGAGAGTGTTTACAGTATTGGCTTTAGTTTTGTCACAGAGAGAGAGAGAGAGAGAGAGAGAGAGTTGTTTTAGTATTGTTAAATAGTGACATTTTATTTGCTTTAGCTTTGTCATTAGAGAGAGAGAGAGAGAGAGAGAGAGAGTGTGTGTGTGTGTGTGAGCGAGTGTTTATTTACTTAAGTTTGTCAAACCGCAAGAAAGAAAGAAAGAGTGTTTATTTGCTTTAGTTTCGTCAGAGAGAGAGAGAGAGAATTTCATTTGCTTTCGTTTTGTTAGATCGCGCGTGCGCAAGAGAGTATGTGTGTATGTGCGTTTGTGTGTGCGTGTTTTGTGTGTCCGTGGTGCGCGCTGAAGAAAAAGGGTAATTAGCGAATGATTGTTTGAAGTTGGAAAGATTGTTGGTATAATTGAGGTTGTTTGTTTACCTTTTTAGCTAGGATAGGGTGGTGATGAATGTCTTGGGCGAAAGCATTGGATATCGAACGATAGTAGGAGTCGGCTGTGTATTTTTTTTGCTCTTCGAAAGCCGGCTGTGAAGCTTTTTTTTATATTCTGAGTAAGTACTGTTTTTATTTATTTTTGTTAGGCGCGTTCATGAGTGATAGAAAGTTTATTGTTTATCTTTGATTATGGTGCGATAGTTAAGTTAGTTAGGAGTGTTCATAAGTGTTTTTTTTATTTTGGCAGGCCGCGATTCCTCCTTTGGAAAGACCGAATTTTGAAATTGGATTATTGTTGATGACCTGGCCTGTATACGATTTTTTTGGACTGTTTTATTGGATTGCTGAACTGTTGATGACCTGGCCTATATACGATTTTTTTTGTGGCCTATATACGATTTTTTTTGGACTTTTATTGGATTGCTGAACTGTTGATGACCTAGGCCTGTGAATTGAGATTGCTGATAATAATGATGTTTATGATGATGATTATGATTAGAACGACCACCCCAATCACTGAGACAGTTATGGCAAATGGCCACCGAGTGGATTGTTGACCACAAAGCTGTGGTAGTGGGCTGCAAAAGACAGTTGGCAGTGTGTGGACGACTGTTCCATAAAATATATATACGTACATATTTTGGTGTTGGTGGTGTGAGGTTAATGTTAAGTTTTGATAGTTTTTTTTTTGGTTTATTTGAATGGTGTTTATTGTATATTTAGTGTTAAGTTTTGGATGCAGTTGATTCTAGTTTGTTCCGACACAGAGACTTACCTTGAAACACTTTATAGGAGATTACTGGTAACTCCTCTCTGACGACCAGATTTTTACGTAGTTTCCCCCTACTTCCATGTTCTATACTGTCCTGAATAACGGGAAATAACATGACCTGGGGGCATTGCCCAGGCAGGTCGCCCGTCTTTGAGAAGCTCTCCCCAGTATGTTTTCTGGTCGCGTTGTGTTCACACACACCGCTCCTTATTCTCTGTGCGACCCCCTTTTGTGCGCGTTACTATGTAGTTACTACATGGTCTCGATTCCTTCACGAGTGATTAGTGCCTTATCTGTGTTCTTTTAGGATCGTTCCTTTGTGCTTTTATTGGCGTTTTAGTGCTTTGCCTTGCTTTATGCTTGGGTTTAGCGATCTCTGTGTGTGCTTTGGAGTACGGTCGCCGTTGTCCTGGGCCTAGAGCCGGGTATTCGTGTTGGGCTTTCTTGTCAAAGCCAGTTCGCCGTCAGAATGCGGCACGATGAAGACGGACTCGAAGAGGTCTCCTAGGGAAACTAGCATGTCTTCCCCTGCGACGTCGGCAGGAGAGGGGGCAGGTTGAGTGCATTCTTCTCCCCTACCCAGAGTAGGGGACGAGGTAAGTCCTTGAAGTGTAAGAAGTTGGTGCCTCCTTCCCAAGGGTGAGATGTTGTGGGGGGAACCTTCTTTGTTCAGGGCAGATCAGGCGCCTACAGGTGAGTGTGTGGGGGTCCGAGGGACACGTCTCTCTCGTAGGGACGGCGTCTCGGCGGAGGACCCCATGTGGCCTAATAATGTCCCTTTTTTCTTATCACCAGATTCATGGGTAGAGGCCTCAGGCGCTTCAGCTGCGGAGGGATCCGCTGGCGTGGGATGTACCAAGGACGCCGTTGAGGTCCCCACTGGACATGGAAGAGGTCCTATGCTAGTCCTTCACCCTGGATCCGCATCGGGGCTCGATCCTTCGGGCCCTTCAAGCGAGGAACGTCGGAGACGACACAGGAGGAAGAGAGATCAGTCTGTGTGGAGGAACTCCCCTTGCGGTCTCCCACAGGATCTCGGGACGGGAAGTCCCCGTTCCCCTCCATACAAGCCAAGAGCCCCGCCAGAGAGTCAGCTGATGGGCGGAGGACCCCGTCTTGTAGGCCTAAGTCCCTTCATAGAGCCAACCCATCTGCTCAGTGGAGGGAGCCGTCTTCTAGGATGGGCAGCCTAGACGGGTCTCCCCATCGGGATGATTGACAGGGACGGGCACCCCCGTCGATCTGTTTCACGGAGGAGCCGTCCCGGTTCTCGAGGAGAATGGGGATCAGTCTGTGTGGAGGAACTCCCCTTGCGGTCTCCCACAAGATCTCGGGACGGGAAGTCCCCGTTCCCCTCCATACAAGCCAAGAACCCCGCCAGAGAGTCAGCCGGTGGGCGGAGGACCTCGTCTTGTAGGCCTAGTCCCTTCCTAGAGCCACTCCATCCGCTCAGTGGAGGGAGCCGTCGCCTAGGATGGACAGCCTAGACGGGTCTCCCCATCGAGATGTTAGACAGGGACTGGCACCCCCGTCGATCTGTTTCACGGAGGAGCCCGTCCCGTCGTCCAGGTCCTCCAGGAGAATGGGGATCAGTCTGTGTGGAGGAACTCCCCTTGCGGTCTCCAACAGGATCTCGGGACGGGAAGTCCCAGCGTACAGGAGAGTCCTTGCCTTAATTAGGGGTTATAACAACCTTATAGAACCCGCCACTCAAGAGGAAGAACCCTGGACTTCAGGCCTGAACAAGTTCATAGCGGTCCCCGCCCAGAAAAAGTCCTCTCTCTCTCTTCCCGAGGCCAGTAACGTGGGGATTGGAAAGACTCACATTGATAAGGTCATATCCCGCAATAGCGACTCCTGCAGGGGTCACAGCTCAGCAAAGCTCCTACAGGGTTTGAAGTCGCAGGCGAAATACTACTCTTTAGAAAATAGGCCGACCGGTGCGTACAAGACCGAGGAAACCATAGACATCCTGTGCCAGGGCATCTCCGACGGGAGGGCATCGGCAGCATCTACCTTCTTCTCCCCTTCCGAGTCGGCAATGATGGAGGAGATGTCCAAGGACTTAGTTAATATGGCCTCCTGGCTGGATTGGTGGGCCACCACCCTAGTAGGTACCCAGATTCCTACAGACACCATGGAACCTGCAAAACGGGAGGCTCTGAATGAGTTGCTGGGGTCAGGTAGCCGCGCCCTTAAATTCCTGACCTTTCAGTCTTTGGCTCTCTCCGCAAACTGGATTCTCCGGAGAAGAGACGCCCTAGTCAAGAACCTTCCCATTAAGATTCCTGACAGAGAAGCTAAAGCCTTGAAGACCTGCTCCGTCTGGGGGGAGCAGCTTATTCCGACGAAGAAGGCGGAAGAGGTCGTGGAGAAGTTGGCCAAAAAGAGGGAGCTACCTACCCTGAAGCCACAGGCGGCACGCCGCCCCATCTTCAGGAGGCCAGTGACAGAAGCACCCATGGCCACGCGTACCACACCAACTCAAGGAAGGAGGGAACCCTCGTCAGGACAGTGGTCTACCTCTGTGGTTCCCCCCCGAAGAGGTTCATCTTCTAACCCCCCAACGTATAGGTCTTCTTTCTACTCCTCCAGGAGGGGGAGAACAGGCCGTTCTTCCCGTAGGAGATAAGATGGGAGGCCCCCCTCCCCTGCCCAAGCCTCAGGTAGGGGGATGCCTCAGACTCACTTGGCAAGCATGGAAGCTCCACGGAGCAGATCCGTGGACAGTTACAGTACTAAAGGAGGGCTACAGGATCCCCTTCATGGAAGAGACACCCCCCCTAGTTCCAGCAACGCAGGCAGACTGGTTGGTGCCCAAGGACCTGGCGAAGAGGGCAGCGTTGGACGAAGAAGTCAAGACGTTGCTGCAGAAGGGAGCTTTAGAAACAGTGACATTCCCGGGTCCGGGGTTCTACAGCCGCCTGTTCCTAGTGGAAAAAGAGACAGGAGGGTGGAGACCTGTAATAGACCTGTCAGCCCTCAACAGGTTTCTCAGGAAAGTGACCTTCAAAATGGACACTCCAAGAACGGTCATGGCGTCCTTGAGAGAGGGCGACTTTTTGATTTCTATAGACCTCAAGGACGACTACTTCCGAGTGCCCATTCATCCGTCGAGCAGGAAGTTTCTCCGGGTCAAGTGGGGTACCCAGGTGTTACAATTCAAGGCCCTATGCTTCGGTCTTTCAACAGCCTCCCAGGTATTCACGAGGGTCTTTACGACGGTCCCCATATGGGCCCACGAACGGGGCATTCGACTGATCAGGTACCTGGACGACTGGTTACTCCTTTCATCCTCAAAGGAAGACTTGGAACAACAGGGCTAAGATCTTCTTCAATTGTGCAAGACCCTGGGCATCGTGGTCAACTTGGAGAAATCACAGCTAACCCCATCCAACAGGAGGACGTACCTTGGAATGGTCCTGGATTCGTTACAGGTCAAGGAATTCCCAACCACGGAAAGGCTGGACAACCTGGATCGAGTGCTCCGGCCCTTCCTTCTGGGTCGCCCCAGGAGAGCGAAGGGTTGGCAAAGGTTGGTAGGGCACCTGGTGTCCCTAGAGAAGCTGGTACCTCACGGGAGACAGAACTTAAGGGTTCAATGGAACCTGAAAGAACATTGGAACCAGAAAAGTTCCCCGGACATTGTGGTCCCTCTCCTTCAGGAGTCCAGGAAGGCCTTGGAATGGTGGCAGGATCGGTCGAACACCCTAAGGGGGATGCTACTGTCCTCCCAACCTCCGGAGGTTCTTCTCTTCACGGAAGCATCGAAGGACGGGGTGGGGAGCCCATCTCCGGGAAAAGACAGCAAAGGGGGCGTGGTCAGAGGGGGAGAAATCCCTACACATAAATATCCTGGAAATGAGAAGCGGTCCAAGAAGCCTGCAACCACTTCGAGGAAGACATGAGAGGGCGTTCGGTGGCCCTAATGTCAGACAATGCAACGGTGGTGGTTTACGTGAAGAAGGAGGGGGGACTGAGATCAAAAGAGTTGTGCGAACTAGCCCTTCAAATCCTAAAATGGGCGGAACAGAAGGACGTCATCCTGACGGCAAGGTTCATCCCAGGGAAGAACAACGTGGGGCAAGTGGTAGCAGCAGAATGGTCCCTACACCCACAAGTGGCAAGCTACATTATACAGATGTAGGGATCTCCGGTAATGGATCTGTTTGCAACAAGGTTGAACGAGTAACTCCCCGTATTTTGTTCTCCCGTCCCAGATCCGAAGGCGGCAATGGAAGACGTCTTTCAGCACAAGTGGGACGGACTGGACGTGTACGTCTTCCCCCCTTCTCCCTGATAAGGCAGGTCCTCAACAGAGTAAGGGCAGCAACCAACCTAAGGATGACTTTGGTAGCGCCTTGGTGGCCGGAGAGAGAATGGTTCGCGGACCTAAGGAACCTCACCGTCCTACCTCCTTGGCCTCTACCCGGCAGGTCAGACCTATTAAAACAACCTCACTTTCAGCGGTTTCACAGAAACCCGCAAGCCCTTCGTCTTCACGCCTGGAGATTATCCAGCGGCTCCTGAAGAAGCAAGGGTACTCCGGCAAGACAGCCAGGAGGATGTCGCTATAACCGGAGGAAATCATCCACAGCCGACTACCAGTCTAAGTGGGCGGTATTCGTGAAGTGGTGCAGGGGACAAGAAGTTAGAGCCCTTGGAAGCGTCAGTGCCCGTGATAGCCGACGTCATGGTTTATCTCAGGGACAAGTTAGACATGTCAGTTCCAGCGATCAAGGGAGTTCGGGCGGCCCTGGGTCAAGTCTTTCTTCTCAAGGGCATAGATCTCGGCTCCTCCAGGCATAT
>NC_090763.1:14707854-14715354 GCF_036898095.1 Palaemon carinicauda
CTCTGATAATGACATTTTGTGCGTGTGTGTGTGTGTGTGTGTGGTGTCGTTTGATAGATCTTAAATCTTAGTGATATTGTTCGTAATGTGGTAGAAGGTACTTCGTTATCTTATTAATGATTTAACTATTATTGTCAAAAAATAATAAACGATGTAGAACAGGTCTTATAGACCAAAGAGGAATTTGAAACCAACCACAATAATGCTGTATATATATATATATATATATATATAATGTATATGTATATGTATAATGTATATGTATATGTATATGTATATATACGTATGTATGTATGTATATATTGAAGGGAATAGAACTAAGAAACCGGAAAAGAATATCATAGATACGTGAGCAAACTAAAGTAGAGTATATTCTAACATGTATGAAAAAGAAATGGACATGGGCAGAACATATAATGATTGACAGATAGTAGATGGACATTAAGAATAACAGAATGGGTTCCTAGTGATTGCAAAAGAAGCAGGGAAAAGAAAGGAAGACGATGGATTGACGAGCTAAGAAAATTTGTGGGTATAGACTGGCATTGAAAGAACAAATAGACGGGTGTGGAGGGACATGTCTGAGGACTTTGGCCTGTAGGGGACTAGTTAGGGCTGACATGATATATATATATATATATATATAATATATATATATATATATATATACTGTATATATATTATATATATATATATATATATAAATATATATATATATGTATATATATATGTATATATATATATATATATATATCAGGTCTGCCACAAATTTACCCTTTTGTGTCTAGTTTGCTATTTTGAAATCAATTTAAAGTTATATATTATATATTTTATTTCAACCAAGAATAGACTATATTCAAGTATAGAATAACCTTGAAAAAAAAATATTCATAATATACTATACCACAAAACCACATTTCATGATATTTTTATACTCCCCTCTCGACAGTACTGAGAGAGAGAGAGAGAGAGAGAGAGAGAGAGAGAGAGAGAGAAAGTAATTCTCAAACATCTTGCGTTATAGGAGTTCAAGGCCACTCGCTTTAACTAAAGGCCTTGAAAGTTTAAAGTGATTTTTTTATCTCATGATCAAATGTGTTACGTAATTGAAATGATATCCAAGAGTCTGGTATTGTTATCCTCTTACGATATTATATTGTGGTTTACCTGGGTGTTTTAAAAATTGTGTGTGGTTGTTTATACAGTATATATATATGTATATATATATATATATATATAATGTATGTATGTATGTGTATATATATATATATATATATGTATGCATATATATATATATATATATAATTACATATATATATGTATGCATATATATATATATATACATATATATATATGTATATATATATATATATATATATAAATAATGTGTGTATGTGTATATGTATACATAGACATAGATTTATATATAATGTAAATTTATGTATATATATTATTGAATATATATATATGCATATATATATATATATATATATAAATAATGTGTGTATGTGTATATGTATACATAGACATAGATTTATATATAATGTAAATTTATGTATATATATTATTGAATATATATATATATATATATATATGAGAGAGAGAGAGAGAGAGAGAGAGAGAGAGAGAGAACAATTTGTATTTATTGCGGGTAAGCAAAGTAATATACTTCAATTTTACCAGTTCGTAATTCATAGATGTTTTTCTCGGTTCAATATATTTTTTTGTGGCTCGCTTTATAATTTTTTTTTTTTAACTTTTCCGTGGAGTGTTGATATAATTATAGTGATGGTAATTAAACTACTATGATTATAGTAAAACGACATTGTTACTATAATTATAGTAATTTAATTTTGTTTATATTTGCTGCAATACTCTCTCTCTCTCTCTCTCTCTCTCTCTCTCTCTCTCTTTTTCAAACAATAGAACTCTAACCCCAAAAAATGGAAGACCATGGTACGGTGGCTATGGCACTCCCCTTGACTAGAGAACAATGGTTTGATTTTGGAGTGTCCTTCTCCTAGAAACGATAATTTAATAAGGGTAAAAACCCTTTTGGTCGTTTGAAAATCTTTCCTGCAACAGTGAAGCCAGAATTGGAACAGGATTTTAGTTTACATATGAAAGGGCAAGATGTTGAATAGATATTTATATGGATTGATATCTGGGCTAGAAGATGTCGCCCAGTTGCTGTGTATTCATCCTGACGTTGAATTAGGATAAAAGTTTGAGATGGGAGCTCAGGGGAATAGAGATGTCCCTGTAGTGATGTCCATACGCTGTTAATCCTGGATGATAGATAGATAGATAGATAGCCAGACAGACAGATACAGACCAATAGATACACACAAATACTGACCAATAGATAGACAGGGAGATAACGGACAGACCGATCGAAGATAGATGCAGACTGATAGACTATTAGAGTAATAGGTAGATTTAGACTGATTGACTAATAGATAGATGCAGACTGATAGACATCACACATCCAGACAGAAAGTCATAAACAACACACCAATAGACAGATATAGTTATAGACCACAGACCAATAGATAGATAAGCAGACAGTTATAGACCACAGACCAATAGACAGACAGACAGACAGTTATAGACCACAGACCAATAGACAGACAGACAGACATTTATAGACCACAGACCAATAGATAGATACGCAGACATTTACAGACCAATAGATAGGTATGCAGACAGTTATAGACCCTAGACCAATAGATAGGTACGCAGACAGTTATAGACCCTAGACCAATAGACAGACACGCAGACAGTTGTAGACAACAGACCAATAGACAGACAGACAGACATTTTTAGACCACAGACCAATAGACAGACAGACATACATTTATAGACCACAGACCAATAGACAGACAGACAAACAGCTATAGACCACAGACCAATAGACAGATAAGCAGACAGTTATACACCACAGACCAATAGACAGACAGACAAACAGCTATAGACCACAGACCAATAGACAGATAAGCAGACAGTTATACACCACAGACCAATAGACAGACAGACATACATTTATAGACCACAGACCAATAGACAGACAGACAAACAGCTATAGACCACAGACCAATAGACAGATAAGCAGACAGTTATACACCACAGACCAATAGACAGACAGACAAACAGCTATAGACCACAGACCAATAGACAGACTGACAGACATTTATAGACCACAGACCAATAGACAGACAGACAAACAGCTGTAGATCACAGACCAATAGACAGACATTTATAGACCACAGACCAATAGACAGATACGCAGACATTTATAGACCACAGACTAATAGACAGACAGGCCGACAGTTATAGACCACAGACCAATAGACAGACACAGACATTTATAAACCACAGACCAATAGAGAGAAAGGGACATTTTCTGACCAATAGACAAACAGACAAAGACAGACCGACGACAGAGAAATAGATGATTTAACTGATTTTCATGAAGAATCTAATGGAATGATTCTTGAATAAAGAATAGTATTTAAATTTCTTTTAGTGTAGTTTTGATAAGAAATTTTTTCTTAGGTATATACTTAATCTGCTGAATTTAAAGCATTATTTTAAAATGGTGGAAGTTCTCTTTTTTCCAGTATTTGAAACGAAATAGGTATATATGCAGATCGTATGCTAGCAAGTTAGGTTTGTGGTGGCCGATGTGGTAATGTCCCTGACTGGTGAACGCCAGACTGGGGTTCGAGTCCCGCTCAAAGTCGTTAATTCTTTTGGTTGCGGCAACCTCACCATCCTTGTGAGCTAAGGATGAAAGGTTTAGGGGAGCCTATAGGTCTATCTGCTTAGTCATTAGCAGCCATTGCCTGGCCCTCCTTGGTCCTGGGTGGAGAGGGACTTGGGCGCTGATCATATGTATATATGATCAGTCTCTAGGGTATTGTCCTACTCAATAGGGCTACTGTCCCCAGCCATTCATGGGTGACCTTTAAACCTTTAAACTAGTTATGGGGATAGGAAATTTTAACCCATAATCTTATATTCGATTAATGCTTTTTAAACTCATTCATATGTTTGGGTATGCTGGTAAACAGGTTAGGTTTAGGTTTAAAAGGATGCTCATGAATGGCAAAGGACAAGACAATGTCCTAAAAAGTGACCATATATACATATGATCAGCAGCCAAGCCTCCTCTCCATCAAACTGGGACCTAGGAGGGCCAGGCAATGGCTGTTGATGACTCATCAAGTAGACCTATACCGTCCCCCATCCCTAGCTCACAAGGATGGTGAGGTTGTAGGCTCTACTAGAAACTATCGAGCTTTAGCGTTGCT
Organism: Palaemon carinicauda; assembly: GCF_036898095.1. Taxonomy (NCBI): domain Eukaryota; kingdom Metazoa; phylum Arthropoda; class Malacostraca; order Decapoda; family Palaemonidae; genus Palaemon; species Palaemon carinicauda. The sequence goes on from NC_090763.1 coordinate 14,712,168, forward strand.
CGAATCCCCGTCCAACAGATTGCAAGGCAGGGGCGACTCCAATAGGAAAATTGACATAAAATCATGTCTTGTTAGGTGTTTTTATAAAGCAAATCCAAGATGCTTTTTGCAACCTCTATATTTGCTAAATTTTCCTCCTCGTCCTTTTTCTGTTCATGTCACGATATACTTATTCAGTCTTTTGAGACTTAATTTAAGTAATCTGTATTTTTTATGGGATCATGGGTGATCGTGAATAAAGAAATACCCTAAAAGAGATGCTGTTTTCCTTTGCCGTAGCAAGACCAAATTCCCTGTGATACTCTCTCTTACGGTCGTTTCCTGGAAACACTTCCATTTTCTTTACAGGACCACACCACTTAAGAACAAATCGTTTTCATCTTTGCTAACCATAATATCACGTATTCCTTTTTTCGACTCTTGTTTCTCGCTCTCATTTTGATGATAGTTCAACGCACATGGTGGAAGGGGTTTTCCTATAATTTTCATGAAGTCAAGTTGTATTCATTTGGTATATATATTTCAACTTCGTTATATTCTTTGTATATGTCAATAAATGATATTTTTGCGTTGTAGTTTTTTAACAATATTAGTCTTGCGTCTCTTAAGAGCAATTCAGATAAAAGTTTGCAAGCTAAAGAGAATCTCTCTCTCTCTCTCTCTCTCTCTCTCTCTCTCTCCACTTGTTTCATCAGGGACAGGTGAATGGTGAGAAATGAATTTTCTCTTCAAAGAAACTTATGAATAATTAGATCATTACGATGTTATGTCATATCCGGCCATCTCGCACATCAGATTGTTTGTGTACCAACAGCTGTCACACTTTCAGATAAGAAAAGTGTTGTCCTTCCTTGCTATTTTAGTTGGGGTAGTTGGAAGAATCTCTCTCTCTCTCTCTCTCTCTCTCTCTCTCTCTATGACGAAGGCCTTGTTTTCTTCACTACGCTGGCCACAGCTGATTGGTGATGATGGGAGATTTTCGTCCCATCGCTCAGCAAACCAATCTACTATACTGTAGGTGTCCCGGACTTTGTATCTCCACTTAGAAAAGGGGTCTCTCTCTCTCTCTCTCTCTCTCTCTCTCTCTCTCTCTCATTGTTGGTCTCAATATGCAACTGTTTCTAGTCCACTGGAGGCATTAGTCCTCGGCTATGAATGGCTAGTTTTCTTGTACGCTTGTCACAACTGATTGGTGATGATGGGAGATTTTCGTCAGATCGCCCAGAAAACCATCCTAGCAGTTAAAGGGGTCTCTCTCTCTCTCTCTCTCTCTCTCTCTCTCTCTCTCGATCACATTATACTATATAGAGATAATTCAGGGTCAAGACAGATGACACTTTGAACAGCCCTCCCCCATATACTCTCTCTCTCTCTCTCTCTCTCTCTCTCTCTCTCTCAGACGATGTAATATACGCACACAGTTTTCTATTTGCGTAATACTGAACAATTTTATTAGAATAGATGGGACATACAGTACATCGCAGTATTCCTCGCATCCCCGCACGTCTACATCTTGATGTGCTGTATGACTTAATCTTGTGATTGCGTAATTTTGTTTTTCTTCAGACGCCACAGATTCATGGCAACGCTGTCATTAGATTTGTTTATATTAATTCAATAGAGCCTGATTAACTCGTTTATAATATTGACCCTTGGTTTATGATTTTGCTAACGGTATGTATTCACTCCTGTCGTTTAATTTTTTTTTTTTTTTTGTAATTTTACACAAAAACTAGGTGACCGATTTTGACCAAATTTGGTAGTTATGTTGCGTATGACTCGGGTATGAGTATTTAACATTTTGGATAGTGGACGTCAAAGTATAAGTACGCAGCAGTACTTTGTAAATGATCCCAATAAATGGAAAATATTTAGTTAGTATTTTTACTGTTTGTGAACAACATTACGCAAAATGTGCCGAACCATTTTCGACGAAACTTGCTGGACATGCGGGGTATGACCCAATGACAAATCCATCAGATTTTGAAGAAAAGACATGGAAGTACAAGTACGCAGTGGAGTTAACAGCTAAAAAAGACTCTTTGGCGTGGCGAAGGCATGCTCTCTACTGGTACCCCTCTAGTTACTTTCGTCAACTTCGTTGCGAAGGTTAAGTTTTGATAGGCGTATATTTGTATGTCTTTGTGTTTTGTGATTCGTATATCTCAAAAACTGTTTGACCGAATCTCATAAAATTTGATGGGAGGATTGACCATGATCCAATGACAATTTGACTAAATTTTGATTAATTGGGTCAAAAGTGAAGGCCAAGGTCACGAAAAGGAAAAAAAACGAATCGCAAAGCTCAAAAACTATATGACCTGATCTTATGAAATATGGTGGGAGGATTAACCTTGATCTGATGACAATTTGACTAGATTTTGGGGGTAATTGGGTCAAAGGTCAAGGTCACTGAAAGATCAAAAACGTCTGTTTTTTTGCTATATAGGCGTCAATTTTTATCTGATATGTACGAAAGTAGACCAAAATGTGCACAATTCAATTGTCTATCATGTGATACACAACTCGATAGTGCCCGTTCTTGATTTCCTACCTAACATCAAGAATTTTTTTTTTTTTTTTGGGGGGGGGGCAATAAATGGCAACAGCACTTGGATAGCCTAGATGGCAATAAAATTATTGAGGTAAGAAATGTCATATCTCCTTGGAGGTATAACATGATGCCCCGAAAATGGGAGACGTCTCTTTGTCGTCTTCGTATTGGTCACACAGTGTTGAGACACGAGTTTCTGCTGAAGGGCCAACACCAACGGTATTGCGACGACTGTTTAGTACCTCTAACAGTGAGGTATTTGTTGACCGAATGCCCCCATTATAATAACTTAAGAAATAGATGTTTTTTTGAGGTTCGAGGTGAGGATAGCAGGTTCATCCTTGCCAAGATTCTTGGACATGCTGTGTCCTACTATGCAAGTGGCATTTTTAGTTCTATTTCAGAAGCAGGTCTTCTGAAAACTATTCAACTTCTATAATGACATTCAACTTTTATGGTTTTAATTGAATATTCTTTTATTATTATATAAAATAAATGATACCGGCGTCAATGACCTTAGATGTCAGGATGCCTGAAAACTTTAAATCAATCAATCAATTAGTGTTCGTTCTAGCTATCCACGTTTTTACCAAATGGAATTTTGGTTTGTCAGATTACAATACTTTTCTCCAA
>NC_090763.1:14717854-14765354 GCF_036898095.1 Palaemon carinicauda
TAAATTATGACCTATATAATCTCATTTGTTTAGCCATGTACTGTATATACATTATGCAGTTATAGGCTATACTTATGTAATTGCTCTTATTGGTAATTTTGTTATTGTTCAATTACGGAATTACCTACTTTATCGTCGTTTATCAAGTGATAATTTGCTTTCTCAATCCCCCTTTGTTTAATCGTTTTGGTACAGTTGAAGAAATTAAAGGTTGCGACATTACATCACAGCTTTTACTTGTTTTGACAATCGGGTTTGACGGAGATGTTATTTATCGTATCTTCGCCTTGTTCTGTCGCCATCAAGAGAAAATATTACAAAGTATTTTCTCCCTGGGCCCTTGTCCGGGGGAAGTGTGAGGTGTTCTAGGAAATTACAATATATAGAAGGGACCGCACACACCCGCCTTGCATCTGTGCCAGATTGAACTCGTAACTTCGGCCCAGTTTTTTTTACTATTTTATCTATTTACCCTAAACTTTCAGTTAATGGAATAAACTTTATTATGTCTATAAGATTCAGGCTAGTTATACATCATTATAACTAAGTTGGAAAATGTTTAATAAATAGACGATTTAGCAACGTGGCGTATCCAAGAAAACCAGTTTGTGGGGTGTTGCCAAATGTTGATGCGTCTTGGTTATCTATATTTTAAATTATATCAGCATTATTCGACTGTTATTTTCATAACCAAGGTTTTATAGCTTATCATAAATGTATCATTTTATGTGTGGAATTTAATGTTAACCATTAACTTGAATGAGGCCAAAACTTTAATCGTTTCTGTGCAATGGGTGGAACCATCAAGTGTTTAACTGTGACGTAACGACTTTCATCATGCAGTGGTGTGTTGCCAACTCATCGGGCTTAATTTTTTTTACTCCTTAAAATCGAGAAACTGCATGTATGTTCAATTCGCGGAAGTGAGAGATTTTGGAGATTTAAGTATATCTAATTCCTTAGCTTTATGAAGATGATAGTTCTTCTAGAGTGGTCTTTATATTCGCTGATCACTAGCCAGCTAGAAACGTGTTTGGCAATGACTTGCGGGAACTCCACTAAATTCACACCAGTTCTTCTTTGTTTCTTTCCTACATATTTTTTGTTCGTCTGTTTTTGCATTTCCGTGTCATATGTTAAAAGTTGATTTATTTAGCTTAAATGGTGCGTTATTCGGTGATGTCATCTTGGTATTGCTTTTGCCATTGTAAACGGGAATGTCAGTGTCCCCAGTCGAATTAGTATCAGTTATTATTTTTAGATAAATTTATATAATTCTCTCTCTCTCTCTCTCTCTCTCTCTCTCTCTCTCTCTCAAAAGCTTTTAATTCAATACTTAATCTGGCGAAATCTAATCGAGGCCCTTTGCGTCTCTAGTCTTAGGAAGATATATATATATATATATATATATATGTATGATATATATATATATTATATATATATATATATATATATATTATATATATATATATATAAATACAGTATTGTTCTCATATATATATATATATATATACATACATACATATATACAAATATATTAGTACAGTATTGTTCTCACCTTATAAAAGTCAAACTTTGATGTAATTTTGTGTCCTCTTGTTTACTGAGCATTTTACTCCCTTGCATTTAATTTATTATTCTATAACTTCTTACCCATTAGAAACCTATGATATAATATTAACAAACTTGAATTTCTCAAAAACTTCTTTGATTGAAATTTTAACTTGGCCGTTTCTCAGCTTCGGCATGATGATTAAACATAAAGCATTGGCTTATTTATTGGCACAGAAATAAACGAATTATGCGTCTCCTTGACGCCACATCTATAGGGTAGGAGGAGTAATAGCAGTAGTAGTAGTAGTTGTGTCTCCTTGGACCTCTGCCAAAATCATCACTCAGTCTTTCTCTTCATGATACAGCAAGAACCAACGGCTATGTTTGGTTGCAGATACACCCTTGTATTATTATTATTATTATTATTATTATTATTATCTATATATTAATACGATAGCGTGTGTTATTTATTTTGTCATGCTTTAAAGAAAACGGAAATAATTTCATGGTATACTCTTACAAATTCACGCTTTAAAGAAAACGGAAATAATTTCATGGTATACTCTTACAAATTCACTCTTTAAAGAAAACTTAAATAATTTCATGGTATACACTTACAGATTCACATTAGACTTTGATTACTTAACCAAAGCACATCTTATATAGTTTTCCCAATTTTGTCTTTACCACCTGACTTTTTTTTTAAATATTAGACAAAAAATTGAGATCTATCAATTTCCATAACCTAAATTATAGAATTAATCTCGGGACATTTTTATTCAAACATGTATAGGTTAGGAACAAGAGAATTGGTATTGAAAATATAATTTTGTGTAATTTACACGGGTTCCGCTAGTTGTTGTTACAGTATTATTATTATTATTATTATTATTATTATTATTATTATTATTATTATTATTATTATGAGAAAAAAGCCAAAGGGAACTAAATTTGTGAAACTAGTTTTTTTATATGTGATATAACAGTTGAGACAGTCAAGGGAATTAAGATGAGTTTATTGTCTTCTTGGTATTAAAACACAAAAGTTGGTCGATCTGCAAATGTCCATATCTTTATGTTCACCCTTTTATAATAATTTTAACTAATATTTTTTTTTCGAATATAATGTATATGTATATAGGTTATACCATTGTACTTGTTTTTATATTACCTTGCATATTAATATTATAGTTGTCACTGTTAATATTATTATTATTATTATTATTATTATATTAAAGTGATTTTTCATGTGGTCACATAGATATCTTGAATTATTATTATTATTATTATTATTATTATTATTATTATTTTTATTATTATTACTTGTTAAAAGCAGGATGCCATAAGCCCGAGGGCTCCAACAGGGAAAATAGCACAGTGAGGAAAGGAAATTAGCTAATATATATATAGTCTTATAAGAAGTAATGAATAATATAAGATACCTTAAGCACAGTAATAACATTGAGATAGATCTTTTATATATAAGCTATAAAAACTTGAAAAAAATCCACAAAGTGAAAGAAAATAAAATAATGTGCCCAAGTGTACCCTCAAGCAAAAGAACTCTACCCCATGACAAAACAAGTCCATGATCCAAAGGCTATGGCACTACCAGAGACTAGAGAACAATGGTTTGATTTTGATATATCTTTCTCCTAGAAGAGCTACTACCATAGCTAAGAGTCTCTTCACATCTTACCTAGAGGAAAGTAGTCAGTGGATAATTACTAGTACAGTGCAATAGGTAACCCCTTGAGCGAAGAATTGTTTGGTAATCTCGGTGTTTAAAGGTGTATTAGGAAAGAGGAGAATATCGCAAGAATATGCCAGACTATTTGGTATAAGTGAAGGCAAAGTAAAAATAAGCCGTAACCAGAAAGAGGGATCCAATGTAGTACTGTTTGGCTAGTCAAAGGACCCAATAACTCGAGCTTTTTACGGTTTTCTCTGTTCTATTTCTGTTTTCCCATATCCCTTTTATAATAATTATAAAAGGTTATTGTTGGATTTTACCACTTCTGATATCTCCATTTCCATCTCATCTGTTATATATTAATTACCTAATTATTTTACTTGAAATTATTTTACAGATCTTGTAGGTCCTGTTGAAGGCAAGTGTGAAAGGACTAGGAAAACAACCTTGTATACTCAATTTTTTTAATGAGGCGCATTTGCACCGACTCGCAGCGGTGCTCTTTTAGCTTGGAGAAAGTTTCCTGCTACCTGATTGGTTAGAATTATCTTGTCCAACCAATCATCGAGCAGGAAACATTTCCGAGCTAAAAGGGCACTGCTGCGAGTCGGTGCAAATCTGCCTCGGTAAAAAGAATTGACTATAGTATGTTTTACTTTTGGTAATTTTCAGTGTTGCTAGCAAGTGTCTGGTTAAGAGCTGTCTTCAAACATTTTACTTTCTGTATTTTCAGTGGTGCTAGCAAGTGTGGTTAAGAATTAGATTCTAACATACTACGTTTGGTATTTATCAGTGCTGCTAGCAAGTGTTTGGTTAAGAGCTAGCTTCAGACATTTCAATTTTTGTATTTTTAGTGTTGCTAGCAAGTGAGGTTAAGAGTTGGCTTCAAACATTTTACTTTTGGTATTTTTCAGTGTTGCTAGCAAGTGTCGGGCTAAGAGCTGCCTTCAAACATTTTATTTTTTGTCTTTTAAAGTGTTGCTAGCAAGTGTGGGTAAGAGTTGGTTTCAAACATATTAACTTTGGTATTTATCAGTGTTGCTAGCAAGTGTTTGGTTAAGAGCTGACTCCAGACATATTACTTTTGGTATTTTTCAGTGTTGCTAGCAAGTATGGTTAAGAGTTTGCTTCAAACATATTACCTTTGGTATTTATCAGTGTTGCTAGCAAGTGATTGGTTAAGAGCTGGCTTCAAACATTTTACTTTTTGTATTTTCAGTGTTGCTAGCAAGTGTCTGTTTGAGAGCTGGCTTCATTCATTCTACTTTTTGTTTTGTTTTTTCATTTTTGCCAGCAAGTCTTACAGAAAATTTCCTCCTAACATGTTACTTTTTGTCTTTTCAGTGTTGCCAGCAAATGTCTGGTAGAGAGTTTGCTTCAGCAAGTCAGCCAGCTGTCAGACATTGAAAAATTCATGCTCTACCTCAAATTGCCTGTTGGCCGTCCTCCTGATACAGATCCACTTAAACAGTAAGCTGCATTCTAATGTCAAGTATTCTAGTTTTAAGTTGTGTTTGTAAAGATTGCATAATGCCTCTTCATCTTTTTTCCTGTGCAAACCCATAAATCAAGTTTCCATTTCAGTGAGCAGTTCCACCAGAATTTTGCAATTTGATTCACCGGATCGGTAATATTACGGTAGAGTCCCACCGAGCTCCATTACCGCTTGCCAGTACATAGGAGCTTGATGTTTTCCTTTTTCGCAAGCAAAGCGAGCGCATGGCACAGCAAAAACCACTAGACTCAATGGAAAGATTATTGAAATCTAATGGTTTTTGCTTCGCTGTGCGCTCGCTTCGCTAGCGAAAAAAAGGAAAACATCAAGCTCCTATGGTAATGGTGCTGGGTGGGACTCTACCGTAATATTACCAAAAAATCCTGTTTATTTATTGTTCTTGCATGTGACAGACTTTCCCTTAACTTTTTTTTTCTAGTATATTAGAATCCTGTTAACCATTTCAAAATATTAATGTTTATGGTTCAGAGGTGGTATGCTTTCTGTAACTTCAACTTTTCACAAATAACAGGTTTCACTTCCTTTGTTAAAACTTGGAAAAATATTAGTTATGTAGAATGATTTTTTATTGGTTACTTGTGCTGTGTATTTTCCTCTACTGCATGCTAGTTTTAAGGTATATAATGTAATACAGTGGTCAGGTTATGGTTTACATTGCATGGCTTCATCACCTCGAAAGAGAGAATTTTTATGAAATGGTCCACCTTTGGTAACCTTTATGGTTGTAATCAATGTCAATTTTGGGCTATTATTGTTATTAATTTTATTATTATTATTTATTATTATTATTATTATTATTATTATTATTATTATCTAAGCTACAACCCTAGTTGGAAATCCAGGGTGATATAAGCCCAAGGAAAAAGTGGGCATATTATGGAAATAAGGGAGGTCCTGTAAACAGTCATAAAAGAGAGTTGAATTGACTCCTTCTCGAGGAAGAGCAAGTACCTCTCCTTTGAAACTATTACAGTAATTGTGGTATGGATTGCACTTTTATCATTATGCTACCAAAACAACAAGTATTTTTAAGAGTATTGATGAAGTAGTGTTATACATAATCCCCTAATGAACCTGGACTAACTCCTCTTTTTAAAATCTTTCCAATTCATGAATTGTTAAAGAAGACACCATTGTGATTCTTGCCACCAAATTTGGTTAAAAGGTAGACCATCATGTAATGCAAAAAAATGCACAAAGGGAAGTTGTTAGTATAGTAACTTATCATTACAACCCCTACCTAGTTGACAGTATATTGGTCACAAGTGTTTTGATGTAAGGGCCCTGCCAAACTGAAATTATGATTCCGATTACCTAAGACTCTTTTTGTGTACTATTATCTTTGGCCATAGCATTTGAAAATGATAGTTCATACATGACAAGGTTACTTCATTAATGAACCCCTTTCAGATAGATGGATGTATTGAATTTAGGTCGTAAGGCCATTCAACGCTTAGGTGCAACTGGGGAAACACTCCCCACCACAGTTGTACTGTGAAATTTAAATTAAAAGAGGCGGCAAGACTGAAGGAAGTAATCGGGAATGGAGGTAAAGGCCAAATCTAGAAAGTAAATGCAGCTATGGGCCAAAGGATGCTGCCGAGATCTACAGTGCACTGCTGGCACTCCTCCTGTAATAGGTCCTTTCATGGGCAGTGACATTCACCTTCCACAAGTACATCTTGGGGAAGAAATTGCAAGTTACATTTTTTTGCAAGAATTATAATAGTGTCTTCTTTAAAAGTTCATTTTTGCAAGAATTATAATATTGTCTTCTTCAAAAGTTAATTTTTGCAAGAATTATAATATTGTCTTCTTCAAAATTTCTTTTTTTGCAAGAATTATAATATTGTCGTTTTCAAAAGTTCATCAGTTGTACGTTGAGAGGAATTGTTTCCAATCGATAGGAAAACGTGTAGTGCTTTAGCAATACTCTTTGAATACTTGTTTATTGAGGAATAATTCTCTCCAAGATCACAATGAATGAATACTTTTTCTCTAGAATTTCATATCTAAAAAGAAACGCTTTGTAGGCATTCCTTTTATCCTTTGTAAACTTATTGAAAAGGAGTTTAAAGTTTTGGAAACTTTTCCCAATCTCGGGGAAACAAGTGAGGTTCTTGTTTTTCTAGATTGCCAGAAATCATAGATATTGTGATTTGATTTATTTTTACTTAAATGATTCAGTAAGAGGAATATACAGTATACATTTGCAATCCATAATTTTATTGGTTTGTCTGGTAGTATATATAAAAAAACTACCGGTATATATAGCCCACCATTCATACATGACAGATAAAGATCACAATTTGCTGTATATACATTCATAGTAGTAGTCTGTATTCAAATTATTATAGATTGGTAGGTATTAATATCAATAATAAAGTGGATAATAGATATATTTTCTTTTAAAGCCCTCTTGATGTTAGTTGAATACCCTTAAATATCATTCATAGATCCACCCTTTTGTCTAATAACATACTCAAAATCTATGTAATTATCGAGCTAGGTCATAAAGGATAATTGGAGCTTTAATGATTTGCTTTTGGTGATTCTCTGATCATTGAATTTTGTTGGTGTTATTAACTAAGTTTTTATTAGTAAGTATAAAGATTTCTGTGGAGGTGTAATTTATTTTTGAAGTTGGGTTTCTAGCCTTAAGGAAATGCAATACAGTATGAATTCTAGACTAGCTGTTGAAAAATGTAGTTAGAAAATTTATATTTTAATAAGTCTTGCCTAACATTCATAATCTTATAACCTTTGAAAATACATCTTTAGTTAATAAACTAAACAATTTGAGGATGAGTAATGGATTTGTATGACTAGCCTCCATCTCTCAATATTGGTACTTATGTAGCACTGGTAGCCACCAGGCTTGAATAAAAAGTCTCGCTTCGTCAGGTGGTAAATTGACGTATTGTTTCTATTATGTTTGTTAGCGGATTTTTTTTCTTGTCATTTATCTCCTACTCTTGGAGGTAGTATGATTCCTCCCAAAACCGTGTTCGAACGCCGAATCAATTGTCGCCGTAAGAATGAATGGAAGTATTACAGTAAGCAATTATTTCCCCACCTAAGGATGCTCATATTATGAACCATTTTCATACAAAATTTACTCTATTAAGATAGTATTGTATAGTACAGAAATAATCCACTTTACGCTGGTTGTGACTGTGTCACATTCTTAAGTATCAATCCTCTTGATTAATTGACTGATTGATTGATTTGGAGTTTTCTACCATCCTGACTGACATCAGAGGTCATTGATGTCTCAACCCTCATGAAGATCTGATATGACAACTTCAGCATTGTCCGTTCTTGTAACTATAAATGTTTCATGGAAAATGTATTCAGCTTTCTAATGCAGTTTCATTTTCTATTTTTGTTCCTTTATTATGTTACGAAATGTCAAGGAAGAATGTTGACACATGTCATTGCTCACTGTAAAAAAGTTTGCAAGTCATGAGCCCAACAGTAATTTTGTCACTGCCACGATCATCAGATGGTTAAATATTATTATTATTATTACTTGCTACGCTGCAACCCTAGTAGGAAAAGCAGGATGCTATAAGCCTGAGAGCCCAGTGAAGAAAGGAAATAAGGAAATAAACTATATAGGCTATAAGAAGTAATAAATAACAATATAAAATTTCTTAAGAACATTAGAATAGATGTTTCATATGTAAACTATAAAAATAAAAATAAAAATAAAAAAGAAGAGGAAGAGAAAGAAGATAGAATAGTGTGCCTGAGTGTAATCCGTGTTAGGTTGTTTTACCCAACCTTATGCTGGTTTCTACATCGTAAAATTATGATTAAGTGGTGTACTGTGTATTACTATACTTCACATGGAGATACTGTATCTGGCTTTTATAATATGATAGCAGGATATAAGTGGTTTTTTGTGTTCATTACTGTACAGTATGTGTAAAAGGAACTTATTCACTTTATAAGGAAAAAAGCTGACTGACTTTGGGTCTTTTGAAACCAATTAATGATGCAGGGCTGGCTGTTACTGTACATAAATCATACCAAATAGTATACAAAGTTCTATTTAATAGAATAAGTGAATAAACATGGACTAAATGAACATTGGACTTCACTTTACCTGTTGGAAGGTCAGAAGGCACATCCTTCTCGACTTCTGAGTTAGCAGCCAGTTAGTCATATATAATGGCCTTTCTCTGAGCAGTCCTGTGGCTCGACCAGTGTTCAGGTGCAGTGATGTACTTGCAACAATAATGGGGATATCAACAACTGACTCTTTGGAGAAGTATAGCAACATGTGCTGTTTTATGAAAAGGCAGTGACCTTTCTGTTACATCAGTGAGCAAACCAATGGACCAACTGAATTTTGGAAATTGAGGTATGCCCTGATCTCCCAATTCTGAAAACAAGCTGGTCTAGAGGTAGTTTTGACGCTGAGGAATTCATCAGTGCGGGAATCCACATCACACTTTCTGAGGAGTCATTGTAGGAGGCTGTGGAGAAGTGGAGGCCTGCTTTGCTAGACTCCCTGATGCTTTGCACAGTCTCCTTCAAGGGCTCTGGCTCTTTGAAGATATCTGCGTACAAACCTTTGGGGGCAACCATGACTGTGAGATCAGGTAGGAAGAAAGTTACTTTGACTTTCTCATGACCTCGATCACGTCAACCTATGATCTCTTCCTCTCGGAGGGAGCCTGTGGAACCACAATTCTTGTAAGGCCTCTAACATGTCCAGTTCAAAAATGGAGGTAAAGGGGGCTGCTGATGTTGGCGTTCCACCTCCTCTTCTGCCATGAGTGTGGTGATGTCTGTCATGCCATTAGCTAGCTTAGCAAAGACTCGGAGTCAAGCCTTGGGTATTGAGTATTGTTTTGGGACTGGTGCTTGTTAAATTTTCTGAACTGCTCCCCCCACATATCTCTCAGATCAATAGCATTCATGAACTGTCCTCCATGATAAAAACCCTAGCATTGTTGACACAGGTGAAAATGAAGGAGAAGAATGCTCTCAAAGTTTTTTGAAACATCTGTAGGCTCATACAGTGGACTGCGTGCTGGAACCCTGTCATCAACCTCTCTCCCCTTATACTGTTTGATCAAGGAACAAAGTTCTGTATGAAAATTGTACTGTCTATACTGATTCCACCAGAGAAGTAAAATACATACTTTCAATGGATCTGAAAGATGCATACTTCCAAGAACATATTCATCAATCTTCTTAAAAAGTACCTCTGCTTTTTCCTCAAGGTATTCACTCAAGTGTTCACACTGGTGATAGTTTGAGGCCACTTGCAAGGGATACATCTATTGATATAACTTGATGATTGGTTAATCCTAACCTCCTCAGAGAGGTAGTTGCTATAGGATTGAGATAGTCTTTTCTCCTTTTGTCACGATCTGGGGATGGTGATAAATTGAGAGAAGTCAAATCTCACACCCAAGCAGAGGTTGAAATATCTGAGCATGCTGATAGAGATGGCAGCATCAAGATTCTCTCCAACAAAAGATTGCATCCCCAAGCTTAGAAAGGTAGTCCAACTGTTTCTGTCCTAGTCATCACTTTCAGTTCAGCATTAGCAGACTTCTCGGCCACTTTTCATCATTGTAGAAGCTCGTTCCTCATGGACACCTCCACCAGAAAGTCCCTCAGTGGTGTTTGAAAAATCACTGGTCACCTTCCAGTGAATCTCTAAGATATACTGTCCCAGTGGGACGGTAGGTACAAGACAATCTTGCCTGGTGGCTGAATGAAGGAAACCAACCAAACGGAGTCTCACTTGACTCCCCACTTCTAGACATGCTGATGTTCTGATGCATCAAAGAAGGGGTAGGGCACACACCTTGGCAGCTGCTTGTGTCTGCATAGAAACATGTTGGAAATGCAAGCAGTCTTTCTAACTCTGAAAGTATTCCAAGAATGTAAGAGGAAGCTGTCTCTGTCTGCATCAGAGAGGCTCTTTTCAGTTGCGGCTGAAGAAGATTACTGCTCAACCTTGAACACAGTCTTTTAAGTGAATGGCATAGACCTCTGTTCCTCATGGGAATTCTCTATGCATGTGGGAAGCGTCAACCCTTGAGGGAGACAAGGTGCCAGCTCAGTTGAGGAGTCACAATTATCTGTATTGGTCCCTCCATGGTATTCTGAAGGAATCTTGCAGTCGGTAAAGTAATGAAAGCCAGGGTTTAGAAGCTTCAATCAATCTTTATTGCCCTATATTTACGGGAGTATACCCACAATTCATTTGTTCTTGGCCTTGTGATGACTGCTGAAGTAGTTGTGTAGCCAGTTTAACTTCCACACGTGACAGAGAGTATCATGCATATGGTATTGTATAAATATGTGCCTGGATGAAAAGTAGAATGTCTAGCTCTTATGCATCTTCTTTTTTTTCTTTCCTCACTTGTGGAGTAAGCAGTTGTATAGTTACACACTATTGTTAAAACTAGATCGGTAAGAACAGCTCTCCCCCATCTTCCATGAAAGAGGGGGAGGATGTTGGAATGAATACCAAATCCATTGGTCATCATACACTTTAATTCCAGACTGCATCTCCCCTTTGGGAAAAAACTATTTTGACTGCATCTCCCATCTGGGATAGGATTCCTTCATTGAGTACCAGCTGCATACCCAGTAAAAGCCAGTCCCTATCAGCTCTCTCATTCCTTTGATTGGCAGATAGGAGATTGCTGGAATCTCTCTCTCGCTTCCTTATAGGACCAGGGAGATGGATATTCCAGGAGAAAAAAAAAGAACCAACCAGTTCAGTTCTAGGTGGACTTCCTCCTTCCAATCATTTTAAAGGATTAAAGATTTGTATACGTTTAGGAATAAGTAACATTTTGAAAGTACTGTAATTTGTAATTTTTATAGCTATATAAACCTTGAGTCCTTTAAAAGTTAAACTTCACCCTCAACCATCCCTTTCAGTCCCTAGTTGAAGGTCAAAAGGGAAGAGTCTTTGACATATTACTCTTATATGCTCACCACCTGCCGTTAACTATGTTGCCAATGAATTGAATGGCTGTTCTGGCTCTAGTGAAAACATTTCCTATTTCAAAAGATTCAGGTTTGTATGATAAGGAAAAATACATATCCCTTTTAGAATTTCTGTCCTTAGATACTCCAAAGGTTCTTTGATTGTAACATCTGCGTTGGCTTTGGTACTACAGTACAGTATATCAACACATTTAGATCTATCCAACAGTTAATGAATGATGTCATCTTAGCCTTCCGCTTGGAGGATTCACCTAAGTCAGATTCTATGTCCTGGTATTTTGATATACAGTACAGTAGTCTAAAATATTCTGTCGGGTCCCCACTTTGAGCCCACGAGTCTGCTTTGTTTAGTATGCTATCTTCAGAGACCCTTCTAGGTGTAAGGATATTATGAGGAGTCCTCGGCTTTTATAGTCTTTTCTCATTTTAATAGCGTTAAGGAGACGTTATTTATTTAGTATGCTATCTTCAGAGACCCTTCTAGATGTAAGGATGTTATGAGGATTCTTCGGCTTTTATAGTCTTTTTCTCATTTTAATAGCGTTAAGGAGACGTTAAGAGTAGTCTGTCTCTGTCAACATCAGGTTTCCACGGGATTAGCTGTTTGATGGTTGAATGCCATATAAGCATTTTATTATTTTATTATTTACTTTATTTATTTATTTATTTTATTATTATTTACTTTATTTCAGGGTAGATTTCTATACTATCTGTAATTGTTTACCACTACCAACCTTTCAATCAGTATGGAAAAAAGCCAAATGAATGTTGAGTAAGACTTATTGAAATAAACTGAATCTTTAAAAATACCTTTTTTAATTTCAGTATTTGCCCAATATTAATTCATGCTTGCCCTCTTCCCCACATGTAATGGCGACATTGAGATAGCAAGTTGTTCCAACATGGCAGCTATTGGTGGCCTTACATTGTAGTAGTAGTAGTATCGAGATACTGTATAGGAGAGCTAGTCATTCAGGTCTATTACCAATCACCTAATTTTTAAATGGTAGACCAAAGCAGAGTTTACAAAGCTTGCAACTCTGAGTGTTGGTTAAGTATTGAAGTCATTTAAAAAAAAAGTAATGTGTTCTCATGGTTTTGGAATGAAAGAGATAGTTTAAAAATTCAATAACTCAAATATATATTGAAAATTTTGTTATATTCTTTCAGACCCCTAAATCCTCTTGGTAGCCGATGCGAGATTCAACTCACTATAACATGGATTCGTACACATCTGGAAATGAACAGTGAAGTTTCTCTGCCAAAAAGAGAGGTTTATAATGAATACATGTAAGTATAACACTGTTAGGTTTATTACTTTTTTAATGTTCTGAAATGAATGGAATGGAATACTGTAAAGGGTTGTAATGAAAATGTTTACCTATGCTGTCTGCAATGGAATGATTCCTATCACTTCAATATACGTGCCGTGCCATGTTTCTCTGGTCTAGATTTTGTAAGTAATGGGAAAGTGTTGGTTGCTGAAAAGGTGTTTGTTGTTATAGACAGCAGGCTGGTGGCCATGGAAGTAGAAATCTGCTTTGCAGTGTGTAACAACGCCACCTGCTGAAGCAAATAGCCCTTAAGATGGTTTAGGCCCTTTGCGTCAATAAGCGTAAGAAGAGATGATGATGATGATAATA
The DNA here is from genome assembly GCF_036898095.1 of Palaemon carinicauda. Taxonomy (NCBI): domain Eukaryota; kingdom Metazoa; phylum Arthropoda; class Malacostraca; order Decapoda; family Palaemonidae; genus Palaemon; species Palaemon carinicauda. Next base: position 14,731,248 of record NC_090763.1, read on the forward strand.
TCCACTAAATGGAATATATCTAGATAATTTTCATTTTTACTATTATTCGCCAAAGTTAGTCTAGATTATTTATGTGACCTTTTTCTTTTGAGTTTGATATTTTCTGTTTATGATTTTCCTAGACTTCTTGAATAAGCCATATTTTCCTTTGTCCTCTTATCTATGTCAACTTTTTTAATTTTTTGACAAAGTTCTTAAAGAATTTATTATATTGTCATGTATGTCCATTATTTCTCTCTTATTCAAAGACTTATATTTATTCTGCTTTACATACAGTACTATCATTCAGAAATGTTAGTGGTCTTTTAAGACAATATATAATTCCAACCATGTATAACCTAACTGGTTTTTTTTTTTGTATGTCACCTGCAAAAAGGCCTTGTTTGTATACATTCTTCCATTATTGTACTTTACTGTACTTGAGGTTTGGCTCTTGTGTACCATTTCCTTGGTTTTGCTAATGTTACTTCATCGTTGTCTCTAGCCACGTCCTTCTATTTTGACATATACTTTCATGTATTCTTAGGTTAGATACACAGTATGTTTTAAATTTTTAGACCTACTGTATACTGTACTGATATTTTTGCATTTTTGTAATTTTGTTGTTAAACAATATAGATCAGTTGTAGGCCTACTTGTTTTGGATATGTATGGATGGTAGCAGAATAGAATTTCTTTTTATAGAAAGCTGTAGTTATTTTCAAATTTAATTGCTATGTGGTAATAAGTTTTGGTTGGTTTGATTTTTCAAATGTTGCAGAAGCACTACTATCATAGGAATCTTTTTTTTCTCTCTCTCTCTCACTAGGTCGTCGTCGTTTTGTGTGTGAAAGGACTTTTAATGATCTTTCTAATTGTTTTTACGTGGTGACTCATTCTATATGGAAGGTAATATTTTGTAGATAAAGATTTAGTTGTGTACATTAATTATTCATCACAGTTACACAGGAGGTTTTTACATTTATTTTATTGATAAGGGACATTTTAACGCTATTAATGCAGAACTTCCGAAATTTGAGCTTAAACTTTTAAAAAAATAATATCAAGTGGATATCACAAACTGGATTATGTTACATATACTTTTAACCGGATAAAGATCTCAATTAGTACCTTTGTAATTCAACATTATGATTAAAAGAGAAAAAGCTTGAAAGAGGTACATCAAAATTTGTGACTTTGATATTAACCCCAAAGATACTGTATCTCCTACTAATCTTTCATAAGATGTGGGGAAGGAATTAAGAAACACTGTGAGCATAACTAAGTAAGCATTCAGGTTTTTGGCACCATTAAGTAAACAGGTTTCCATCTCAGGTTGATAGTTGCCAGTGGTCTTGTTCTCCTATACGGCAGATGCCTAGCCAGGGCAGGAATTAATAGTTGTTGTTTTAGGTTGTCTAATAAATGCAAGAAAATGTAAATATACTCTTTGCAGTCTTTGAAGGTCTTGATGGGTCCCAATTGATGTGCAGGTGTTTTTATTTTTTCTTTAAGTGGGGTTTTTTAAATAACATTTTTCAGCTGTTAATATAAACATTTGTTACAGTTGTTATATATGTCAGAAATCCATTTTTTAATTGGTTGGTACAGTACTATTCTCCCATGCAATATTTGGCTTTTCTAATGATTTCTTTTTGATGGGGCTAGTTTCTTCATCAAGCCTTGGTGCCTCCTGCTGTACTTAAGTTTGTTTATTTTTCTGTGTAATTTACACAGTGAACATGGTCAAAGTTCAATTCTAATCATCATATTTCTCATTAATTTCAATTTTGAAAAGGAGTTCAGTATTATCTAAAGGACCGCTCTTATAATTCTTTTTCAATCATGAGTCTTTTTTGTTCTTCAGGTTAGCCAATTTATGCCGAGTAAGATTTTGATTGATTACTATATATGCATGTCACTGTGTAATAATTCTCTCTCTCTCTCTCTCTCTCTCTCTCTCTCTCTCTCTCTCTCTCTCTCTCTCTCTCTCTCTCTCTCTCTCTCTCTCTCTCTCTCTCTCTCCTCTCTCTCTCTCTAAAGGTATGGGTATTTGACTACTTATTAGAAATTTTATTCTCGGCTATTTTCCCAGCATGTAAGTCTTTAAAGTTTTATAATGAAAATAGCAATTCATGCTTTAGCTGTATTTTTTTCTACTTAAGATAGACGGCCCCCCCAAAAAACCAGTTTAGTTGATACCCACAACTCAACTGGATAAACTAAGAGAAGAGGAAGAAGGGAAATAATGAGTCTTTAACTGGAAGATATTGAAGCAGGCCCACTCCCGTCTGGAAATGAAAATTAAAGGAGTAAACACACACTAATTCCAGAAGAGAGATTCTTAACTTGGTTTTGTGGATTTTATCTTGGCTAAACTTGGCTTTTTTTTTTTTCCCAATTATCTTCAAGGCCTCGTCATTAATGAACCTACATACTCAGTAGTTGCTTTAGGCTTGAGTTTGTTAGTGTTGATACCTCACATTCATTTACCCTAAGTGATTTATGAATGTTTTGAAGCTCTAATCAATTCCTTAATAGACGAAGTATTTAAAAACATTGAGATTTATAGGAAGTAGGTTATTGTTGTTTTTGTAAAAAAATTTTCTCTCTGCCATTGGGCCTAACTATTTGTGGGGCTTAGGTAACAGCGATACCCTCGCTTCAAATGAATTTATGAATTATGGTTCCCTTCACCCAACAATAGGATTACAGTATGCGTTACGCACTGCTCCTACCAAAAAACTGCTGTTTCAGAGCGGTCAACTCACTGTCCATTTGCAGACTTCAAAATGGTGGTGAGTTGATAAAAAATGATTTGCCAAAGTTGAAAGATTTACTTTTCTTTCTTTGGCAAATATTCCTTTGTCAGGTCTCTGGCAATTTTAGGTTTGTTACAGTAATGAACATTAAAAAAGACATTCAAAAGGGGTTGCAATATAAAGGAATTACTGGTGGACATTTGTGCTTGAACTACTGTATGTTCCTAAGACTTGAAACGTTGGAAGAGAAATGTTGCCTACTCCCAGAGGTGCATGGCATGCAACCATCTTAATCATTGCCTTCTCCCTCGCCATTATGTGCTTAGCATTGCTGAGCCTCAGTCACTATGAACCAGGCGTTCTCCTCTTTAATCATTTCTTAGTCCTTCACTGGGGCTACATGGTTAGCAGTATTGGTCCTCAATCTACATGAAAAAGGCATTCTTCCTCTTGATCATTACCTTGCTCTTCACCTCTATGTCGTCTGTTTAGCACTGCTGGCCCTCAGTCAACGTGAACTAGGCATTTTCCATTCTATGTTTTTACATTATCCCTCACCATTTTTATTCTAAAGTCATTGCATTCATCTACTGTTTAGTGGTGTGTTTTTAAGGATGAAGTTCTCTAATGGGCCATGTAAAGAGTTTAGCACATGAAGTAAATAGATGACATACACTTTATTCTTAAACTGTGGTGGTTGCAGAGAGACAGAGACTGTGGAAGGGTGATGTGCCAAGGCTTACAGGGTAAGAAGCATAATGATTAATGCAGCAAGAAGACCCACAAAGAAACAATTTTACTACTTGATTAATATCACGGGCCTCCCCAGCAAATGATTGGATCTGTGAAATGTAAATCAACACCTGATAAAGTCTGACTAATATAAATAGCACAGCTAAAGGGTTAAGGAAGGCTCTCTGTAAGAGTTAGCTTTACTGATTGAAAGTAAGATATCCTCTTACATAGGCTACATATTTAAAAGTGGTAAGTTGATGGCCACGTTAGAATTTGGTTATCTCCAAGAGTCATTGTGATATGCTTTTACAGGCTATTTGACCTATGAATCTCCTCCTCCTAGATCGTCTCCTCCTCCTTCTAGAGTCTTGATCGCTGTAACCATCCGACGAATAGGAGTCGTAGGAGGAGTCTTCATCGGAGTACGAGGAGACTGAAACTTCCGACTCTACCACGAGCCTCCTGGGGGTCCTGGGTTTGGAATTCGGGGTTACCGGATCCATGAAGTCCGGCGGAAGCGTGGCTGATGGTGCCGAGAGTGGATGGGTTATGGGACGACCGTCGAACCATCCTTCGCTGTCCTCCTCCACTCTCAAGGGCGATCTGAAGGTCGTCCTCGGGGCCCTCCAAACGATGGAGTCAGGGTCCGAAACACCCGTGGGCTGCTTACCAATGTCCTGGCCACCACCGGAAGATGTTGCACCTGAAAAACACGTTACAGGCGTGGGGATGGGCGCTGAATTGGGCCCCCCCCCCCACCCCGGATCCACACTTATGACGGGTCCTGCGGGCACCAGGCCTTCGTCTAAAGCACACACTCCATCCACTTTAGCAGACCCCTCACTTGTCTGCATAGACCCCTTCAACACAGAATCCCCCACATTAGACTCATGGGGAGTGGCAATGGGCCGCTTCCCCGAAACGGACTTACCTAGTCCCCTACCCAGGGAAGGGGAAGGGGAAGGAGAACCGCTCTCCGACAGGACCGAGGGCAAAGTCACCGGCAACGAAAGGCTTGACTTCTTAAGCGACTTCTTAGAAGCCTTCTTCTTTTTCTTGGCGAAAAGAGCCCATTGGATCTCCGGCCAAGACTCGCACTCCGGGCACTTAGACTCCGGGGAACACCTTTTCCCCCGACACGAGGAGCACATGGAATGCGGGTCGACCCCGGTCACCGAGAGCCATGCTCCGCAAGACTTAGCCGCTTGAGCCCCGGGACAGCGACGCTGAGGTTCCATGGAAAAAGCGAACACAAACGACACACAGACACAAGGGAAAGGTGAGGAACACAGCGGGAATACGTGAGACACAAGGTAAAGGAACACACGGGCACACGTGGGACAAGGGTTGAGAACACAAAGTAATCACGTGGGAATACAAGGTGAACGGTTGGGAAAAGTGAGAGAGAGCGGCGAGATGTTAACTACGCCACGACCAGAAGCTTAATGGTTGGAAAGCGTGGTCACCCGTGTGACCTGGGTCGCTCCTGGGCGTGTATCCCTTCGCCCTGGAACGCCCTTGAGAGGCAGCGGAGAGAGGGGCAACTACGCAAAATTCTTGGTCGGTGATTAAGAGATCCCCAGGCTCTCCTAAGAAAGTAGTTCGAGGTAAGTATGTTAGGAAAAATACAAATTACTTAAAATTTGTGATGTCTTTCTACTTTTTATCAATTTTCACAAATGCTCACAACTGAAAGAATGCATCATGTATAGAGATCCTGATCGGTTCTTTTTCCGAAGTGTTGGATAGGTTTTTTATCAGAAAAAATCTGCGCCCGAAAAATCAAACAGAATCAATTCATCATGTAATGCTTACAGTCAAATAGCAAAAGAGAGGCCTGGTTCTTTCTTTTCTATCAGTTGAGGAACTTTTTACAACCATATCCTTGGGTTCCAATTGGTTTCAATTAGAGAATTTTGAAAAGGGGGCTAAGAATGAAGAGAATGCTAATAGCAGAGGGCTACCCGTATCCTCTCCATTCGTAGCCCGCTTCCTTTTCTTACCACAACAACATGAAAAAAATGAAAAAAAACTATTAAGTGTTAACGTGAATTCCTTGGTGTTAGTCCCTATCCCTTTCTGCAGGATAATGATGTAGTCAGCAAACTGGATCATGGGTAGATTGATAGAAATAAACATGATCTTTGAAAAGAAATTATTCCATTACTTACTCTCTCACTTACCCATTTATATGGGTAATCTGGTTAGTATCCAGAACAAAATGGGGTTTTAGAATGGCAGATGATGTGAAGGAATGCGGATTTAGAATGGCGGATAAGGTAAGATGCAGGAGCATCCATATCCTTGAGTAGTCCTGGCTCTCTGGGTTTGTTCATATCCATCTAAAATGTATAAGTAACCCATGTTTTTATTGTTGTAGAAATCACGTAATTCTTAAAAAAGTTGAAGCCCAAATCCCTATACATTTATTTCCAGACCCCATCGAAATTTGAGCTTGACCCCATGAAGTGAATCTTAGAAAATCTTATTTCATTGACAGTTTTGCCAAATCGCATCCATTGGGGTCAAGGTCAAAATTGGGATGGTCCTATAAAAAAAATGTATAGGGATTTGGGCTTGACACCTAAACTATATAGAAGGACTTGATATGGACAACAATAAAAAAAGGATTACTTCGTACACTTCAGGAGGTCATGAACTTGCTCCCCAGAGCGTAGACTAGAGCTGGTTCCTACTACAGTACTCTGAGAACTGAAGGCATTCATATGTAATGGAGGAAAATTTTGTATTTTTGAAGTGACAGTTGAATCTCTTCCTTATTTAAAGCGATTGTAAAATACCTTCCGTCAAATTTTTTGTTTATTACTTATGAAAAATCAATTTTAAACTAGTTTCCCCCTAAATAGAGCATAGGCTTACTGTAGTATTCTTGTGAATGGCAAGAATAGACGAATATCATAGGGAGATTAGGTATAGAATACATAATTATTACAGTAATATGTTGTATGATCATTTTTATTTTACTGTTGGCTAATGTTTTTACTAGATTATTCTAACGCAGTATCTTTTTTTAACAGGCATTATTGCAATTTGAATAACATCAAGGCTCTCAGTACGGCAGATTTTGGGAAAGTAATGAAACAAGTGTTTCCTGGCGTTAGGCCCCGAAGGCTCGGTCAGCGGGGTGCATCCAAGTACTGCTACTCAGGGTTACGAAAGAAATGGTCCCTAGACCCTCCAGAACTGCCTGATCTCAATGATAATGTAACTAAAAAGAATATGGTAACTATATTTGTATGTTTTATAGGCCTTTTACATTAGTTTTTCTCTAATTTGATATTTATATATGCTGTCTTCCATGTTGTGCTCTTAATTTATCTTGGAAGCTTTTACTGTATATAGTAACACCCATTTTTCACGTTGGTTTGATATAAGTCGGTTATTCATGAATAAATAAAATTGCTTTATGCCGGTTTAGACCTTACATTGTCTCAATGTCAAACCATTGCGCTATAAATGAAATTTTTATTTTTAAGATTCTAATTAGGAAATTAGTAAATACTGTACATACATTCATAATGAAAACATTAGTGGGATACGTAGTTTGAGCAAAACAGGTTGTAATTACTATCAAAGAAAACCTGTGCTTTGTATGATAATTTTTTTATTCTCTCGAAGAAATATAGACCAAAGTGCTGTTGGCTTCATTACTTTTAACAATTATTTCGTTAATGGCTATTAACAGTATTATGTACTTAATACTTATTTTATGGCTGTGAAGAAAAAATAAATGGGCAATCTAAAATAACTCATTGAAAATGAAAAGAAGGATTGCGATATTAAAAAAGAAAGGAAGTGCAGAGGTGCGAATAGGTTGTCCATAGTTTCAGCTGGAAGAAGCCTGTGTGTGTAGCCTTAGTTATTTACCAGTTTTTTGCAGTACTCTACTTGGGCATCGATGTTGTCCTTTTATTTCTCAACAATCTTTGCATAATGGCCATACAGTATCTCCCAAGAAAGTTAAAGCTTGTGTCTAAGGTGTAAAAGGCATGTCATTACAGTGTATGATGAATTAGACATGATAAAATATGAAATTGTTGAAAAAAAAAAAATAAACATTGCATGCGCTGTAAGCCTTGCTCTGCCAATGCTGTCCACCATTATCCAAAATATAGACTGAAATGTCCAATATGTGACTGAAAAGGGTCTTTTCATCAAAAACTTTTAACTATAAACAGGAATAGACTGAATCTACCATGAAATAGAACACTTACTATCCCTTTGGATAGAAAGAAAGACACAAATGAATTCCTATGAGCCAAATTCTTATTGAAGAGAAGGCCAAGTATTTGTTGGAGGACTTGCTAAAGAACATTCTGATAAAAAGATACTACATTTGCTGTGAGTCATGGATATTTTGATTGATTCAAGAACCACTTTAGCTTGCACAATATTGAAGTTTAAGAAGCTGCTGCTGAAACCGTTGTTACTAAGGAATTAATTGAATCCCTAAAAAAAAAAAAATCAGGAGGGAGAACAAATTCCCCTGGAATTTATCTTAAAGGTTGATGAGATGGGATTCTTTTGGAAGAGAATGCCTGATCTTTCATTTATTTCTAAGGAAGACGAAACTATGCTATGGTACAAGGTAAAAATATAAGCTAACTTTAAATTTAGGAGGTAAGGTTACTGGTGATTTTAAAATTTATTAGTATACCTACCCTTGATAGGCAGGCCTTCAAGAACATCTTAAAGTCCAAATTTCCTATGATTTGGATGATTAATCTGAAGGTATGGGTCACCATGGCAATTTTCAAAGAAAAGTTCAATGGCTATTTTAAACCAGCAGTAAAGTTATTTTGATCCGTGATGATGCCTCTGGATATCCCAGGCACCTGACTAACATGGATCTGAATGTCAAAGTTGTTTTCTTGCCACCCAACACCACCTTGCACGTACAACCCATCGACCAAGGCATCGTAGCGATCTTCAGGTGGTACTATTTACGGCATTCCTTATGCCAAGGAGTTGATGCTATGGTGTATGGAAAAGTTGTGCCATCAATTTGTGCATGATTTTAAAGGCTTTTGAAGACAAGTAAAGGTTATATTGAGGAATTTGGTATTCTGTGACAACAAATTTGAGTTTAAGTTGATTATTCTGAACAGTTAAGGCTCACGAACAATCACTGACAAATGAAGAATTGTTGGAATTAAAGTTGCAACAGAAAATTGAAGAAAGTTTCTGTGATTCAGAACCAAGAAACTTCAAGCTCGAAGAAATGCAGCGTGGTATTTACCCTTTATCTCATTGTTTGTCAAGCATTGAGTCCTAGGATCCTTATGCTGAAAATTTTGCCAAAATAATTAATGGTGTTGAAGATTTATTCCTGCCATTACAGGACAACTTTCAATGACAAGAGAAAGACTACTATTTTTATTACTAGCTAAGCTGCAACCCTAGTTTGAAAAGCAGGATGCTACAAGCCCTAGGGTTTCAACAGCAAAAATATACAAAATATTTTGATATCAGTAACAATGTTAAAGTACAGTAGATATGTCATTATATAAACTATGAAAAAAGACTTATGTCAACCTGTTCAACATAAAAAATTTGCTCTAAGGTTGAACTTCCGAAGTTCCACTGATTCTGCTACCAGATTAGGAAGATCATTCTATTTTCTGATCATAGGTTGAGTAAAACTTTTTGTGTAGTGTTGAACCTTATGGTGGAGAGGACAAGCATGTTAGAATTAACTGCATACCTTGTACTATGTACTTGATTGTACAGTCTGGGAAGATTTGAATGCAAAGGATGGTCTGAAATATGAAAAATCTTATGCATAAAGAATAACTGGAATACAGTGCCAGAGATAAATAAAAAAAATAGGAATAAGAAATTTATTAGACTGCAAGCTTTGGTCCAACAAATTAAGATGAGAGGCAGTTGCTGAAGATCAGTTCCTAGTAAGTGTATATAAAGAGGAAAGGCTACTAAGTCATCCCCTGATCTCGACGCTGAAGAAACACTACCATCAATGTCATGTATGGGGAAAAATACTCTTGTAACAACTACAACATATATAGTTTCATCTTCATCAACCATGTCATCCTTTTCCTCTATCTAGTAATTCTTCACTTCCATCTGTACTGTCTTCCATGTCCAGTAAGCAGAATAGATGCTAACTTCAAGGAAAAGTTTACCGCGAATATTTATAAGATACGTTGTTGTTTGTGGGTTGGGCATCTCCCAACCCTGGTAACAGAAAGTAAACCATAACGGTTACCGTAGGGGATATCCTTATATATTTTGTTGCTAAGAAAAAATTATAAAGGCTCTCTTGCTAAAGACATTTTATGACTTGGTTTATTTTAAGACATTTAGCTCAAAATACTCAGAATAGTCAGTGAAATAAAGATATTTTACATCTAGAAAATTTTTGGATGAATGAAGCTATATAGCCTCTGATAGTTGAACTTCCTCATATCCATACACAGTTGGGTGTAGATGGGGTAGCAGACGAGAGTGACATGGAACGAGCTGCCGGTTGTTTGGTCATGGAATGGGCAGAAAAATTATGTTCTGTGAAATTTGAGTGCATGAGAGACTTAGCCCTTCACCTAGTCCACAAGAACTACGTAGACAATCGTTCTGTGGCTGCCTTCACACTTCTTTCTACGGCTAATCAAAAGCAAGGTATGTTGTCAAGTTTCTCTTCATCGTTGTCTGTAAAATATTGAAGTTGAATTCTTTTATATTGTCATTTGGTCTGCTGATAGTAAACTTAAAAAAGGTTAAAGTTGAATTCTTTTATATTGTCATTGGGCTTTTTATTAGAAAACTAAAAAAAAGAAGATTTAAGTTGAATTGTATTATACTGTCGTTTTACCTGCTAAAAGAAAATTTAAAGAATTCAAGTTGAATACTTGTATACTGTCATTGGGCATGCTAATAGAAAACTAAGAAAGATTCAAGTTTAATTCTTATATTATCATGGGTCTGGCTAATGGAGAACTATTCTCTTTTGGTAAACCTTTAATTTTGAAGTGCAAATATAGGAAAATTATGTACAGCACTGTGGTATAACTTATATTTGCTGGGCTGAAAGTTTGCTCAAACATGAAAAATTCTGTTTGCACAGTTTTAAATTTGTGTATTTTCAAATTCAGCCATACTATTTTCCTCCCAACCAAATCTTTAAAAAAGAATGTGCTTAGTCATCCGCAGTTATGTGGATACATGTCAGTTAGAGTGGTCTGTTTGATAGAAACAAACTGACATGTCGACTGTTACAGTAAAGTGGTTGATAGTAACTCGCGGGGAAATGGAACTAAAAAAAAAAGACGTTATTGTCAGAGGTTTTTCAAAAGCTGGACTGTGATAATCATGCCATACACGTGGTGAAAGATGTCAGAAAAGTGCATGCTAGTAGTTTATTAGTACAAATAACATATTAATCATTGTCTTGTATGTTAGAATGAAATGAAAGAAAAAAAATGTTTGAATTAATCAGTGATATTTACGCTACATTATAATATCATTATTCCTGCTTCGATACACAGATGACAACACTGATTATTACATGGACACTTTTGGAAGAGATATTGAAAAATAAAAGAATATTAAATTATTAAATAATAGCATTATCATCACTGAGAACCAATGAAGTTGATTATTCAGTTAAAACATAATAAGTGAGAGGTAAAATTTTTTGGATGTCGGTTTTATAATGGCGTGGACTTGAATTTGTGCGAAGCATCTTGTGTGAAATACGCGAAAATTTGTCCTGCGTGACCTAAACTGATTTCATAGTAAGTTGTGATGTTGTCCCGCAGGTATGTTAATGAGTGGCGGCGGGAACAACGGTGGGAAACACAGAGAAACGCAGCTCCAGCTTCAAAGGAAACTCCAAGAACGTGAACAAATTAGAGAGCAGAAAAGGAAATTACAGGTGAGGTGCATATTTATATTGCGTCTTTATGTTAATTAATTTAAATTTATCTCTGGAAATTTGATTTGGTTACAAGTTAGTACTGTATTTCAATCAACGCTGTAACTCCGTAAGGTTTAACTCGGATAGTAATGACAAGAAGATTTTATGACGTTTTGATTAAAGAAATTTAAAGAAAATGTTTGTCAAGGATTTTATGTCTTAATTTCAGTATTTAAAGTTCTCTTGAATATAAGTAAGAAGGAGAGTTTTCAATAAACTTTATTTCCTTACTATTCCAAAACATATGTATGAAAGTAAATGATAGTAAATTCAATTGTTCCTTATTCTGTAATATTTGAGTAAAATATTCAACTAAAACACGATAATTTGAGACATGAAATTTGTTTGATGTTTTCCTATATGGTTAACAGTAAGATAGACATAGCCCACTTTCTGTTTTACATATTTATAATACATTAAAAACAGACTAAGAATGACAGTGAATGCATTAGTAATTTAAACTAGATCATTGAATTGTAATTTGTATTTGCATCAATGGTCCTCATATATTTAAATATTGTATGATGGAAAATGAAAGAAATGCTTAGCTTACAGATTTATACAGTTTGAATACTGTAGTTAGCATTACTTGTATATTGAAATCTTAAGGAGCAGGTGATTTATACTTCTTATTGAATCATAAATGAAATAATTACTGTACTACAAGATACATCGTAGACCTAAATTTCTCCAGAACACATTAAATCACTGTACATTTCATTGAACTCTTAATGTACACAAACTGCAGTTATCTGTTAAAGAAGTTAAGCTATTTGTCAAACACCCTTTCTGAAAGTTGTGTTTTTATATATGATTTAGTTTATATTCTACTTTATTGCACATAGTAAATCCAATCAGTGGTGATGGTTGAAAGGTTCTCTCACAGAATCTAGCATGAAAATCATAATATTTTTGTAATTTGCTGTAAAGGAAACATTCTTTTGATAAAGAAGGATTAAGTACTTTGGTGGGAGGATTTCATTGCTTATAATTCTATATTTTCCTCATTTTGTCTCTTCTACATCAGTCTTCAAGATCTCTCCTTATCTCCCTTTTTCATTACAAGAAATATTGTGTAAGACAAAGAAAAGCCCACAAAGATTATGCATGTCGAAAATATTTGCTTTGCATGTATTTTTCAAGTGCAGATGTATTTTGACAAAACAGAAGTATATGGGGAAAGATTCAGTTATACAGATAAGTGATTATGGTCTTTTACAGAAAGATTAATATGCCCATCCTGGGTGTTTTATAATTTTCATTTTTCCGCATGTGTTGGATGGAAAGGAGACATATAGTCTTCAACTTAAGTCGTAACACGATATAGCCCATCAAAGAAATACAAATTAAAAGTAATAACTATCTTTCATTCAACAATTTCTTTGACCTTCTGCTTGTGTTCAATTGTAAAGATTTCTTTGACCCTTTTCTTGTGTCCAACTATGAAAATTTAGAGATTGTGAAACACATCCAAATATACAAACGAAAATATCCATCAGAAGGATGGAATATTTCATAATGGTATTTCATTTGATATTAGGATTTCATTCATGTTGAAAAGTCATAGTATTCAGTTGTTCCTACACTATTACAAACCTTCATCCTTTACATAGGATAGATATCAGCTGGAGTACTTGGCACTTAAACTGGTGGCTGATCCTCTGCTGGCTCACTGAGCGGTCACTCTGATTTGAGCCGTCAATGGGAACAAACATTTCATCCACTTGCCAGAGTATCTTTATTTTTTAGTTGCTTTTCTTTTTCTTTCCTGCGTGTTTGTGATTGCTTGCTGCTGTTGGGATGTCTACACTCATACAAACTTGGACTTTTAAAATTTTCTTTCTTTAACTCTTGGACACTTGTTCCTGGTGACAATGCTGTACTATGCCTTTGGATGCTTGGGAAGGGAATAAACTGTAGTATATTAGGACATTGTCATTGGGTCTTGATTCTAGGAATATTCCGCCCTTGATTCAGATTTATCTGATTGTCCAACCCCTCCGTACGAGTGTGGAAGAAGATAGTTTCAGGTGTAATAAGCTCTCCTTCCCAAAGGGAGACCATACAATATCCTTTTATTGATGCACGTGCTTGTGAGCAATATGTCTCCAAGCACGCAGTGTTTGGATTTTGAATCATTGTTTACCGATGAACTTTTTTTTAGCACAACCTTTTCAGACTAGCTTGGAAACCCTGCTGGTCATACCTTGTCTGTGCTCATCGTGCTCCTGATGCGCATATCCAACAGTCTGCTCTCACACTAGCGTGCTTAACATTCGTGAGCCTTTGATGCATACAACAGCATGCTTGATATTAGTGAGCATGCGACATGCTCACAATCTAGTGTGCATAACAAGTGGCGGAACTAGACAGTATCCCATGGATTCACAAGTGCCCTTAGCGTGGAAGAGATATGATTAGTGTTAGCAAGTTTCCCGCCTGCCTTCCCTCTAGGACATGCGCGCTGCCCTTATTTGAGAGCCGTGCTTCTCACTGGGATTCCTGAGTTGAGGGGCAACATCTCTCAATACTTGCGCAGGTATTACTTCTCTAGTACTCCTGGTTATGCATGTAAAGTAATTCACCTGTCTTCATAAGACAACCTCTCCTCTCCTGATCCTGTGTTGGTGGTGCACATCCCCATCCTGCACACCTCTCTGGCAAGCCTCTGTCTTAAGGATTTGGAGTAGGCAAGTTTCTTGCCAGCACTCATCACTCCACATTCCTCACTTATGTGAGCTGCTACTGTTACAGAGACGGTTGCTTCACAGGATCCAGGATGTGTGCGCTGCATTCAACTATGAACCCTCTTTAAGGAGAGACTTGACACCTGCGGAAGCCAGAGCATGCACACACACTATCCTACACTCATAAATATGACCTGCTGGATTAAGGATTCTTGACGGTCTGTGTCCAATTACTCCTCTGGATGACAATCATTCTCTAACTCATCGCAGTTTTTTATTGTCAGCAATTATCATTTGTCCCAGATCGAATTTGTGTCGACCACATGCTCTCTCTCTCTCTCTCTCTCTCTCTCTCTCTCTCTCTCTCTCTCTCTCTCTTTTTCAGTAGGGAAGGTTTCCATTTAACCCCCCCTCCTTTACCCTTTCTCTGAGGAGGATATTTGTATGATGTTTGTAGGATTAGGTAGGAAGTTCTATTAACCATAATAATTACCTGGAACATAGATGAACAATCGTTAGTAATTATTTCTCAGCTGATCCCATCTCGTCGATATCTGCTTGATGGATAATAATACATTGGTATTAATAAAATACGTCTTTAATGTATAAAAGACTACATTATGAACTTCACTTTGTGACAGCTGACTCTCAAGTGTATATAGAGCGTCTTACACAAATCTCACAAACCAAAACATTGCTAAACAAAAGAGCATCGCTCTGAAAAGACTTAAATCCTACTCCAGCATAAATCATAAAGAATCACATCTTATCTGAGGTAACCAACAAATGTTTGAATCCTAATACCAAAACAAATCATTACTCTTATGATCAAAGCATAACATGTCTTATTCATGCAATATGATGCAATGTTGTGCAATACCTGAAACACTTGAAATAACATAGTACATTGTTACAATAATACATAACAGTCTCCTCCCCCTTAACTTGACATTGTAAAAATATTCATAAATCTAATCTCTCAGGGGGCTTTCCTCTGTTAATCCTATTAGGAAGCACTTTAACCTCATCTTGTACTGGTACATGAATTGGTTCTGAATCTACATTGGATGTTGGACCATCTTGGTTAATACTTGACTCATTTGATCTAACAACTTCTTTAAGTTTCTCATCTCTAACATTCACATGCTCTACTGTCTTTCTGTTTAACGGCTGTAATTGATCAACATGACGTTTTACAACATTATCACCAACACGAACATCATAATGTAAATTTCCTATCTCTCTTACAATCTCTCCTGGTACCCACTTCTCTGGAGTGTTGTACGATCTTACCATGACATCAGACAAAGGTAAAAAATGTCTTACATTAGGAAGCTTTGCTATTTGTTTATACCCTTTATCTTCTAAATCACTTTGCAAACTTGGATACAACAAATCTAACTTACACCTTATCCTCCTTCCCATTAACAAATTTGAGGGTGCCACGCCTGTTGTGCTGTGCGGCGTTGTTCTATAAGACAATAAAAATTTTGACACATGCAAAAATATATTACTTGAATTTGCTCTTCTACACTTCATATTGTGTTTAAATGTTTGAACAAATCTTTCAGCCTCTCCATTAGTGGATGGATGATATGTAGCTGAAAATGTATGCTTAATACCATTGACATTACAAAATTCTTTAAACTCTTGTGAAGTAAATTGTGGACCATTATCTGTAACAATTCTTTCTGGAATACCATGCGTTGAAAAAATTTGCATTAACTCTTTTATTGTGGCGTAAGACGTTGTCGTCTTCATTGGGATAATTTCTGGCCACTTACTGTAAGCATCTACTACTATCAAAAACAAATAATTCAAAAAAGGACCTGCAAAATCTATATGCACTCTTTGCCATGGATACCTGGGCAACTCCCACGGGTGCATTCTAGCAAATTGAGGATTGTTTTGTTGCATAACACAATTCATACAATTTTTTATATAACATTCCACATCTTTATCTACACCTGGCCACCATACAAAAGTTCTCGCAATTGACTTTGATCTTACAATACCTTGGTGATCAGCATGTATTTCAGACAAAACCTTATTTCTCAGTGAATTAGGAATAACTACCCTGGAACCTCTCATCACTATTCCTTGTGTCACACTCAGTTCATACCATATATCCTTATACGGTTTACAATTTTCCTCCTTTCCACATAAGTCCCTACCTGTCATTAAACTCTCCAAAACCTTACTAAGTACTGGGTCTTGCTTGGTACTGTGTGCTACATCTTTTGCAGTTATTGGTACATTACATACTGAAATTAATAAAACACTGTCATCATACTCTTCTGGAGCTTTGTCTACGGGTAATCTGGATAAAGCATCTGCATTACCCATATTTGATGTTGGACGGTATTCCATATCATAGTGGTACGCTGCTAACGTAACTGCCCAACGTTGTAGTCTTGCAGCTACCAACGTAGGTAAACTTGCTTTTGGACCCAATATTGCTAATAAAGGTTTATGATCTGTAACAAGTGTGAACTTTTTCCTACCATAAAGATACATATGGAATTTTTTAACTCCATAAACTAATGCTAAACCTTCCTTTTCTATTTGAGAGTAATTCCTTTCTGCCTTGTTCAATACTCTAGAAGTGAATGCAATTGGTTTTTCTGTTCCATCTGGCATTACATGAGATAATACTGCACCTAGACCTATGTTTGATGCATCACAAACTAATTTAACTGGTAAATCCATTCGATAATGTACTAAGAATGTAGGTGATGTTATTTCCTGCTTGATTCTTTCAAAAGATTCCTGACACTCTTTTGTCCACTTCCATTCTACACCCTTATTCAACAGATTATACAATGGATGTGCAATTGTAGACAAATTCTGAATGAAATTCCCATAAAATGTTACTAAACCTAGAAATGATTGTAATTCCTTAACATTTTCTGGCACTTTTGTTGATTGTACAGCTTTAATCTTCTCTTTAGTTTTGTGAATACCCTTGCCATTTATTACAAAACCTAAGTATTCCACTGAATCAACTTCTAAAATACATTTGTTCTTATTTACTCTAATATTATGTTCCTTCAACTTCTTCAGAACTGTTCGCAATCTCTCTATGTTCTCTTGTGTCTTTACCCGCAATTAAAATATCATCTATAAAAATGAATACTCCTTGCATTCCTGAAAAAATCTTATCCATAGTTTGTTGCCATATAGCTGGACTACTTGCAACTCCATAAGGTAATCTCTTTGGCCTAAACAAACCTAAGGATGTATTTACTGTACATAATTCTTGTGAAGTTTCATCCATGGGAAGCTGTTGAAATGCTTGTCTTAAATCTAATTTAGAAAAAACACTGCATCCTGACATAGTTGCAAACATGTCTTTCGGATTGGGTAAGGGATGTTGAGCTACTTGCAGTTGTGGATTTAACGTTACTTTGTAATCTCCACATAACCTAACCTGTCCACTTTCCTTCACAATAGGAACTAATGGTGTAGCCCAATCTGAATATGTGACCTTTTCCCAAGAACCTTCACTTTCTAATCTCTTGATTTCTGTTTCAACTGCACTTTTCAATGCATATGGTACTGGTCTCGGAGCAAAAAATCTAGGAGAACTGTCAGGTTTCAAAACTAAAATTGCCTTTGCGTTCTTTACTGTACCTATTTTATCTTCAAATACGTCTTGAAACTCTGATAGGATATCATTCATAGACATTTCATTTTTGTTTTCATCTTGTCTACCTGCAACCTTCAAAATACTAGGCCAATCTAACTTCAAATACTGTAGCCAATCTAAACCTAGCAGAGTTTGTCCATTACCTTTTACTACTGTTAATGGCATTCTCTCTAATTTCTGTTCTTTGTACTGTACTTCTACGTTCGAAACACCTATTACCTGAATATCAAAACCATTATAACTTTTCAAAACTCTATTTGTACCTTCTAATAACAAATTAGGAATGCCTTTAGCCATTTTCTCAGACATAATTGATACATCGGCTGCTGTGTCAACTTGCATCAAAATTGGTTTACCATTTATGATTACTTCTACCATGATATGTTTCTTTGCACCTTTATTGACTGAATTTATGTGAAACGCAAAATCAGTCTCTGAACTAACCTGATTATCATGAACATTTTCCTCATTATTCTCTTGACCCATAGTATCAACTGTAGCATTTATTTTCTTTGCGTACTGTTTAGGAAATCTACAAGCAGTTGCAAAATGACCTAGCTTTCTGCAATTCTGGCATGTCTGTCCAGTAGCAGGGCATTTCCTTGCTTCGTATGCAAGATGATCAGTTTTACCACACCTAAAACACTTGGGTTTTTCCTGTTGTTTCTGTGTATAAGCCTGATTCTGATATTTATGAACATTAGTGTTAGGCACTTTTCTATGACTAGGCTTTGTCATATTCCTTCTCTGATTCTCATTGGTTTTCCACTTAGAACCTACTGTATTAATTTTAGAATTTTCCATTCTATTGCTTGTAGAACTACCTATTATGTGACTTTGCCTATTTGATGTTTCTAAAGCTCTGCCTGTTATCAATACCTTTTCTAATGTTAAATCTTTATCTTGCAATAATTTCTTTCTTAGCTCTTCTGATGTGCAATGTGCAATTACTTGATCTATGATAACATTCTCTAACTCTAGAAATTCACATGAAACAGCTAAATTCTTTAGTCTAGTCACAAATGCATCTAAACTTTCATTTTCTTTCTGATAAGCTTGCGCTGAAAACTGGTATCTTTCAAAAAATTTATTGACTTGAGGAGCAAAATATGTGGTAAGAGCCTTAATTGCAGCTTCACTTGTGTCATCTGTAGGCTGCAAAGTCTTAAACACTTCCCGAACTTCCCTACCTGCTGTATGAAGTAATAATGCCTTCTTTTGTGCATCCTTCATGTTCCCTAATGCTTCTAAATAAATCTTAAATTCCTCACACCACTGTTGCCATCGTGTTGCAACAGAATTAGGCTCAGCAGTGACGCTGAAAGCTTGAGGTGCTTCGATGTTAAAAGGCATTTTGTTTGCTTACCTTGTGGTAGGTTAAGTTGCAGTCACAAGTATACTTCCTACCTACCCAACTTAAAATTTCACCCTTTTGTGTATTTGATGAAATTCCTATTCTGCTGCTGGTAAAATCTTCATTGGGCGATTTTACTCTTGATTTCCAATGTAAGAAGACCTTCTCTTGTGCTGGCCGTCTTTGTACAAAGGCTCCAATGCTTCTCCCTGCTTGCTTCTCCCTGCTTGTCCGTCGTCCTCAAACGTCGGTCGCCAAAATATGATGTTTGTAGGATTAGGTAGGAAGTTCTATTAACCATAATAATTACCTGGAACATAGATGAACAATCGTTAGTAATTATTTCTCAGCTGATCCCATCCTCGTCGCCAAAATATGATGTTTGTAGGATTAGGTAGGAAGTTCTATTAACCATAATAATTACCTGGAACATAGATGAACAATCGTTAGTAATTATTTCTCAGCTGATCCCATCTCGTCGATATCTGCTTGATGGATAATAATACGTTGGTATTAATAAAATACGTCTTTAATGTATAAAAGACTACATTATGAACTTCACTTTGTGACAGCTGACTCTCAAGTGTATATAGAGCGTCTTACACAAATCTCACAAACCAAAACATTGCTAAACAAAAGAGCATCGCTCTGAAAAGACTTAAATCCTACTCCAGCATAAATCATAAAGAATCACATCTTATCTGAGGTAACCAACAAATGTTTGAATCCTAATACCAAAACAAATCATTACTCTTATGATCAAAGCATAACATGTCTTATTCATGCAATATGATGCAATGTTGTGCAATACCTGAAACACTTGAAATAACATAGTACATCGTTACAATAATACATAACAATTTGGTCAGTTCCAAGGAACAGACTTCGCGCATCCCAGAAGGGATTCTTGATCTTCCTGGCGAGATCATGACCCAGGATCCAGACCTGGTTCTAGAACTAGTACTGGGAATAGCCCCTCTTATTCTCGATCTTCTCTAAGGGAGCGTACGTGAGACATATTTGTAGTCTTTACCCTACCCTACAACAGTGTTGTTGCTCTCCCTAAGGTGAGATATATCATTACACTACATCTTGAACGTATGTGCGCATTTATATGCACCCTTTTGATATAAGCCGTGCTCCTTTAAAGCATTTGCCTTCTCAGGCTGTCAGAGGATAGCTAATGAAGTGCACCAGGGCATAAATTCACAGACATACAACCTTTATTGGATGCTTTATGAACAAAGGGAAACTTCTGTACAAGTGTTTGTTTGTACCTTAAGTTCCGTCAGTCTCTAACACGTAGTCAATCAGCTGTCTTGTTCACACTGCCGGTCAGAATAGAACTAGCTGCTGCCTTTCCTTTTCTCCTTTAGCACAATTAGTCTTTTAAGACCGATCGATAGGAGTTTTATTCAAGTTACTAACCGTTTCTCTCGCATGGTAGAGATAGTGTTGGTCAATCTTTCTCCGAGGACCAAGAAAGAGACTGCAACATGGCATGCTATTTTGCTTTCTCCTCTGCTGTTTGCGATCGTTATCATCCGTTGGAACGACATCAATTGTGAGCATCTTTAGAATGTTTGTCTTGAGCATCTATTGGAACATTACCACTTTTGCTCATGATCACAGATGTGTTGTTGATCTTGTGCTCTTAAGGGGACCGTCCGCCATGTCCGCCATTTTTTTTTCTAATGATCCAAATTACACAATTTCTATATGTTTTAGACATATATAATACCTTCATCATATAAAAATTTCAAGTCATTTGATCAAAAACTTTTGGATTTATTAGCAAAAATCATGATTTAAAAAAATTATTTAGGTACATTTTTCCCCACTACTATAATACCAATTGTATTGAAACTTGTACCACAAAAACTACTCTAACAACCGAACAATTCCGTCAGACAGAATTTTGATTTTCCTTTGTTTTTTTTTTAATGAATTTTTATTTTTTTTTTCCTCGTCTAGACGGAAAATAATCGTGAAAAAAAATGTAAAAAGAAAATCAAAATTTTGTCTGACAGAATTGTGGGATTTTTATTCTTCTTTTCAACGATATCTTTCTCTCTAATATCGAACAACAAATAAGTGAGAAAAATGTACCTAAGTGGGAATAAGTATGTTTTTGAGTTATGAGCTCCCAAAGATTTGCAGCAAACTTTCGCTTCTTTTCTAAAAGAAATCTAGATAATATTATTATGATAACTTTTATTGTTTATTCCTACATAAATGCACCCTAAAGGAGGTATTTGAACCCTCAGTTTACTATTCCTATGTTATGAGTTGCCAGCGATCTCTAATTGTTGCCAGTGTTTTAGTTAGCAGGTTTCAGCTTTGTACTCTTATCCATGTTTCCCTCTTTCTTGGTTCTTTTTTCTTGTTCTCCACTTACTTTTTGTTCTTTCTATCACCTTATGTAACATTGGCATTGCTATAAAATTCCAGAGGACGTTGTGAAAGCACAATCAACATACGAACTTCAAGTAAATAAACACATGGCATTATAATTTCTATATGTCTTTGGAAACTTTGCTGATGTTTTCGTAGCTGGTAGTTTTCATTCACCTACCCTCTACCAATGCCTTTCATTTCTGCCAGAAGTACGAGATTTCAAAACAGAGAGAGAGAGAGAGAGAGAGAGAGAGAGAGAGAGAGAGAGAGAGAGAGTGAGTGAGTGAGTGAGTGAGTGAGTGAGTGAGTGAGTGAGTGAGTGAGTGAGTGAGTGAGTGAGTGAGTGCGCATCTGTCAAACTCAGTCATACAGACGACGCCATAAGGATGACGTCATCATTTAAAGACCGCTATATCTTCATTGTTTGGAAAAATGATTGACTATTTGTTCTTTCTATAACCTTGGGCAACATTGGCCTTGCTATAATGTTCCCGAGGGCGTTGTGGAAACACAATGTACATACGAACTTCAAGTAAACAAACGCATACATTATAACTTCTATACATCTTTGGCAACTTTGGCTTCTGTTATTGTAGGAGTAGATTTCGTTCATCTACACTCTACCAATGCCTTCCATTTCTGCCAGATGTACGATAGCTCGAAATATAAGTGAAAAATCGCTATAGATATGCAAAATTAACACACAAAGACGATTTTGTCAAACTCAGTCATGCAGACGACACAGTAAGGATGACGTCATCATTTAAAAACCTCTATATCTTCGTTATTTGTAAAAATAATTGCCTGAAACTTCTGGAGAGTATGTACGACATGTTTACGCATACATAGAAGCAATAAAACGATTTTCGATTTCTGAAAGTTACGTCAATACCCCATGGCGGACAGTCCCCTTAAAGTAGCTCCATCTCATCAGTTTGCATTTCCATTAGTGTGATACTAGGCATGATGATAGGTGTTTGCGTGCTCTTAAGAGAACGCTATTACGGTACGTTCAGAATCCAAGCCGCAACCTTAACTGCTCATCTTGTGATTGATCGCCCATCCTCTCGCCTACTCGCGATTGATAGCACTCTCTCTTACCTGCTCACAATCAATTGCTCACCATCTTAACTTGCTTTCTAGAGCACTGCTCTATTGGAGTACCTATACTAGTGCTCTAAATTTTTGGTATTAGCAGGCAATGTGCCTATCTAGAGCAGTCACATGCTTGTGCTCCTCCATCTATTGCATGTAACCTCCCTCACCAGTCAACTTGCGAGCTTTGGCTCTTGTTGCGTTCTCCCCTTTATTCCCATAGATACATGGGACAGTTAATAAAGACACCAAGTATGTGCTCCTTCAGCACATCCCAAGGTCTAGCTGAAAGCAAGGAAAGTGATGGCTCCCCAGACTACTTCAGCAAACTGTGTGTACTAATTCAAAGTTCTTTGATTTGGTCTCTTAACAGCTCTAAGTTTTGTGTATCCCAAGATAATTATACAGGTAGTTGGAACAGGAACTTCCTACTACCTAAGGATGAGTCTCTTATGTAAAGGACGAAGATTTGTAATAGTGTAGGAACAAATTTGGAAGCAATTTGAATTTTTCCTAACTGTACAAACCAGAGTCTTTACTCTAACTTTCCCGCCATCACCTACCTTCTAGAAGTCCCGACTGCAATCAGTGTGACGGCTCAGTAAGCAAAGAGGGGATGGTGTGGACCTTCCCCACTCCCAACTTAGTAACTACCAGCAACCGGATTACACCTTGTTATAAATTTTAACTGCCGAGTACTACAGCTTTGCTGATATCTATCCTATGTAAAGGACTCGGCTTTGTATGCTTATGAAAAATCAAATTTATATGTACTGTACATCGTAAGTCATTTGATACCGGCTTTAATGAAAAACTTTATAAAGCTTTTTATACAACATTCAGTCAAAGAAATCGTGAATAACTTTTACAGATATACTACGCAAGAAAAACTATGTGAAAAGCCTTTTGACTTATGCAATGAATGCTTGCTGTTGATCCTGAAAGGAATTTGAATAGACGTAGGGGAAGGATACAGAAACTGAATTTAGACAATCTATGATACTCAGGAAGGGAGAGAGATTTTATAAGTTTGCTGTAACCCATATATAAATAGAAATTAAAGGATTAGTATTGCTTACTAAAGTACTTAATCTGTCTACTAAGCTGGTCAGAGTGGTCATTCATTTCTCCACACAACATTTTTGCCAAGGTAATAGCACCAAAATATTTTTCTCTTTGACCACATTCTAGTGAAAGATGTATCTCAGCTGCTACCATTGATTGGTTTTATGTTAGCCTGGTTGTTACTTTATTTAATACTAGATTGAAGAAATGTTGCCATCACACATACACACCCAGTGAGCCGGATAAATTGAGGTTAATCTTTACCATACCATCTTAAATTCTTATAATGGAAATTTTTTGGATACTGATTTCAAAGGCAGAAAAGGATTTGAGCACCATTTGTTTAAATGTGTAAGTGAATTCTTAAATGATATAATTCTTTTCTTTTCCTTTTGCTATATTTTTTGAAGAATTTATTTACCTTTAGATTGAAGTATACATTGTACATTAGGTGTTTGTATGACACTGCATTTTTAAACTTAACAGTAATGCAGTGGTAGAATTGTATGATATTTAGGATTTGATAATGTTGCTTGATAAGTATCATAACTTTATTAGGTTTCAATTACTATACACATATACTAGATTTTATCAAAATAGAGATGTATTGCAAAAGTTTAAATTTTTTCATGTTCATATTGTTTCTCTTTCAAAGCCTGGTTTATATAGTCATTTGTTCCAAAACTGAAAATTTCCTGTTTTCTTTCTTTTCAGTAAGCCTAGGCCTCTAGTAGTACAGTAATGAGACACTTCAGTGGTTAATGAAAATAACCTCTTCATGTGTACCCAATAGATCCTTTGTTTTTCTTGTCGACCTTGTGCTGTAGGTTGACGCACTGTTTACCTCCTGCAGATTGTGTTATTTAGGTTATTAGTGTTCAAAAGGGATGTCTTCTCTTAGATGATTACCTCCTGTGTAAATTATTCAAGGGAGTTATTTCTGGGCGATCATGGTCTGCTTTTTTTCTTTGTATCTTGTGCCAGGAATAATATTGTAATTAGATAGTCATTTTATGGAATGTAAAAAAAAACTTTCAGTTTCTCTAATGAGGAGATAATGTTCAGATGGTAGCTAGCCAGAACGTGTTACAGAGTTTAGAGATAATTCCAAGGTAGATTATAGGGGTGATGACAATGATAATGCTACTCAAGCTATTGATAATGCTCTCAGGCTTCATAAGCTCTTTTGATCTCAGCCTAGTCTCTCGTCAGGCAGGGACAGAGTGGAATGATGAGAAGAAAAAATTCACTTTTGTTATTTTCTTTGATGTCGGCTAACTCCCAAAATTGGGGAAGTGCCATGGTAAATAGTTAGATAAAAGCCAGCAAGTAAGTCATCAGGCAAAAACAATTCTAGCCTAACCTTCCCAGTTTTAAATCCTAGTCTAACTCAAGTTTTTCCCGATGGTTTCAGTGTACCAGTCGATAAGGGATCCGATGGTGCATAGCGCATTGTAAGTCAATCGCTTCCCAACGAGCCTCACATTCTCAAATAACTTTAGATCCTTCTACTATGAAACCCTGGCATTTCCATGGTTCATACTCCTCTTTATGACCACATCATTCTGAGGAAGAAGACCAAGCTGGCAGCCTGGATTCTGATATTTCTGTACTCGCTGAAGTAAGCAGTTTTGAGCAATCACTATATTCTTACATAAATGGTGTGCTATGGTTCATGTGAAACAGTTTATCTATATTAGATAAATCTCTTGAAGTCCTGATGAAAGCTGATTGCTTCATGATGTTTGGGATGGAAGTGGACATCTAGGCATAGATTTATGCCTAGTTTTCACCAGTGGTGTGGATATAGATACTAGTGCCTCAACTGGTGAAGTGAGGTCCTTCCGTAGTACAGGCACAAAGTAAAAAAAGGAAAATCATATTATTAACTTTATAGAGGATTCATCTGGCCAGGAATTTAAAGATGAAGATAATACTGAAGAAGCAGTATATTAACCCTTCTACCCCCAATGGACGTACAGTACTGGTACGTTTCACAAAATTCATCCCTTAACCCCCATGGACGTACCGGTACATCCTTGCAAAAAACTGCTATTTGCACTTTTTTTGCATATTTTTGATAACTTTATGAGAAACTTCAGGCATTTTCCATAATAATGAGACCAACCTGACCTCTCTATGACGAAAATTGAGGCTGTCAGCGCAATCTAAAAAAGAAATATTGCAAAACGTGCTTGAAAAAGAAAAACGCCTGGGGGATTAAGGGTTGGAAAGTTCCAAATAGCATTGGAGGTAAAAGGGTTAATCTTATTTTGGATTATCTAAATTATTTAGACAACTATTTTTATTGGTTTCCGAGGCAGCAGCAGCCTTTGTAAGTTAGGTGGTCATGTGCAGGAAACGTTCCTCTATGGTTGGAATGGTGTCTAATGCACCGAATACTCCTTTAATTTCTTCCCCTATTTTGTGTCCTGTACAGTATCAATAGAATCTATAAGATGACGGCACAAGTGAATACCAGAACACAGTGATGTTTTTAGGTCCCTTTCTCAAAAGTAATTATAGTTTTTCCAAGATATTTTTGTAACCTGTAGACCATTAAGATTTTGTTTTAGCAGACTTTCCTGCTGAAATGTCAACAGGACTTATAGAACTTATGGGCGAATTCTGTCCAAAAAGGGTGTGCCTTTCTTATTAAAAGTTGGGTCAGAGAGGCTCACGATGAATTGGATCCAAGTCAGATGAAAGGCTTGAAGTTTAGAGTTCATGATATTAGAATTGCTGCTACCTTTCTCAATTTTTGCATAAATCCTTCTTTGGAAAGAGTCCTAGTTTTTGCTAAGCATTATCTTTAAGAAACTTAGTGTTCTTATCAATGTTTCTGGGCTTAGGTGATGGGCTTTAAATGAGAATGTTTTGTTAATTGTGTAAATTTGAATAATATAGGATTTATTGATCTTTATGTAATAGAAATACTTTTGATTGTGAGGCTATTTTTTGAAACACAATCTGGAGACTGAGTTATAACAAACTTGGAAGATTATTTTTAACTCTGGTACTAGACAAGAAGGGGAGTCCAAGGTGCTGGATGATTTTATTAATCTAGGAATTTAAATTCTCTACCTTTCCTTCACTGACTTCTCAACATCAGAGGAGGTTCCATAGAAATAAAATTTTTTTTAATGAGATTTACTATTTCTATAGTCCTTATGTTTATATAGCCTACAGTATTTGTCTACCTGCCTTGCGACTGACTAGTGATTTGAAGAGGATAGGTAATAACTTTTGACTTTGAGAATGAAAAACAAAGCATCTTTGGCAAGCGTAAGGCAAGATTATTGCCTTTAACCTCTAAATCATCTCAATACTGTACTGTACTAGAGGCTCAAGCCAATTGAAAGAAAAAAAAAATTAATAAACAGGAAATTTTAGTGTAAGGGTAATCTTCAATCTAAGCCATGTCAAACGAATGAACATCAGGTAAGTATTAAAATGAAATATTTTAATAATGGATTTCTTTTTTCAGGAGCAGCAGCCTGCCGTGACTAAATGTGCTAACGATCGACCTAAATCCCGTCGGCGTAGTGCAGCTTCACGGAATCCTTCTGGTGAAACACTAACAAATGGATCAGTCGGCAGTGCTGCAAGCAATGCAAACAACAAAAATACTGTAGGAGTAAATCATTCGAGTGGTTCCAGCTTACCGTCTTCTGTGAGCGCCACTACAACAGCTTCTAACGGCAACTGTGATAGCTTAACATCAGAGCTTCCCAATGGTGCTACCATTAATGACATCACTGGTGGGGAAAGCAATAATATTGTTGGTTTAATGTCCATTAAACAGGAGCAGCCTTTCAAGCAAGAGCAGGCATTAGAATTTCTTGATAGTTTTTGTGAAGAAAAGTCAATTTCGGATGGTAAAAATAATACGTATAATAGTAATTTGATAACTACTGTAGGCCATTCCCATCCTTCTGGTAGAAAAGTTTTGAATACCAATATAAAGAATAATTTTAATTCTGAATGTAATAAGCCCTCTGCCAATAAGGGACCTATTTCCAAACCTAGCCCTTCCAAGAAATCGTTTTTGATCATGCCATCTCCAGGATCAAAAACTACTTCACCCAAATCCCGTTTCAAAGCTATACAGCCCAAGGTTTCTGAAGGTTTTCAAGGTTTAGTTTCTGGTCAGTGGTCAGATGTTGTGGGAGGGAATTCGGAAGACAATGTTAATTTAAGAGCCGAGGTAAGTTTGGGAGTTACGGGTGTTGGTGATTTGGTAACTTCTCAGCAACCTGTTTCTAAAGAAACATATCTGTTGCCCAATAATAATGTTGCTAATAGTCATGAAGCAGATGATGAACTCATGCAGTATGTCAGTAAGCAAGCAACAGTTGATATGGATGATGCACAAAAATCAAGTCAGCTCTCAGAGTTACGGAAATTACTCCAGAGAAACTTACCTTCAAATAATGTAGGAAATACAAGATCTCATCTTACAGATTCAGATATGGTAGATCAAGAATCCACTGGTGCTGGAGGTATGAGAAGGCGTGTTAGCTTCCAACCCTCCATTGATGGAGGTGATATGTTAAATCCACTTATGGGCGGTCAAACTGTTGGTTCGGTCCCTCCAAGCCCTAATACTCGTAGAACTCAGTTTAACTTTACACCAATAGGTAACAGTTTAGATCAAGTGCAGGGTATGTCTCAGTGTTCAAGTACTAATGCAAGCCCATTTATGTCCCCTCGAAACACCCCATTACCCAGGTCTAGGCATAACTCTGGTCAAACCAGCTCAACTTATGTAACCCCACGTAGCACACCTTTCACTC
This sequence comes from Palaemon carinicauda, assembly GCF_036898095.1. NCBI lineage: Eukaryota > Metazoa > Arthropoda > Malacostraca > Decapoda > Palaemonidae > Palaemon > Palaemon carinicauda. The sequence goes on from NC_090763.1 coordinate 14,759,721, forward strand.
CTGACCAACCTGTTTATCCCGTTGCCTCAGAATGTAGTACCCCTTTCATGTCACCAATTGCAACACCCATGTATCCAAGATCAAGGCACAACTCTAGCCAGAACCTGCGGACACCTTATACACCCACTTGTCGGTCTAGGCATTCATCTGGTGCCCCAACATTCAGGCATGCTCCATATACTGATGATCTTTCTAGTAGGCGGGGTGGTAAATTCCGCTCTAGGCATTCCTCTGGGAGTGTGCCCCCATCCCCATCCTCAGCTCCTCTTTCTCCATTAGTGCAGGATCTACCAGGACATCCACCTCAAGATTCAGTAAGTCTTCAGCTTCCCTCAATGCTGCACAACATGCTCAAAAATAAGCAGCCAGTGACTGGATATAGTGATCTTCGCCGTCGTCATATGTCTGCAGGTCCTACAATACATTACCAATCACAGCCCCCAACCTTCCAACAGGATCCATTATCACAGGAAATTTCAAATGTTTTAACAAATCCACAAGCAGGTCCCAGTAATATTCTTCAGGGCAGTTCTAATCGGCCCCAGTCAGTTCCGTTACTCCAAATGCTCAATATGCCGTGTAATCCTGAATCATTTCCCAAGTCTCATCCTAACACCCCTGTAGTGAATCAACAATTTTCATTTTCAGATTGTTGCGCATCACAGCCATCTTCATATGCCCCTACTCCTGTGCCTAGTGAATATAGTGATTTTATTGAGAGTTATAATTTGGATATTGACCCTATGCTGGATGGTGGCTTGCCTACTGAAAGTGGAGGAGCCTCCGTTGGATTAGAGTCAGTGGACCCTATCACATTACCTGGGAGTCATTCATCTGACCTTTCAACTCTTTCAGACCCTTTGCAAGTTCCTCCCAATGTTAACCCATTTTCAAATGATTACCAGACAGATTGTATTAGTTCAAGGCAGTTTGACAATTCTAGAAATGATATTCTCGGAGGCAATAGTTGCTGTTTGGATAACACAATTAACCAACAAAACACAAATACTAATACATCAGAAATATTGATTGGGACATCATCTATGCTTACTTTAAATGCTCTTAATCGTTCTGGACATGAAAGCGGAACTGGTGGCTTGGAAGAGGACTTCCAACCTACTCTGGCAGATCTAGGTGACCAAGAAGTTTTCAACTCGCTTGTATTGGATGTTAACAAAGACTGACATCAGCCTGCCACTTGGGCTAAATATCTTACGTAATGCTTACAGTAATCATACATGCAGTCAAGTGCAAACTCCAAGCATGAGAGAAAATGGAAAGTTTGTTTATAAACCATCTTCATGGATATTGTATAGAACACCACACAAGAATTTTTACTGTTTGGTGAATGCACAAGCACATCATTGTCTCTTTAATGGGCTTACACACATTATACAGTACACATTTCGTCATTTGCAAAGTGGACACGTACCTGAACCTTGAGGTTCCATTGCAATCCATTTTGTTTGCAATCTTTAGAAAGAGAGATCATATCTACAGAGTTCCTCATAAGGTATTTATGTCACTAAAGTTCAACCGCACACGGAGACATGCAATATGATGTAAAACTAGTTATAGTAGTACCTCGGTTTACGATTTTAATTTTTTTGGGTTGTAGCGAGCTCACAACCTAAAGTAATTTTTCCCCATAAGAAAGGAAATTCACTCGATACGTTCCACACATCCATAGATACAATATGCAATCATTTATAAAGGTTTTGCAATAGTAATTACAGTAAGATTTATAAACCCTTAATGTCAGAAATTAATAAGAAATAATAATTCACCATAGAAAAAAGAAATATTGACTAATTAACTTGCACATTACTTTTGAGGAGAATTGTGGCTTGTGTGAGAGAGAATATAGGGGGAGGAGGAAGAGATGGTTACTGCTTGGAGGGAGAATCTCCCTCTATGGGGACTTTAGGTAAAACACTATTAGTTCTATCTTGAACGATATTCATTATCACTCACTGAATCACTTAATTTATACTTCCTGGATTTTTTTGTTCTTTTACAATCTTATATTCAACTTTCATAATTAACCTATCTATAGAAGACTGCTTTTGCCTTTTCTTTGAAATGGCATGAAAATGAGACATCACATTGTCAGTAAATAGATAACCTTATCTGGGTGAACACTGCGTGGATATGGACGCTGCGTGACTGATTTCTGCGTATCACTTACTGGTCTCGTTAGTACTTGTCCATGAAAAATGTCCATACTGAGCAAAATGTTTCGCTAGCCGACTGACACAATGCTCATGTTTAGAGTTGCTCGTAACCCAAGGTGCTACTGTACTAGTTTTTTATATCTAATAATGGAGTGAATGGTCAGGTAGAATGTGTCGTCACTCGAGTGTAATTCCCTGAATAATTGAAGGTAGCCTTGGCCTGTAACTGAGAGATATGGGATCAAGGGACATGCCAGGTTCATTCTCTCTTACTCTCTTTTATTAATAGGTGTTCCCAGTTTAGTTGCATAGGGTGTGTTATCCCAAACAAAAGTGATCTCATCAGTTGTAGTTTAAACTACTCAGTGGATTTGTTTATAAGTGGGTAGAGATTTTGCTCATGATTCTATGAACAGTGTTTAGCTTGTGCAAAAGAGCGTTATTTGAAAATTTTGGTAATATACAAATTGAAATATATTTTTGCATCAGAGTGAATTCACGTAATTACCAATGATAAAATTACAAACGTATCAAAGTATGAGCTATTTTTTCTTCTTTTAGTCTTTTTAAAGGGGGTTGTAGATATGTACAAAGCAGGCAAGATTTTTTTCCAGATAAGTTTTCAGAGTAGTTAGGCTGTGGTATAAAGAGTGATGTGGTTTAGTTTATTGTAAATAATTATGCTGTGTTATTGTTGTAAAATATTTTCAAAGTGAATTCTCCATTTGATTCAAATGCCTGGACATCATTCTAGTTATTTTGTCCTTTTCTTTGGAATAGGTTTTACTAAGTAGGAGAAATGAAAACAAAATACTGTACCAGGTAAATTTAAGACAAAATTTTTACCTTTTAATGATTATTTATTTTTTTATATCAAACAGATTCTTTGTTGAGTAATACTGAAGTTAAATCTGAAAGAACTAGTGGATTTTAAAGTTCAAATGTTCTAAACATTTGTTTTGATTAATTTTGGCCCTTTTACATAATTTTATGTTTGGCTCCCTGTTAGGATGAAGTGCTTGACAGGTGAGTATTGTATAAAATGCATATAAAATGGGGTTTATACTGTGCAGGTGAAGAGCAGAGTGAAGATTACATTATGTAGTTGATGTTTATTGATATTTTAAGAATATCTTTATAAAAGTCAGTTTCTTTTACACGACTTGCAGGAATTTTCTGATCAGTCATCCTAACTTTCTTTCTTATCTAATACTTACCCATTTCAATCTCAATGCCAACTTGTTTCCACTTCTAAGCAGTGAAAAGCGAAGAGCTTTTGCCCACTGCTGCTTGATGTTCGATTGTCATGTAATCAGTGTCCAAATGGCCTATGTTTGTCAACGAGTCCTGCATTTTTATTTGAGGGTGAATTCAACTGCAGGGTAAATCAGTCAAGGGCTTTATGTACTGCATATATATGAAAACAATGTCACTATTTTAATTGTACTGTACAGTACTTTTAAGATTGTCATGAATCATGATTGATTGTTACCAAGATATTTCTTAAGGTACAACATTAAAGATTTAACTGATAATTAGTATAGCATATTGATTATATTTAAAATTGGAAATTGTGTATATTGAAAATGAATATACCTAAATTATAATGGCAAAACAGAAAGTAACGGCCGATTACTATCTAGACTAAGATTGAAAATTGTGTGTTGCAAAGGAATATACCTAAAATGTAATGGCAAACAGAAAGTAGGGAATGATTACTTTCCAATCTTTTATATTTAATCTTTGGATTCTAATACAATTTCAGTAGCATGCATTTCATAATGAGGGTGAAAGTATCTTCAGTTGTACTGCAACTCACATTCTGAATTGTCATTGGAAACCTAGAAGATAATGTAAAGTTAAAACCAGGATATTTTGATAAATTGTGTTTTTCTTAAAGTTCAGGATTATATTTTATTTACAGATACAAACTGTAGTTTCAACTGATTTAGGGTTTGTGGTGGCCTATTGGAAACGTCCCTGCCTGGTGACCGCCAGACTGGATTTCTAGTCCCACTCAAACTCGTTAGTTTCTTTAGTGTCTGCATCCTCACCATCCGTGTGAGCTAAGGATGGGGCGTTTTGGGGGAGTCTATAGGGGTACCTGCTGAATCATCAGCAGCCATTGCATGGCACTCCTTGGTCCTAGCTTGGATGCTGATATGGTAGGTCTAGGGCATTGTCCTGCTTGCTAGGTCAATGTCACTATCCCTTGCCCCTGCCATTCATGAGTGGCCTTTACACAAACCTTTGAAAAATTGCAAGAACAAAGTGAGAAGGTTGGTCGTCAATTATTTGAGAGCTTTTATTAGCTACTGTATTGTTGTTACCAGATGTCCTGGAATTGGATACCAGTGACAAATTTTTTAAGTAACGTGCACAATATTTTGGGCTGTTAAAGTCTCAGAATAGTTCATATGTGCATTCTTTCATCCTTTCATAGTTGAGCTTTGGTATAATTTGTATCCCCTTTTTCTCAAAATGATGTTAGCGTATTTTTAAATGAAAGGAAAATACAGTTATCATCTTGGGATTCTTTGTACTACTGGTTCCTTCCATTTTTAATTAGGTGGACAAACTATGTCAAATACAGTTGACTTTTTGTATATTTGCTAATTTACCGGGGTCTCAAGTGTTGATCCTCTTGTTCTTAGTAGTATTTGTTTGATTTCAAGGAGCACTTGTCAGCAACCTTTTTTCCATTCTTCAGTAGTCTTTTTTCCATTCTTCAGTAATCTTTTTTCCATTCTTCAGTAATCTTAATTTTGATGTACCGGGTATGTTTTTTTTTAAATTAGCTTTGTTTTTAACTAGTACTTGTCATCAAATAGAAAGAAGTGGTTCAAAAGTGACTATCCAGACAGTTGACTTTGTGTCTAGTGTGGAGATTTACTTGGATGAATACCAACCAATGGTCCTGATGAGATCGGCATGGTCTCTAGCTTGGAGATCAATGCGATAACTGGCCTGGATAGTTAGCTGGAGATTATTGAAATAACTGAGCCTGGGTTGACTTGAGCTAAGAAAGAAGTCGTGGACTTGCAAGTTCATCTCTTAGACTTAGGAGATGGTTGGACCTGCAAATTGTAGCCACTCTATTGTGAGGAGAATCCAGCCTACTGAAACTTCTCTTTTGGTATCAGTTCAACCCATGTTTGTTAAAAAGATATGCAACCTCTACACACTACATTTAGAACTAGCAGCAATTTGAAATTTTCAAATTTCAGTTGATTGTTAAAGAAAATTGTGGAGTATTCCTATGAAGGAATCAGGTTAAATTCTTCAAGATTTATCAATTCATTGCTATAAAGTTTTATAAAACTTATGGGATGGAATTAAATAATTGTATTCCTTTTTACAAAAAGGAGAATTTTGTTGGCAGTTTGATTGATTTACAACTGCAGTATATAACTAATTTGAAGCAGTCATCTTATAAATGTAAAGATTGCACTGTTAAAAA
>NC_090763.1:14770354-14985354 GCF_036898095.1 Palaemon carinicauda
CCTTTGTTTACATTTTCAAGATTCTGCAGTGTAAATCCTGGCTGTGTTTTATCAATCATCTTTTGGAAAAAATATGAATAGAGATAACAATTGATAAATTAACATTACTGATATGCTGTTAAATAACATGAAGACATTTCATGTTATTGTTGGGCAAATCCTCAACACATAGAATTAAGAAAACCACAGAACTGATGGTGTGCTAGATTATGCTCAACAGTATGATTATAATTATTAGACTTTTATTGTAAATTATAAGGGGTTCTTGACACTCCATTTTGTATCTGTGATAACAAAAATCTTACAAAAAGTTTAATATTAATAAAGTTTACAGCAAAAAAAAAAAAAGATTAAATTTTATGTTTTAGTGATGATTTCCTGCAAAGGTTATTTTAGTAGTTTATTATAGATAGCCATAACTATACATATATATGAATATACATACATTTAATTTTTACCCCACCAACCTTATTTCAATCAGTTTATAATATTATGATCTCTGGCAGTACGTTGGTGTAGCTCAGATGTACAGCCCGTACGACTGTGCTGGAAAAGCGCAGTTGCTAAACTTGTAGGGCCATAGTTGTATCATCAGCTTTTTGGAGCTGTGTAGAACATGGATTTTTATATGCAACCCTTTAAGATGTTCAGTACAAAGGGGTTAGGTAGCTTGTATATACTTCTCAGGGGCCTTCATAGTAAAAAGGGCCCTTGCACGTATCACAACTTATGTATCTGTAGGGCATGGATGTTAGATTGGAAGTACAACTACAAGGGCATTTTAAGAGGTAACCATTCAGCAAAGGACAGCTCTCACAATAACACTGTTAATAACATTTTATGATAGTACATAATATCTTATTTTGCGTTGGTGTTTGGTCATCTATGCTCAGAGAGTATTGGTTTGTTTTCACACCAAGTCAGTGGTTTTGTTCACACCTAACGTCGATGTTTAAACATCAGAAATGTATATAATAGGATTGATATTTTATTTACGCATGCCTGCAAATTCAGATATTTAAAACTGGCATAACCTTGTGTTGCCAGATGTACAAAGTATTTTGTGCAGATGTGTTTTTATTAATATGTTACATTGAAGAGATCTACAGTTACTTGAATTCTTTGAATACTATTCTAGAAGTTTTCTTTACAATAGCTGTGGTCAGCATTTGAGTCAATGAATAGAACATCCAACCTTAAAACGAAGTACTTTCCAGCCGTAAAAAAAGAATTATTGGCCATATATGTACAATATATGTTATGTATATAGTATATATATATATGTGTGTGTGTCTGTGTGTTTGTGGATACTGTAAACTAGGAATTTTAGGCGAATAAATAAATAAAACCTGAAAAGATTGCTACTTTTGTACTTTGATATTTCTGCATTATAGCTGTGTACAGTTCAATTGTCTTTAAGCCAATTGGTGTTCAAAGACATGTAAATTAGGTGGTGATGCAACAGTAACACATTTTTTTTCATGGCTTAAAGTGAATTACATAAATAATACGTGTAAGTTTGTGTATTGAAAGTTTGATGTGCTTGCCAGGTAGTGTAAGCTGTGTTGGTATAACTTGTTGATAGAGTTTGTAAGGCATCAGTAGTCAAGTTTTAAGAGTAGGTATTTCATTGGTGTATCACCTTCAAGCAAACTGAGCTGCTATCTTTGCTGCCAAATTGTGAGTGTAAATAGCATCCATTTCTTATCAGACGCCACTGGCTTTATAACCATCACTCCAGTGTCTGAGTCTTTTGGAATAGTTTGGTCTTGTGTGTTCAATTAAGCTGTAGCAAATGTAGATAATGAAAATACATTTGGATAAGATTTCACAAGGTTTTTTTGTATCAGTGTATAATAGATAGTTGTACTAAGGTCTAACATGTAACTCTTTCAAAGCCACAATTTGGACTTTGTTTTATAGCCTATTATCATTGAGTGACAGTTAAACTGACCTTCTATTTTCTTTTCTTTTTTTTTTTAACTTCGGTAATATTGTTTCCATGTATGTTTTAAGTTTATCCTTTTTATACATCAGAAGTTTGAGACTTGGCAAATATTGGATATTTGTAATCGGATCACTCATTTGTTGCTCTACTCTCTTGTAACCAAAGATAAGTCTTGTTATATGATTTTTTTATGTTAATCAGTAGTCATTTCAACTATAAGGGAATGTTATTTCATTGTTCTGTATTTTTATATATATATATATTTGTGTTAATCAGGTTGTATAGGCAGATTCGTTGACATGGGAACTTTTTATACAAGTTATAAATAAGTTTCTTATTAAACATCATATAGAAGAATATTTTTAGATTTGTTTTAATTGTTTTATGTGACATTTATTTTTTATATTTTGCATGCTATTACAGAGTGGAAGATTTTATTATTTCTTAGTATTCTATATTAATCTTTCATCTACAGCTGATCTGACAGTGCTTTTAGAGAGTGTTAAAGAGCACAAATCCAATGCCGTTCTGTTACACCCTACCATACTTCTGAAAATTCTCTTAAGAAGCTTTTGAGTTTAATTTTGGGCCAAAAAATCATAACCAAGTATAAAAAATAATACTTGTGAAATTTTTGGACCAAAATAGTTGTCCGAATATAATATAATATACCTGGGAGTGGGAGGAAGTAAGATAGAGGATGTCTCCATTGATGCAATACCCAAGTCTTTTTTTTTGTATGGGGAAAGGAGGCTTTTCTTTTTCATGAACTGCATTACAGGACATGGATGTTGTATGTATCCAAGATCATGAGGTGACCCCATAATGCAAGTCATCTGTTTGCCCTCTTAGTGGCACTTTAGTACAAAATAATTTCATTACTCCTTTGTTTTACTTCTTAAAGCAACAACTGTAAATGAAGATTTATTGTAATGTTCTTAATTCCAGCCCAGTATGCCATCCATTGCTTATGAAGTTGGCATTTCTTTTGAAATTAATATAAACTATAGTCTGAACCAAGTGATTCTAATGAATATTTTTCAAGATAACATATTGAATTTTATACAGTAATAGAATTGTCTCAAATGCTTAGTCACATTACATCAAATGTCAATCCACATCTTGCAAAATAAAGCTTATTACATTTAGCAATGGATGATGTAATCGGCTGTAGATAACTTGACATACAAACTACTATTAAGTAGACATTACTTGTATATCTTAATTCTTTAAATACAACAAATTTGCCATGAACCAGCAGTTTATTATCCTTTTGGCTTTTCTTTATGTTTGATATCTCTTGTGCCCTAATTTCTATACTTGCCTGATGTTTACATTGCTTCTCTGGAAGTGCTGCTGATATCTATGTTGACTTTAAACAGGAACCTTCTTACATTCTATAATCAAAATACTCATTTTAGCAATTTGGTACTAGCCCCTTACAGTACAAATTCACCATTAGATGATGAACTAGCGGCCGAGCTTAAATGTGAACAATGTTCACTGCCATCCGAAGCTATATGCAACAGATCTGTTTTCACAAACTTTAACAGATTTATTCAATACAGGTACATTTTGTCCCGAAGGAACCATATGACATACCATGTCATTCATATATGCAATGAGAAGTTGTTAGTGAGTGCTTACATCAGTGAGTTGAGGGGTACTAAGATCCAGGCTACCAACTTGATCTTCTGCCGCAATCTAATGTTTTAATAGAGAGGACTAGATTGCAGAATTGTGAGTCTTGCAGCAGAATGGTCTAAAGTACTGTAAATAATGAATCTGAGACTTCAAATGAGGATCTTGAATTTGTGATGTGCTCTGCACCATCAGAAGCCTTACTGAAAGGTGCACTAAAACCTTTAGGAAACACTTTGATATAGGCTAGGATTCAAAATTGGAAGGTTAGGTTAGAATCTTGCCCTTTAATTGAAGATTCAATGCCTTTCATTGTTTTCAAAAAAAGCTACAAAAGTTAAGAGCTTTTAAAGCTTGTCACTATGAAAGCTAGACTCATTAAAGGATGGAGACCTATTATTGTTATCATTCTTGCTATGATCAACTAGAAAGTCATCAATCTTTTATTATTATTATTATTATTACTAGCCAAGCTACAACCCTAGTTGGAAAAGCAAGAAGCTATAAGCCCAAGGGCTCCAACAGGGAAAAATAGCCCAGTGAGGAAAGGAAATAAATGAGAACAAATTGACAATAAATCATTCTAAAAACGGTAACAATGTCAAATCAGATGTGTCATAAACTATAAAAAAGACTTATGTTAGCCTGTTGAACATAAAAACATCCGTTTACACTGTAAATTTAATTTGGACAGCGACCATAAAAACATTTTTATATAAAGGAACTGTAAGGCCTTTGCATTCTCTCTCATTTTCAAAATCACTATTACTCCCACAATAGACAAAGTAAATGACAATCGTGATTGCCCAGAAGTCATTCCCTTGCACAATCTATGCAATGATTACTAACAAACCCAGAAGACATCTAAATATGCACTACAACCTAAATAACATCAACAATCTGAAGAGAGAAGTCACTGCCAATCAAACGGAGACTGAAAGATGCGATGGTGCAGCCTACTGAATCCATTGTTATCCGAGGGAAAGAAAATAATTTTTTTTTAGTGTCTGGAGTAAATGTCAACATCAACAGAATTTTGAAAGTGAAGCAATATTAGCATCAGGGGAGATTCATAGAAATGATAAAACAACGGGGCAAGGATCACAAGATAGCACAATTAACGTTGTCTAGTATTTTACGAAAGTACAAGAATTTTTTGTATGGTTATTCATATTTATGCTATGAAGGATATTGTAAAGTTTGAAGAAACGAATGATCTTGCTATATGTACTGTTAAAATGTACCACTAGCAGGCAATTTTAGTCCCCTAGCAACCACTTGATAACCAATGCATACATGTTCATGTATCTCGATCAGGATGGAAGGCTTTAGACCTGAAGCTACAGATTTACGTACTGATAATGTTGAGAGCATGCTAAGCTGGCAATTTTAATTTGAGATCTATTATGAGGCATTTAAATTGAACAAGGAGGCCAAGGCAACTCCTAACAGCAATTTTGCTACAAGTTATAGGATCTGAGGCACAAGAAATACGTTGATTTATGCATTTTATTGTTTTGGATAAAACAAAAATTATGAAACAATGTTATAGAAATGATAAATGTTATGATAAAAACTATAAATATATCTCATTGTCAAAATATGGGGTAACAACTTCAATAAGCAAGGCTGCTAAGTCCATCCAGCCTTCATGTTAGTGACATTGACAATATAGGGTTCGGCAAAGAATACATTGCTGTCAATGAACGGCAAATGGTAAAAACCCCAAAGCCATGTAGATGCAAAAACTAAGGCTGTGCTATTTCTCCAAATTTTGGTAAATAACATTGTTGAAGAAAAAACAAATATATCATAACCCACCTGAAATTAATTGTGGGTCAACGTGATGTTCCTGGGGAACTTTTTAAAGGCCCATTGCCTTGTGTGGAAATGCTGAATTTAAAAAAAAAAATTAGTTTGAAGAGGATATTTAGTTACTATATCTATTTCTGTCTTTTTGGGCTCAAGCCATGGCGTCCTGATGGAAGGTTCCTGTTTGGTAGCTTCCTTGGGTATAAGACTACTAAGATATTCCCAGAGAATTTAACCACAGGTTATCACAGAATTCTAACTTCTGGAGCGAGTATCTCAAAGGTTTCCCTTTAAGACATCGTAATACAACAGGGGACACGCATGTCTGAACGTGCCACATAGCTATCTCCACCCCGAACAGAGTTAATGCTTCGGTGTGTAAGGACTGAGAATAGCTGGGAGCCGTTCCACAGCTAATCTCACTCGTGGCTACTACTGATACTCGAGACGTAAACAAACGGACGCCATTGCTCTAATGACGTCACGCGCGTCTTTATCCTTTGTTTAGTAGCTGCCCTACTTAGACGGATTTTCCCTTGTGTTAACTTTATCGCTTTGCATCTTCGCTATGTCGTTACCTTCAGCCTCGCCTTCTTCTGGAAAGTTGAGTACAAGGTTCCAGTATTGTTTAATTAAGCTCTGGCCGTAAAGTAAATATTATTTTACGAAATAATTGATGTTTTGTGGCAGAGCTGTGCCTCTACCGGACCCGCCATTTTATGGCGTCGTTGTTGTTTTGCATGTCTTATTTAGTTAGCCACAACAACGCTTCCGGCATTATATACTAATCGAATACATTAGTTTATTTAGTCTTCATAGCTAGGAACTTTTATATCGTGTTTAGACGCTTTTTATCGGTCATCGATTGACCTCATACCAGTCGGCTACTATAGCCCCCAGGCCAGGAGCCTACATACAAGTGTTCATGCATGATTTATTAGTGATCCTAGACTAAGTTATGAAGATAGTGGCATTATTATTTTACAATACTTTTGACTAGTGATGCAAATGTTTTCGCCTTCAGGGACCATATAGGGGATAGGCTAGTCAGTGATTCTTTCTAGCCTAACCTAACCTTAGGACCCCTATATGCTTCCTTCATCCCCTGCCTTGGCATTCCCTCTATTTAGCCTTGATCCCTTTTCTGAGTAAAGGGATTAATTGTCTAATAGAGTATATATATCGCCTCTCAGTCCTCCCTAAAGGAATGAACCCCCTTTAGGATTGCGCCTGAGAGTGAGGTTAGGCTAGCCTACCTCTATGGCTAGGATAGTCTATGACTTTCCTGCGATAGCGATATGTCTTCTTCCTTGCCTAGTTCAGGACTTTTAGCCCTGCTCTAGGTTGGGTTAGGAAGGTTTCTCTGTTCCATGCTGAAACTGTACTCCTGCACCGTTTTAGCCGATCAGCCTAATCTTAGGTTAGGGAGTGTCCTCCCTTCCCTTAGTGGCCGCTCTGGTACAGAAACCCTTCCTGGGAAGACCTCTCTCTTCTCCCTCCCCACCTATCTCTTGTATAGCCTAGCCTATGCTTAGGTTAGTTTATACTCATCTGTCCCCTGTCCTACAAATCCTCCTTAGGGTGGATGAGTAGGGCTACCCGAGCTTCCCTGTGCAGTCCGCTCTGGTACATATACCTTCATAGTGTCCTATAAGGTTAGTTACTAGTGTAGTTCTGCATAGGGGAGTCTCCCCCCCCCCTCTCTTGGGTGTCCCCTAGCCCTCCCTTGGGCTACCTGCTCCCGGTCCCTAGTGACCCCTGCTTATGGATGTTAGAGCCTGTCTCTATCATGGGTACACCCTCTCAGGGAGGGGGAGGGATGTCTGGAACCCTGACGGTACTTCCTGCATCCTTCCCCCCCTCCCCCCTGTCTCTCTATCTATCCGGGTGCCGGTCTCTTGCCGCCTCTACTGTCGGCAATACCTGCCTCCCTCTTGGTGACTTCCCTACCCTTGCCGCCAGCCCCCCGTGTACCGAGGGACTGCCGGCTGCCGCCGGCTACTACCGGCGGCTCTCCTACTCCTATCTAATCGTCCGCTTGCCGGTCGATCTCCGGAGTGCCGGCATATACTGCCGGCAACCCGATACTACCTGTACCATCCTTACCCCAGTCACCAACCTGGCATCCTCCGGCTGCCGGAGCCGCCGCTCCCTGCCGGCGTGCCGCCGTTGTGCCGGCGGCCGCCATCCTGGTATCTAACTGACTTTGAAAATTGTCTGTTCTAGTGCCAGAATCTATGCTGGAGCGAGCTCCGGCATGCCGGCGGCTTGCCGGATGCCCCGGAGGCGTCAAGAATACTTGCACCCCCTCTCTGTAGCTATCATAAGACTAAGATAGCCCTACATTGCAAATAGATAAGCTGCTTTGCTTTTAAGATCAGTACCTAGTACTGCTCTATTAGTGATCATGCTGTCTCTTTGCATTCTTCTAATTCCAGCATGCTATGTGCATCTTAGCGCGGCTGGTTGCCAGAAGCAGTTACCCTTAATGAGGCCTTCTGGCTCTTAACTGGGAACCGAATGAATTCGATCCCAACCTTGTCCTTGGCTTTCCATGGAGTTCCAATATAATGGGAATCCTAGGAAACTATATCCAATGATTTCGGTCATTTGGATTATCCCAGGACCAAGCCTATGGTAACCAGCCGGGCGAGATGCATGGAGCGTGTTCTCCTTTACTGTTTCATTCTCTATGCATCACACCTTCTTTAAGTTAAAATTAATGATTAATATTAACTTAGTTTAAGAGCCATTCCTATGACTCCCCCATACTCATTTTCTCTTTCTTCCACAGGAGGAGCAGATGAAGTGTGACTTCGCCTTCTGCGCTGTGAAACGCTCGCAGTTTTACGGACATACGGCGTGCAGGACTCACGCCCCTTGTGCAGACAAGAAAGGGGATTTGAAGTTCTGGAATCCACTGGAATGTACGGTCTGCCAGGCCTACCTAGTTGAGGCCTTCCATAACCCTCCCTCAGCGGAGGTTAGAGACATTGCTCGTGAAAAGCTGCGCAAGTGGGTGCGTGGTTTTCAGAGAAATGCTACTGGACCGTACCTGGCCACCGAAGAACTGAGGTCCCTGTTGTTCCCTAAGGCCTCCCCTGACTCAGTGGTTCCAAAAGAAGCAATCCCCACTGTCCAAATTACGGTGGAACCTGATGTGGTCATGGCTCAGTCCATGCACGAGTGTCGTTTAGATTCCGAGGATGATGAACAGATCTCAGACGTCTCGGAAGACACGGAGAAGACGCTTATGGCTCAAGGAGCCGAAGAGGACGAAGACAAGGTGGAATACACCGAGTCGGAGCTTGGAGCTACTCCCTCGTCCATCCCTCCGCCTACTCCTACACCGACGGAAATGTCCATTCCGTCTACCTCCTCGACCCCGGATCCTTCCTCTTCTACCCAAGAACTGATCCGACTGATTAGAGCTGTCATGGACGACAGACTGAAGGAGAACCAGGAGTCCATCAGGTCTATGATTGGATCCAGAGACCCGAAGAAGATTTCGGTCAAGGATCTCCCAGCTTGCTCTCATGCCAACCCGTGGAGGTATGCAGAGCATATGGTTATTGCGACCGGCAGGATCTTTGTTAGTGACAAGATCGGCACGGTCCCGTTGGAAGATGTGGAGTTCTTCCCAAGCTTCGAGGCCTACCCGGACTGTTACGTCCGGCTTCGTTCCGAACCTGCCTCGAAGGAGGAGACCGAACCTAAAGAAGAAATAGTGTTCGATCTCGCAAAGGCCCAGGCTATGCTAGCCTCCGCATTTAAGAGCAGGGGCTTTACCTGCTCTAAGCTTCCTGCCTTGAGCAAGAAGCATCCTACATATGTCGCACCTGACACTGCGATTCTTCCTTTTTTGGAAAAGGCCTTGGCTGCATGCCTTAAAGCGGCGGAAGAAGGAAAACCCTGCCCTGCACTGGAGGAGTGCAGACCCTTCTCCATCGTGACACCCCCTGACACTAGACAATGGAAAGATGTTCAACATACTTTCGTCGTGGGTAGGCTCGATCCTGACGTCGCCGGACGTCAGTTTAATGAAGACCTCCCTAAGCTCAATGATCACCTCCTTCGCCGGGAACAAGACACGAAGGAGAGGCTTGCAGCATCTCTTTCTCATCAAGTCCAACTTGAAGTTATGGCCTGTGACACAAGAGTACCTGATCACTACATGGTACTAGCCAAATCCCACTTACTTACAGTAATGAAGGACTTGTACCATTTCATAAAGGCTCGTAGAGCCTGTCGTGAATTCGTGTTTGTCGGTGCCACCGTGAAACACGAACCCCGGAGGCTGATTTCCTCCAACATCTGGGGAAAGCACCTGTTTCCTTCTGACCTTGTCAAGGAAATAACTGACAGAGCCGCCACGGAGAATAGGAACCTTCTCCACAAGTGGGGCATGTCCAGAAAAAGGAAAACCTCTCAGGACGATGGACCTCAGCCTAAGAGGAAACCTCAGAAGCCAAAACCCCAGCAACGTCAACAACGACGTCAGTTTCCGGGACCCGCTACCTCCCAAGTGGTTGCCCAACCACAACAGACCTTTCAATTGGTCCCCCAACCGGTGTTGTCACAGTCACCGGTCTTCACCCCTGCCTTTGAGCAGCCATCCACTACCTTTCATGCCAGAGGTAGAGGCTCGTCCAGGGGTGCAAGCAGAGACGCCTCTCGTCGTCCCTCCAGAGGTAGAGGAGGAAAGGGAGCTAGCGGCCGAGGCAACAAGTCCTCGGGACACCAGAAGCAATGAAGTGCTTCCGGTGGGAGGAAGACTCCGCCAATTCCAGGATCGTTGGACCTTCGATCCTTGGGCACACAGCATCATCAAGAACGGTCTAGGCTGGAGTTGGGTGCAACCACCCCCAATCTTCCAGCGGTTCTTTCAACAATCGACCCCCATTCTGGAAGAATATGTTCTAGACCTCTTGAACAAGAAGGTGATAAGGAAGGTAAAGTCCACCAGGTTCCTAGGGAGACTGTTTTGCGTTCCCAAGAAGGACTCAGACAAGCTCAGAGTCATTCTGGACTTATCCCCCCTCAACAAGTTCATAGAGAACAACAAATTCAAGATGCTGACGCTTCAACAAATAAGGACCCTTCTGCCTCAAGGTTCCTACACGGTCTCTATAGACCTGGCGGATGCCTATTGGCACATTCCAATGAACCATCACGCTTCCTCCTACCTAGGATTTCGACTCCAAAGAAAAAGCTACGCCTTCCGGGCCATGCCATTCGGCCTCAATGTGGCCCCTCGGATCTTCACAAAGCTGGCGGATGCCATAGTACAACAGCTCCGCCTAAGAAACGTCCAGGTGATGGCCTACCTCGACGACTGGCTAGTCTGGGCTCCATCGCCCGAAGAGTGTACAAAGTCTTGCGACGAAGTTACCCAGTACCTAGAACACCTGGGATTCAAGATCAACGAGAAGAAATCTCGCCTCTCTCCGGCTCAGAAGTTTCAGTGGCTGGGAATCCACTGGAATCTTCAGTCACACCGCCTTTCCATCCCCCAGAAGAAAAGGAAGGAAATAGCAGGGTCTGTCAAGCGACTACTGAAATCCAAACGCATTTCAAGACGACAGCAGGAACGAGTTCTAGGCTCTCTACAATTCGCCTCAGTGACAAACCCAGTGCTTCGTGCACAGCTAAAGGATGCCGCGGGAGTCTGGAGAAGATCGGCATCCATCGCTCGAAGAGACCTCAAGAGACGGCTTCCAAACAGACTTCGACGCCTCCTAAAGCCGTGGTCGGAAGCAAAGGCCCTGAAAAGGTCCATTCCTCTCCAACACCCTCCTCCATCACTCAACATCCACACGGATGCCTCACTGGAGGGCTGGGGAGGTCACTCCCACCTGAAACAAGCTCAAGGGACCTGGTCTCCACTATTCAAGACGTTCCACATAAACATCTTGGAGGCCATGGCGGTCCTTCTTACTCTGAAGAAGTTATCCCCGCCGCCCTCGATCCACATCCGTCTAACCCTAGACAACTCGGTGGTAGTTCGTTGTCTCAATCGCCAAGGCTCAAGATCGCCCCAGATAAATCAGGTGCTTCTCCCAATCTTCCGTCTGGCGGAGAAGAAGAAGTGGCACCTGTCTGCAGTTCACCTACAAGGATTCCGCAACGTGACAGCGGATGCTCTATCTCGGACAAACCCGATAGAGTCGGAATGGTCTCTAGACGCAAGATCATTCTCCTTCATCTCTCATCAAGTCCCAGAACTTCAGATAGATCTCTTTGCAACGAGCGACAACAATCAACTTCCTCTGTACGTAGCCCCGTACGAGGACCCCAAAGCAGAAGCGGTGGACGCCATGTCACTGGACTGGAACAGATGGTCGAAGATATACCTGTTCCCTCCCACCAACCTTCTGTTGAAAGTCCTCTCCAAACTGAGAACCTTCAAAGGGACAGCGGCCCTAGTGGCTCCCAAGTGGCCCCGGAGCAACTGGTACCCCCTGGTCCTGGAGCTGCAGCCCAAGCTGATCCCTCTCCCGGGCCCAGTTCTCTCTCAACAAGTACAGAAGTCGACTGTCTTCGCTTCATCATCGAAAATCAAGGACCTTCATCTCATGATTTTCTCTCCCTTGCCGCAAAGAAGAGGTTTGGGATCTCGAAGAAAAGTCTAGACTTCCTAGAGGAATACAAGACCGAATCCACGAGACGGCAATATGAATCATCCTGGAGGAAATGGGTCTCCTTTGTTAAAGCAAAAAATCCTAAAGAAATCACCATTGATTTCTGTATGTCCTTCTTCATTCACCTTCATGGACAAGGATTAGCAGCCAATACGATTTCAACCTGCAAATCGGCTTTGACTAGACCAATTCTATATGCTTTCCAAATTGATCTGTCCAACGACATCTTTAACAAACTGCCGAAAGCATGTGCTCGCCTACGCCCAGCACCCCCTCCGAAACCGATCTCCTGGTCACTAGACAAGGTGCTCCATTTCGCCTCCAACTTAGACAATGATTCATGCCCCCTCAAGGATCTGACTCAGAAAGTTATATTTTTATTTGCTCTCGCCTCGGGAGCTCGAGTCAGCGAAATAGTGGCATTATCAAGAGAAGAGGGACACATCCTGTTTGCTGATTCAGGAGAAGTGACCCTCTCCCCTGATCCGACGTTTCTCGCCAAAAATGAATTACCCACCAAAAGATGGGGCCCTTGGAGAATATGCCCCCTGAAGGAGGATGTCTCTCTATGTCCAGTAGAGAGTCTCAAGGTCTATCTTCGCAGAACTTCGAACTTTGGTGGAGGCCAACTCTTCAAAGGAGAAACATCGGGCAGCGACCTGTCACTGAAACAATTAAGAGCGAAAATCACCTACTTCATTCGCAGAGCGGATCCGAACAGTACACCCGCTGGTCATGATCCTAGAAAAGTGGCATCTTCTCTGAACTTCTTTCAGAGCATGGACTTTGAGAGCCTTAAAAACTTTACGGGCTGGAAGTCCTCGCGAGTTTTCTTTAAACATTATGCGAAACAAGTGCACGAAATCAAACATTTTGTGGTAGCCGCAGGTAGTGTTATGAAACCTGCACCTAACTCTGCGTAGAACAGTGAGTTACTTGGGACTCTAACTCTTCGGGTGCCTATGTTGACCCTCGAGTGATTCATAGTGATGTCTAAAAACACTTAGTGCTTTTATAACTGTTCTTATCCCAGGTGAAATGTCATAGTGTCACACAAGTGCCGCATGCCTTGAGCATGATGTGTTGTTTAAAGACTTGCGTTCCTCGAGAACGAGTACCTACTAATCCTGAAATTCCTTTTCAGATTCAAGAGCAAGCCTTTATTCCTATGTACATTATTATTACTGTAAATGAACTTTACTTTTGCTGTAAATTATTTAATTTCTGCATTGTGAAATAAAATTTCTATTTTATTACTTATGCGTCTCTTTCAGCTCCTACTTACTATGAAATACATACTGTCATAGTTTTATTTATTCCTCCTTTCTTATGGTCATGAAGAATTTAAGATGTCTAATCCTAAATTATATTCACCTTGTCTCAGTAAGGTTCCTACACGAATACTTACTTCTGATAATCAGGAGATGAACTCTATACACAGTGCCCAACCACCACTGGCCTACTTCAGAATGTTCCTATACAAATATCAAACATTCTGCTTCATCTCTAAGTTCTTAAAAGTTCTTCTGTCAAGATGAATAGCCCTTCAATACCACTTTGACGTCGGCATAGCCCATGGGAACTTCCTACCAATGGGGGGCAGGATACTTCGTTCCTATGGTTCTTACCTAAGATTACTTTGCTGTTTTGTCAATGCCTAGGCACTTAACTCTGGGGGAAAATCTACCACGATACATTGATTCTCTGGTACTCTTCCATCAGGACGCCATGGCTTGAGCCCAAAAAACGGATTTTGAGCGAAGCGAAAAATCTATTTTTGGGTGAGATAGCCATGGCGTCCTGATGGACCCTCCCTACTACTTCGTTCAGTTTGTTCCCACCCTACACAATTGTATCATGGTGATGGGCAGCAACTGGCGCCAGGATAAAGACGCGCGTGACGTCATTAGAGCAATGGCGTCCGTTTGTTTACGTCTCGAGTATCAGTAGTAGCCACGAGTGAGATTAGCTGTGGAACGGCTCCCAGCTATTCTCAGTCCTTACACACCGAAGCATTAACTCTGTTCGGGGTGGAGATAGCTATGTGGCACGTTCAGACATGCGTGTCCCCTGTTGTATTACGATGTCTTAAAGGGAAACCTTTGAGATACTCGCTCCAGAAGTTAGAATTCTGTGATAACCTGTGGTTAAATTCTCTGGGAATATCTTAGTAGTCTTATACCCAAGGAAGCTACCAAACAGGAACCTTCCATCAGGACGCCATGGCTATCTCACCCAAAAATAGATTTTTCGCTTCGCTCAAAATCCGTTTATTTACCCTCAATCTAACAGTCAAGCCAATCAGCCAGCATAAATTAAAAAAAAAAAAGCTTACAAATACAAAGTTGCCTGATTAAGCCTGAATATTGCTCTTTTGTAGTACTATACTGTAGGTTTCACCGATCTCAGGACTACCCTACTCTCCATCACGAATACTAATGAATTGGCAGCTGAGAGGTTGCTTTAAGGCTCTCGTGCAGCATTATTATTATTATTATTATTATTATTATTATTATTATTATTATTATTATTATTATTTGCTAAGCTACAACCTTAGTTGGAAAAGCAGGATGCTATAAGCCCAGGGGCTCCAACAGGGAAAATAGCTCGGCTAGGAAAGGAAACAAGGAAAAATTGAAAATTTTAAGAACAATAACATTACAATAAATATTTCCTAAATAAACTATAAAAACTTTAACAAAACAGGAGGAAGGAAAATTAGGTAGAATAATGTGCCCGAGTGTACCGTCAAGCAAGAGAACTCTAACCCAAGATAGGGGAAGGCCATGGCAAAGAGGCTATGGCACTACCCAAGACTAGGGAACAATGGTTTGATTTTGGAGTGACCTTTTTCTAGAAGAGATGCTTACCATTGCTTGAGTCCCTTCTACCCTAACCAAAAGGAATGTGGCCACTGAACAATTACAGTGCAGTAGTTAACCCTTGAGAGGTGTACAGGGTACTAGAAGAGTTGGAAGAGCCCAACCTCCCAGGCTATTTGATATATCACTAGTTGTCTTGACCACGCTGTGCGTTTGTTGGTGCAACCAAAGGCAGTACAAAAATGCAGCAAATTAACAATGAACAACGGTAAGAACTCAATTTCTGCCTAGTTAACTTGATAAGATCCCGTGGTAAGATGGCTGCCGTCTACAGGTATGTGGGGTTGGTTCATACGGCATCTATGAGAGAATATCTATGGAGACACTTTGCCCAATCCCGATATTACGATTTCAACATTTATTTGTCCCACCTAAGTGCACACAGTTCAACTTCTTCCCTTTTACAATTAAAAATAATTACTGTTTTTAAACTATTTTGTTCCAAATGTTCAATAGTGTTTATTTATTTCCCCATCTCCTTTCCTCACTGGGCTATTTTTCTATGTTGGAGCCCTTGGGCATATTATATAGCATCTTGCTTTTCCAACTAGGGTTGTAACCTAGCTACTACTACTACTACTACTACTACTACTACTACTACTACTACTACTACTACTAATAATAATAATCAGTATTTAGTGTTTTTTATTCCCTTCCACCAAAGGCCATTGAAGGTTTTATACTGTAATTTTATATATGGAAGGTAATTTAATGTTACTGCTTTGTCAACTAGGGTTTTAGTTTAGCTAGTAATAATAATAATGATAATAATACAGTAATTAATAATAATAATAAAATAAAATAATGGCAACATTGCTCCACTACGCATACCAGATATTCATTTGTTTCTTGTTTACAAGTTATTCTAGTACCCCGTCGATTTTGAGTTTCTGGTTCTTCGGTTTTGTAATCCCTGTTGCCGACATCATTTAGCTTATGGTATGTGCATGATTCCAAAAATATCCCAATTAGAGTTAAAAGTATTGTATTGGGATATGTATTTTAATAGTTTTAATGACTGAAGCCAAGAGTAGACCAAGTCCATGGTCGGTTTCTCATGTTTTGTCAATATAAGCTTAGAGATCCGCCTAGTTATTTTAATACCTGTTTTAATAGCAATTAGTTGTAAGTATCAAGTGGATCAATTTTAGAATATAACGTAGGGGTGATATCTTTCAAATAGAAAGACCAAGTTGTCTAACAAAACTTGAACTATCAGGTTACCCAAGACCACCTTTCGTATTCCATAGTTCCACTTGTTGAATATCATCGTTATTATCTCGAAGGATGTTTGCAAGGAAGTATCCTACACTCCATTTATATTTCCATGGGTAGATTACTGGAAAACAGTTGATTAGCATATCCAGCCAATAGTCCTATTCCGAGGTTAATTGTGCTCACTGGGAGTGCCACAGGTGTCTGTTCATGCATCAGTTGTAGCCTTTATACATCAGTGGCCAGTTCCTCCCGCGTGGATTCAAAATGGACGTCAACTAACCTAATATTCCCCCTCCCCCCTACCTAACCTAAAAGCTGTACCCTTACCTACTTACTTAACGGGAAAGGGGATAAGGCTAGCTGCGACCCCCCATTTCACTGCCGTATAGAGTCCTTTCAATGACGTCACTGAGAATCGCCGGCAGCCATACTGGAGGACATACAAAGCGAAAGCATGGCGGCTACTACAGCGAATATGGACAATGAGAGCGACTTTGTCAAACAATTGTCGGGTGATGATAAGCGTTTTTACAAGCAGAAACTCGATCTAATTGATGGCCTAGATCCATACCAGATGCAGAATTCATTCAGTCAAAATATTGAGGATTTTCCCAGTATTTCATACATTGATATGGTGAACTACTTGGTACTGTCAGCCAACCCAGAACATGAGTGGGCATACATTTCCATTGAATAATCTGCTTCCAGAATTCGTTGTTTTTCCCTTTAATGCTTTTAAGTCCAAAATTAGATAAACACTGGGCCGATGAAGAGAGTGTTTATAATTATAATGCTAATATTGATCATTTAGCCTAACCTTGTGTATTATAATTTTTGATTGTCAAAATGTATGTAAAAGTTTTGCATTATAATGTCAAATCTTTATCAGTTCATGCCTAACCATTGTGTTTGTGTTTGGTTACAAATGCTATAATTTCTTATATACATATAAACATATGATGGACAAACACTATTGTAATGCTTGTGGATGATCGTTTTGCCTCCTTGCAATTAAATGCGCAAGTTTAATTATTTTTTCGATGTTTCATATATAAGCTGAAGATCCCTTCGGGTTAAACCAGCTTTCAGATATTATTATTATTTATAATCAATGTTTATTCATCACATAGGCCTGTATGTCTGCACAATTTAATACACAAATTAAAATAAATATACAGTAAATACACACTTAATTATATATAGGCATGAGCACCTTGACGAAATAGAGACTTAGGTAAGTAGCCTTTGTTAATATAGCCAATATGGACATTTTCAATTTTTGTTTTGAAAATCCAAGATGCCCCTTTTGATATTTAAAAATTGAGATGGCCCCTCCCCCACACACACTACACACTGAACTGACGATGATACTTGTGAAGTCACCCATGCGATCGGATATAGCATGTTTACACAGGAATAATGATACTTTTAGGGCCTAGCCGAGACTGACCTGATATGAAATGATCAGAACAGATACGTGCGTAGGGTAGTGAGGATTCACGTAGATCAGCCCGTGACGTTCTGGTCAACCACAAGTCACGTCTGCGCTTGGATAATTCTTCTGTATCTTTGTCCTGATTCTGAATAACTGCCGGTATGCGGTAGAAACTCTTGTCATCTCTTTGTCCTCGATTCCCACAGCCAACAATAGCGCAAAAACTGGGCATTGTGTGAATGTGAATGTGATGAGATGGCTAACTATTCAAGAGTTCAACCACAGCTATTCACTGAATGCGTCTTTGTTTGTCCTCCTAGATGGCGGACCGGAAGTTTGATGACGTATAATGAAAGGACTCTATTGTAAGTTAACCGTAATCATACTTGTAGGTAGCCGCTATCATACATACACCCCATATTTTTTAATTTTTTTATAATGAGTCTTCCAGTAGAAGAATATGAATGCCCTGACTTGATGTTTGAGAATCATGCAAAGTAATTTTATTTGGACTGGCTCTGGTGGTAATATTCAGCCTATGAAAAAGGAGTTTCTCTCAAATACTGTATGTAAATTTGATAGTCTCTCCATGAGCATAGGGTAAATATATGATACTTTAATTAGTAGCAAAACTGGAATTCTCTGTAAGAAATGGATGAGTGCTGGGTAGTTCGGCATTTATCTCTATGTTTAATAGGGACTGGGCATAATAGCACCTAATAACTTACGTATCTGCCAATTAAAATATGAATTATATTTTTCACTCCAAGTTCATTATTTATATTCATCCAAGAGACTGATGGTGAGTTATTGCGCATGCAGTTTCAACGCCATCACATAAGACATCTCCAAGAGAGAACTTAAGGGACCTCCAATCTATTTCGAAATTTAGTGTAATTTCATTTAAAGTTGGCAAATGATTATGATGGAAATGCTCCGTTCAGTGTACTGTATAGCTATTGTTACTCACGTGAAATTACAAAAAAACGGCAAAATAATGATGCACATAATTTAAAAGCTCATTGTCTTAGCCCTCTAAGGTTAAAGTGTCGCAAGTGCAATTCCGACTTAGCACATTTTCTACTGCAACTCTTCTGTAAAGATTGCCAAGACATAAAAGAGACCTAGGTGTCAATCATAAGGTAAAGAATTATTTGTGATTTTCTTTTAGTTTGTGATCTAGGAAGTTTGTGATCTAGGTCTCAACCGGCTAGCGGTTGAGACCTAGGAAGGGGATCTGGAGGGCTTGCCCCCCGGCTGGAGGTTGTGATCTGGGAACTACTAGATTAGGTTAGGTGGATTTGTTAGGTTTTAAAAGTCAAAAGTGTAAAATAATCACGTTTTGTCTTGTTTTCACACACCCAAATTTCTAGCCAAATACATGAACCATATATTTTTCCAAGTGTGTTTGTTTAGCGCTTCTGACTATTATTGTTGGTACAAATCACTCGTTTATAACATTTCTCCCCCCAAAAAAACCTGGTTTCCCACTGGTGTCCCCCATAATTTTCTTTATATAAGGAAGTCCTAAAATGGGTGAATGGGCGGTGTGCCCCAATGATCAAGGTCAGAAATGCATAAAACACAAGATAGCAAGTAGGAAAAATATATGGTTCATGTATTTGACCAGAAATTAATTTATCTTATATTCACCGAGAATAGCAAGTGCAAAGTTAATGTTAGTGGAGTCCTATCAGATGAATTTCCAGTGAACAGTGTGGAGAACTCTAAAGGAATGTGTTGTCGCCTTCGTTGTTTATCCTTCCTATTGATTTTGTAATGCATAGAACAGTTGTGGATGGTGGATAAATATTGCACTGGATTGGTAACAGGAAATTAGTTGACCTAGAGTATGCTTATGACACTGTCCTTATCAGCAGAACACCACAGGACTAGCAAAGCTTGCTTACCAGAATGCATGAAATATCACATGAGGTTGGGCCCAAGATAAATAGAAGAAAGACAGAGATGATGAGAATGGAATATGCAATGGAAGATGAAATATCATATGAAGGAGAAAGGATTAATGAGGTGGAATCATTAAATATTTAGGAACTATGATCTCCTACACAGGATCTTTAGAATTTGAGTTTAATGAAAGATTGAAAAAAGCAAATCAGACAATGGCTAGGTTAAGTAAAATTTGGAAATCAAATCGCATGAAATTACATTTAAAAATCAGGCTATATGTCAATTTTGTGAGATCAGTGTTATTGTATGCTCATGCGTCGTGGTATGGCAATGAAACAATATCCAACAGATTTTATAAATTTGAGAACAAAGCCCTCAGAAGGATATTGGGAGTTAAATGGCAAGAGAGGAATAGAAATGAAACTACTGTATAAGAGAGATTACTCGAGTGCCATATGTGGATGAAATCAGGGTGAGGGGTAGATGGAGATTGTTAGGGCATGCTATTCGTACTCCCCAAGAGAGATTAGTTCACCAAACTTTAAATGGGGCTCCACAAGGCAATACAAGAGTTGGAAGACCCAGTCCTACATGGCTGAGGACTATGGAGCATGAAGTAGTAGATGATGAATAAAGAAGCATTGATTTAAAAGCTCAAGATAGAGACGACTGGCAAAATATAACCGAGGCCCTTTGCATCAATATGTGTAGGAGATGATGATGATGATGAATTTTGTTTGGATTGGCTCTGGTGATAACATTCAGCCTATGAAAAAGGGGTTAAATATGTGACACTTTAATATCAGTCATATATGTGATCCATATATTTTCCTTACTTTTTATCTTGTGTTTTATCCTTTCCTGGCCATGAATATTTTGACAAACTACCCATTTAGGAGTTTTCCTAGGCCACACACTCTCTCATAACAATTATGGGGGATCCATGTAGGAAACCAGAGTTTTGGGTTGGGAAATACCAAAAATGAGTGACTTACAGCAATATTAATGGCCAGAATTGTATAAAAAACACAGAGTAACCTGTTGGAAAAATATATGGTTAGTGTAAGTTGGGTGAAACTAAAGTATCATAACTACGTATGATTGACATCAAGTAAACATTATCTTATTGTTCCTCAGTACTGGCAAGTGGCACATGGATGTGCTGTGCATGCTATCTGTTTGGATCACTATTTAAGTATGATAATTGTCTATAATTTGTCACATCCCTCACAAAGTCTTTGCTCCACTGTGGCTCATAAATAAACATTACAGTATCTCATTACTCTTATGTTCTGGCAAGTGTTAGACCTACAAGGATGAGCTGCACATGCCAATCATTTGGGGCCTTATTTTGGAGATATATTTGATTTTCAGATGAGCAACAATAGCTATATACTGAACAGAGTTTTTTTAAACATAATTAACGACTGAAATTTCACTTAATTGCAAAATAGATTAAAACTCCTTGATGGTAGCCATGCTGGAACTGAGGTAGAGGTTGGAGGAAAAAAAATGTCTTATTAAACAGCATCTGGGAACTTATGCATAAAAATGCGGAAAAAGCTTTCTAATGAGAATGTCATGCAAAACAAGAAGAAGGCTGCCAAAAGTGAATGGAAATGATGCATTCCCTCGCTAGCATTGCTCAGTGATGATGGTGACAACGTATTCCTAAGGAGGTATGCAATCCGTAGACATCGACGCACACTGTTTTGGGGAAGAAAAGTTCTACGGCCATCAAATATGTAGCAGAATTGCTCTGCCCTTCTTCCTTCAGTGTCTTCTCAGTCCTGGAAAGGCACTGGAGATGTATCGCATTGCAGTTTTGTTTCTTCATTCCTCGTTGCAGTTTTCTTGCCGTCGGCTTGGAAATCACACGAAGGAGAAATTCAATTTCTTCCTCCACTTCATTTTCTTCGTCTCTTCAAACAGTGATGGTTGGGATAGATTTTTCTCTTTTGTGGAAAAAGTACCTTTTCTTTACAAAAGGTTTTTATCAAGGTAACTCCCTTATCCTCTGTGGTCAGTATGTATTTTTTTCCTTTTAGGGACAAAGTACCTTTTCTTTATAATAGGTTTGGTATTGAAGGATCTCCCCTATATGTCTGTTTGAGAGGAAGGATAGATAGAATGCATGCACACCCATTTCTCATGTAATGCCCAAGCATTCGGACATTTATATCCTTAGTAGTAGAGATTCTTCAGCTACCATTTACCAGTCCTTAGCGGAGATCTAGACGTTATACAACATCATGCTCAGGTAGTTAACAGGTTGACGAGAGCTATGACTTTCTCTTACATAGAAACCCAATGTACATTGACGTATCCCAAGTCTGTAAACCAACCTGTTTGGTTATGATAATTTCTACAGTCCTACTCTTACGAATAAGTCTTTCGATTAAAGGTTGAATGTTTGTATTATGTATAGGAACAAATCACAAAAACGGAATAGATTGTATTTTTTCTAACCATACAAACCTGAGACCTTCAAGTTAACCTGTCCTCCTCACCGTAGTTCAAAAGTCAAAGTTAATGTTGGGCTACCTAATACTAATTTCCTTTTGAGTGAATACTGGCTGAGGTCCTAACAGCCTCTACATGTGTATGATTAGCTGTTGGGAGATTGTTGGAGTTGCCTTTTTTATTCTCTCATGGGGCCAGGTAGGATATGTCTAGGGAAGAAAATAAACTTCTAGTTTGGTTCTAGGGAAAATTTCTCATATGAATGAATGAGTCTACCTTATTTAAAGGATGAAAGACTTCTTATATGCATAGGAACAAGTAAAGAATTATAGACGTAACTTGTTTTTTCCTTACTACACAAACCTGTGTCCTTTGAATTAAATTTCTCACACCAAGAACCTCTGGCAGTCATAGGCTTAGGGTACTTCCCTTCATATCACCTGATATTAACTAACTGCCTTCTTAACGATTCACGGCATCACGGAACACATCTTCCAATTTTAAAAGACCAGGGTTTGTGTAGCTGGAACAAATACAAATCACTTTTAAAATTTATTTTTCAAGGATTATTGTTACCTCCGCCAAGAAGGTTATACCTTGTTACAACTGATAAGAATTATTGAAAGTGTATAGATGAAATAAAATAATTTCTCCTTTCAGTATTTTTTTTTTTTAAATACTAAACTTAGCCGGTGAATATATAATAGCTGACGTCTCGGACGGCTCGACAGAAACACAAAAACTCGCGAGCGATCGCCATGAAGGTTGCGGGTGTGCCCACCAGCGCCAACTATCGGCCAGATACCGCATATACATGTAAACAGCTCCAGTTCTTCTCTGTCGTTCTTGTCGACAAGTTGATTCCATTACTCGCTGTTGACCTGGAGTTTTTCGTCATTCTTGGTGAAGTACTTCTTTTTGGTTTTGAGCTTTCGCAGTGCAGGTGTTTTTATCTTCAATTAAAACTCTTGAACCCTTTTTTGGATAGATTTTATTGTTGATGACTTTGGATTGTTTTTGGATTTTCTTTGACTTTTCAAAATGGCTGACCCTTCTCCGATTCCTAATTTTAAATATTTAACTTAGCCGGTGAATATATAATAGCTGCTGCTCCAGCGGCTCGACAGAAAACACACACAAAAACTCGCGAGCGATCGCTATGAAGGTTGCGGGTGTGCCCACCAGCGCCAACTATCGGCCAGATACCGCATATACATGTAAACAGACCCAATTTTTTCTCTGTCGGCCTTAACGACAAGACGTATCAATACTCGCTGTATAACCTGGAGTTTTCTCAACATACTGTATTTGGTGAAGTACTTCCTTTTGGTTTGAGCTTTCGCAGTGCAGGTGTTTTATCTTCAACTTAAATCTTGAACTCGTTTTTGGATAGATTTAATTTTTGATGACTTTGGATTGTTTTTTGGACTTTCTTTGACTTTTAAATGGCCGACCCTTCCCTTAGTACGGAAGTGTGTTTTAGGCTTTTAGCAATTATCTTATCACGTTATAAATTAATTATAGATTTTCCTCTATATATTTTATATCTCAACCGCCTTTATTAGGCCTCTTCGATTAGCTTTCCATTTATAATAAACATCAAGATAAATTTTAATGATTTGTTTATATGCGACCTCTCCTGAGAGTAGGCGGTCCTAACTTGGAAACCGAAGTTAAACAACGTTGAGCCCTTTCAATCGTAAATAACTTTTACAGAGCAAATGATTTAAAACTTATTAAATGAATATTTTTTAGTAGATATTTTATGAAAGATTTTCTTTGAATAGTCTTCGTACTGTTTCAAAGATGAACTAACGTTTAGTTTATTTATGCTACGCAGTTTGCGCTCTATCGTTACGATAGAGAGAGAGAGTATCACGGTTTCACTTTGCAGAAAGAGTAAATCGATTCTGACGTTTTGTTCATTCTTCTCTCAAAGCTTAAATGTTTTAAATACTATTTTAAAGGAACTTTTTAATTGAAAAACCTTTCAGTTTTTTCCTTTGGTCAAATAACCTGTTTATTGACGAAAGGTAAGTGGGCTCTTCTCTTCGGTGCGAAATCAAGAGAGAGAGAGAGAGAGAGAGAGATAGAGACGGAGAGAGAACGTTCCGATCTTTATTCTCGTCCCAAGCGAGTAACGTTGTTCTCGAGTCAGTTTTTTTTTTACTCTCGTCCCTAGTCTCTGTACGGGGAGAAAGGATAAAACTTTTTTAGTTTTTATTCTCGTCCCAAGGCACTGTACGGTGAGAGATTGAAAACGTAGTTTTGAATGAACTAGTGTTTAGTCTCCTTCCCAGCCACTGATCTTTTTATCTTAAAATATGTTTACTGTTTTTTGCTTGTATTAATGTGTTTACATTATACGACTTATTTCGCAATTATAACCTTTTGATGAGGGTAGAATTGCGTGCTTCAGGTAGAAATCAGTTTTATTCATACCTAATGTGAATTGTTAAAAAATTCGATTTCAGTGAAATAAGTGCAAAACAGAAAATCGTAGTGATAAAGTGATAATTGCGCAAAGTGTTATCAGTGTTGCGACCGAGGGTTCGTCTGTTCGTGCCTGTCGTTCGCCTAGTCCGAGACCTCTTGCAAGCTCCCAAGCCCAGGGGAGAAGTAATGTCGTACGACTTATGGGTTCGAGAGGACTTGATCAGCGAACAGACGTTCCCTCTATGGTTTCGGGCGTGTCTCATCAACACCGCCCCTACCATAAGACGAGCGAGACGATTTTCTCCTCGTCATCCGAAGGCTTTTCGCATAAGAAACCGTGGAACAAGGTTTCGAGGCCCTTTAAGCAAAAGTCAGTCCTTTCAGGACAGGTCCAGCGTCCTGGTTTTAACTATTAGGACAGCTCTGACCCTATGCAGTCATCGGAAGACTGCTCGCCGCCTAAACAAAAGCGTAACACAGGCTCCGAGAGTCTTTTTGTAGGCAAGGTTTTGCAGTCACAGACGTTACCCTCGTCTCTTACCGCAACCATTCCCGTTGATCCTAAATGGGTTGTACGGCAAGACATGCAGAATAAGCTTGCCTCTCTTATGGAGGACTATTCTGCTGAGCAGGTTCACGATGATCCTCGCCGCTTAGCTGATCAAGATCCTGGCCGTCAGCCGCCCAAACGAACCTTTGCTCGTCCTGTTGACGTTGACGTTACAAAGTCACGTCAGTCACGTTTTGTAGAGCCTCACTCGATGCAGTCCAGTGTTGACTTTCAGCCGCTTGTGGACGTTCAGCCGCTGCCGCATGCTCTTGTTGACGTTCAGGACGTTCGCCAACCAGCGAAGTTGACTTGTTTTGACGTTGAGCGTCAAGCACCGCAGTCAAGAGTTGTTTTGACTGCTCAGTCTAGGCAGTCAAGGCAGTCTCGAGTTGACGTCGAGCGTCCTCCCGCACCTGTTGGTTGTTGCTGGTCAGTCCTTTAAGCAGTTACATGACATAGCGTCCTTGACTGCTACTGTTGCTCCTTTGCGTGTGGACTCTGTTTGTCAAGCATTGCCACCACGGCAGGTCTCTCCCTTGCTTGAGACTCGGCTATTGTCGGACAAGGTTCCTTCAGATGAGGAAGTTGCTGTTCCCCCTCCTACTGATATTCCCTTGAGGACTCTGTCAGACGGAGAGGAGCCTAAAGCTGCTCAGCCCTCTATGGACTTTAAATAAATCATGCTGATTTTTAAGGATCTTTGTCCGGATCTTTTTGTAACTGCTGCTCCTCGTTCGCCTAAACGTCAGAGTTTACACTAGGCCTAGCTACTTCGAAGCCGTTGTTTTATAAGCTAGTGCTCTCTCGCTCTTCTAAGAGAGCTTTACGTTTGCTAGGCGACTGGTTTATCACCAGGAGGAGTTTGGGGGAGACAGCCTTTGCTTTCCTTACTTTTAAGCTGGCTTATAGAGCGAGAGTCTGATATGACACGGGAGAAGTTCTCGGCTTGGGAGTTCCTGCCTCTGCCCAGATAGACTTCTCAAACCTCATAGACTCTCCCTGGCGCCTGGCCATGAGACGCTCCAAGATTTTATGGTCGACTTCAGAGCTAGACCATCTCCTGTTAGGAGTTTTTTTCGAGCGTTTGAAGTTTTGCTGTACAATTATGTCATGCATAAACAAGGCTTTCAGGGATGGCTCCAATGATCTGACAGCCACGTTCTCTGCAGGAACAAGTCCCTCAGGGATGGCTCCAATGATCTGGCAGCCATGTTCACTGCAGGAGTACGTAAGAGGCAAGTGCGCTCAATGTGTTCATTGTCAAGACAAACTTCACGATGAAGTCTACCAGGCTGTCTTGACAGCATTAATGGAAGGCGACTGGATGGTCTCTCTCGACCTTCAGGAGGCATACTTCCACATTCCTATACACCCGGATTCCCAACCGTTTCTGAGGTTTGTTTACAGGAATGTGGGGTACCAGTTTCGAGCCCTGTGCTTTGGCCTCAGTCCTGCTCCTCTCGTGTTTACGAGGCTCATGAGGAATGTGGCAAAATCCCTCCATCTATCGGGGATCCGAGCCTCCCTGTACTTGGACGACTGGCTTCTCAGAGCATCGTCCAGTCTTCGCTGTCTGCAGGATCTACATTGGACGTTGAGTCTGGCCAGGGAGTTGGGACTTTTGGTCAACCTAAAAGTCCCAACTGATCCCATCCCAGATTATTCTATATTTGGGGATGGAGATTCGCAGTCCAGTTTTTTCGGGCTTTTCCGTCTGCCACCGAATAGAACAAGCCCTGCTCGAAGTCCAACTAATGCTGAAAAGAAAACGTTTGTTCAGTCAGGAGTTGGAACAGTCTCGTAGGGACTCTCTCATCCCTGGAGCAGTTTGTCTCACTAGGGAGACTACACCTTCTGCCTCTCCGGTTCCATCTAGCCTCTCACTGGAACTAGGACAAGACGTTAGAGACGGTATCATTCCCAGTCTCCGAACCAGTAAAGGCATGCCTGAAATGGTGGGACAGCAATATCAGTCTGAGAGAGGGACTATCCCTAGCAGTCAAGAACCCAAACCACGTGTTGTTCTCAGACGCGTCGGATTTGGGTTGGGGTGCGACCCTGGACGGTCGGGAATGCTCGGGTCTGTGGACCTCAAGTCAGAAGAGCATGCACATCAACGGCAAGGAGCTATTAGCAGTCCACTTGGCCTTGATGATATTCGAAAGCTTCTTCGAAACTAAGTGGTAGAGGTCAACCAGACAACACCACAGCTTTGGCGTACATCTCCAAGCAAGGAGGCACACACTCCTTCACGCTGCTCGAGATCGCAAGGGACCTTCTCTTATGGTCAAGAAATCGAGGCATCTCCCTGTTGACGAGATTCATCCAGGGGGACTTGAACGTCTTGGCAGACTGTCTCAGTCGGAGGGGTCAGGTGATACCCACGGAATGGACCCTCCACAAGGACGTGGGCAAGAGTCTTTGGGCTACTTGGGGTCAACCCACCATAGACCTCTTTGCCTCCTCGTTGACAAAAAGGTTACCAATCTATTGCTCTCCAGTCCTAGATACAGAAGCAATCCACATAGACGCGTTTCTACTGGATTGGTCTCTTCTGGACTTATATGCATTCCCACCATTCAAGATAGTCAACAAGGTACTGCAGAAGTTCGCCTCTCACGAAGGGACAAGGTTGACGTTGGTTGCTACCCTCTGGCCCGCGAGAGAGTGGTTCACCGAGGTACTTCAATGGCTGGTAGACTTTCCAAGAAGTCTTCCTCTAAGGGTAGATCTGTTACGTCAGCCCCACGTAAAGAATGTCCATCAAAGCCTCCCCGCTCTTCGTCTGACTTCCTTCAGACTATCGAAAGACTCTCAAGAGCTCGAGGCTTTTCGAAGGAGGCAGCCAGTGCGATTGCAAGAGCGAGGAGAGCTTCTACCATTAGAGTATACCAGTCGAAGTGGGAAGTCTTTCGAGACTGGTGCAAGTCAGCATCTGTGTCCTCGTCTAGTACCTCTGTAGCCCAAATCGCAGATTTTCTTTTACATCTGAGAAAGGTTCGCTCCCTTTCAGCTCCCACGATTAAGGGCTACAGGAGCATGTTGGCTTCGGTCTTTCGACATAGAGGCTTAGATCTTTCCAACAATAAAGATCTCCAAGATCTCCTTAAGTCTTTCGAGACCTCTAAGGAACGTCGTTTGGCAACTCCTGGATGGAACTTAGACGTGGTCCTAAGGTTCCTCATGTCAGACAGGTTTGAGCCATTACATTCAGCCTCCCTGAAGGATCTCACCCTCAAGACACTTTTCCTAGTGTGCTTGGCTTCGGCTAAAAGGGTCAGTGAACTTCATGCCTTCAGTAAGAACATCGGCTTTTCTACAGAAAAAGCCACTTGTTCACTTCAACTTGGTTTCCTGGCCAAAAATGAACTGCCTTCTCGTCCTTGGCCTAAATCTTTTGATATTCCTTGCTTATCAGAGATCGTAGGCAACGAACTGGAAAGAGTATTATGTCCTGTTAGAGCTCTTAAGTTCTATTTAGCTCGTACTAAGTCATTACGAGGTAAATCTGAGGCATTATGGTGCTCAGTTAAGAAACCATCATTGCCTATGTCAAAGAATGCTTTGTCATATTTTATCAGATTTTTAATACGAGAAGCTCATTCTCACTTGAATGAGAAAGACCGATGTTTGCTTAAGGTTAAGACGCACGAAGTTAGAGCTATAGCAACCTCCGTGGCCTTCAAGCAAAATAAATCTCTGCAAAGTATTATGGACGCGACCTTTTGGAGAAGCAAGTCAGTGTTCGCGTCATTTTACTTAAAAGATGTCCAGACTCTTTACGAGGACTGCTACACACTGGGTCCATTCGTTGCAGCGAGTGCAGTAGTGGGTGAGGGTTCTACCACTACATTACCCTAATTCCAATATCCTTTTTAATCTGTCTCTTGAAATGTTTTTAATATTGTTTTTTGGGTTGTACGGAAGGCTAAGAAGCCTTTCGCATCCTGGTTGATTTGGCGGGTGGTCAAAGTCATTTCTTGAGAGCGCCCAGATTAGGGGTTTGATGAGGTCCTGTTGTATGGGTTGCAGCCCTTAATACTTCAGCTCCTGGGAATCTTTCAGCATCCTAAGAGGATCGCTGGGCTTCGTGAGGAAGACTGACTAATAAGGCAGAGTAATCGTCTAAGTCAACTTCCTTACCAGGTACCTTTATATATTTGGGTTTTGTTATGATATAACTGTCAAAAACTCTAAGCATATACGCTGTAAACTTAATTAACTCTGGTCTCTACCCACCACCATGGGTGTGAATCAGCTATTATATATTCACCGGCTAAGTTAAATATTTAAAAATGATATTTTAATTATAAAATAAATTTTTGAATATACTTACCCGGTGAATATATAAATTAAAGGCCCCCCCTTCCTCCCCGATAGAGACCCAGCGGGATGAGAAAAATTGGGTCTGTTTACATGTATATGCGGTATCTGGCCGATAGTTGGCGCTGGTGGGCACACCCGCAACCTTCATAGCGATCGCTCGCGAGTTTTTGTGTGTGTTTTCTGTCGAGCCGCTCGAGCAGCAGCTATTATATATTCACCGGGTAAGTATATTCAAAAATTTATTTTATAATTAAAATATCATATTTCGTAAATGTAATGCTAGGGATTGTAACAAACGTCTTCCAAAGGCCTCTCTCGACCCACATACCGTGTGTTCTAATTGCCGGGGTAAAATCTGCCAATTAGGAGATCGGTGTGATGAGTGCGTGGTACTTTCGGAATTCGACTGGCTAGAGTTTGATAAGTATTCTCGTAAGCTTGAGAGAGATAGGGTGAGGAGAAGTTCCTCTAGATCATTAGATTTTTCCTCCTCCATGCCCCTGAACCTAATCCTTCCCCTGTAGTAGTTGTGCCTGAACCTTCTACTAGCACTCATGAACCATCCATGCGGGATATGTTGCTTGCCATTCAAGCATTGGCCGAGAGAGTTGAGTCTTTGGCTACGGACCGTAATCAACTCATGGCGGATGTGAAAGTGTTAAAGTGTCAGAGTGCCACATTAGAAAATCGTGGGGATAAAGTGATTAGTGCGCAAAGTGTTTTTAGTGTTGCGACCGAGGGTTCGTCTGTTTGTGCTTGTCGTTTGCCTAGTCCGAGACCTCTTGCAAGCTCCCATGCACCAGGGAGAAGTAATGTCGTAGGACTTATGGGGACGAGAGGCTCTAACCAACGAACAGACGTTCCCTCTATGGTTTCGGGCGTGTCTCGTCAAGACCGCCCCTACCATAAGACGAACGAGGCGGTTTTCTCCTCGTCTTCCGAAGGCTTCTCGTGAAAGAAACCGTGGAGCAAAGTTTCTAGACCCTTAAAGCGGAAGTCAGTCCCTTCAGGACAGGTCCAGC
Organism: Palaemon carinicauda; assembly: GCF_036898095.1. Lineage (NCBI taxonomy): Eukaryota > Metazoa > Arthropoda > Malacostraca > Decapoda > Palaemonidae > Palaemon > Palaemon carinicauda. The sequence goes on from NC_090763.1 coordinate 14,800,640, forward strand.
GTCCTGGCTGTAGCCATTGGGACAGCTCTGACCCTGTGCAGTCATCGGAAGACTGCTCGCCGCCTAAACGAAAGCGTAACACGGGCTCCGAGAGTCTTAGTATAGGCAATGTTTTGCCTTCACAGACGTTACCATCGTCTCGGCCCGTACCAACTCCCGTTGATCCTAAATGGGTTGTCCTGCAGGATATGCAGAATAAGCTTGCCTCCCTTATGGAGGAGTATACCGTTGAGCAGGTTCACGATGATCCTCGCCGTTACGCTGATCGAGATCCTGGCCGTCAGCCGCCCAAACGAGCCTTTGCTCGTCCTGTTGACGTTGACGTTACAAAGTCACGTCAGTCACGTGACTTGGAGCCTCACTCGATGCAGTCCCGTGTTGACTTTCAGCCGCTTGTTGACGTTCAGCCGCTGCCGCATGCTCGTGTTGACATTCAGGACGTTCGCCAACCAGCTAAGTTGACTTGTTTTGACGTTGAGCGTCAAGCACCGCAGTCAAGAGTTGTTTTAACTGCTCAATCTAGGCAGTCAAGGCAGTCTCGACTTGACGTCGAGCGTCCTCCCGCTCCTGTTGTTGTTGCTGGTCAGTCCTTTAAGCAGTTACATGACGTAGCGTCCTTGACTGCTACTGATGCTCCTTTGCGTGTGGACTCTGCTTGTCAAGCATTGCCACCACGGCAGGTCTCTCCCTTGCTTGAGACTCATCAATTGTCGGACGAGGTTCCTTCAGATGAGGATGTTGCTGATCCTCCACCTACTGATAATCCTTTGGATGTTTTATCAGACGTAGAAGAGCCTAAGGCTGCGCAACCGTCTATGGATTTTAAGAAAATCATGATGATTTTCAAGGATCTTTTCCCAGATCATTTTGTTACTGCTGCTCCTCGTTTGCCTCCGTCTGAGTTTGCGCTAGGCCTAGCTGCTACCAAGCCTGCCTTTACTAAGCTAGTGCTCTCTCGCTCTTCTAAGAGGGCTTTACGTCTACTAGGCGACTGGTTGGTTACCAGGAGGAGTATTGTGTCCAGTTAGAGCTCTTAAGTTCTATTTAGCTCGTACCAAATCCTTACGAGGTGGATCTGAGGCCTTGTGGTGCTCAGTTAAGAAGCCATCATTACCTATGTCAAAGAATGCTTTGTCATATTTTATCAGATTTTTAATCCGAGAGGCTCATTCTCACTTGAGTGAAAAAGACCGTTGCTTGCTTAAGGTTAAGACGCACGAAGTAAGAGCTATAGCAACTTCCGTGGCCTTTAAGCAAAATAGATCTCTGCGAAGTATTATGGACGCGACCTTTTGGAGAAGCAAGTCGGTATTCGCGTCATTTTACTTAAAAGATGTCCAGACTCATTATGAGGACTGCTACACACTGGGTCCATTCGTTACAGCGAGTGCAGTAGTGGGTGAGGGTTCTACCACTACATTCCCTTAATTCCAATATCCTTTTAATCTGTCTCTTGAAATGTTTTTAATCTTGTTTTGGGTTGTACGGAAGGCTAAGAAGCCTTTCGCATCCTGGTTGATTTGGCGGGTGGTCAAATATCATTTCTTGAGAGCGCCCAGATTGAGGGTTTTGATGAGGTCCTGTTGTATGGGTTGTCGCCCTGGATACTTCAGCTCCTGGGAGTCTTTCAGCATCCTAAGAAGGATGGCTGGGCTTCGTGAAGAAAGCAGACTAACAAGGCAGAGTAATCGTCAGAGTCAGCTTCCTTACCAGGTACCTATATTTATTTGGGTTTTGTTATGATATAACTGTCAAAAACTCTAAGCATATACGCCGTAAACTGTATTAATACTGGTCTCTACCCACCACCATGGGTGTGAATCAGCTATTATATATTCACCGGCTAAGTTTAATATTTAAAAATGATATTTTGATTATAAAATAAATTTTTGAATATACTTACCCGGTGAATATATAAATTAAAGGCCCCCCCTTCCTCCCCGATAGAGACCCAGCGGAATGAGAAGAACTGGAGCTGTTTACATGTATATGCGGTATCTGGCCGATAGTTGGCGCTGGTGGGCACACCCGCAACCTTCATGGCGATCGCTCGCGAGTTTTTGTGTTTCTGTCGAGCCGTCCGAGACGTCAGCTATTATATATTCACCGGGTAAGTATATTCAAAAATTTATTTTATAATCAAAATATCATTTTTTTTGGTAGAAATAATCTCTCAATTTTTCCTGAGAACTCCCAAGAACAACCACATGAACACACTATCGATAACTGAAAGTCCACGTATCATTTTAATGTATTTACATCTGTACTTTTTCATTTTATATTGTATACTTTAATTTGACAAGTATCTATGCAATATGTTATTGCCTGTCAAAGATTTTATACTGTATTGAAAGCTTATTGTTGATCGTTACGTGAACTTGTGAATATACAGTAGTCCATGTGTGTATTTATGCACACACACACACACACACACACACACACACACACACACACACACACACACACACACACACTCTCTCTCTCTCTCTCTCTCTCTCTCTCTCTCTCTCTCTCTCTCTCTCGTATATTTATGGAAGGTTTTTTTTTACTTTTAGGTATGACAGAAAAAATAAAACATTTGTTTAACATAAATGCCTGCTACAAGACCAAGGCCAAGGAAGAAGTCACCACATAAAAAGGTAATTTTTGATATTGTAATTGATGGCTACATCATTCTCTTGCCAGTAGATGCAATTGCTAATTGTTCCCACAGGAATACAAACCCCTCATTCTTCACATAGAAAAAAAACAGCGCAAGATGGAACATGGCTATAAAAACTTTAAATGAGGTGTCAACAGCTGGGAAAGCACTGCCCCTCCTGCTCTCACTACAACTTCACTTTGTTTTCAGCCTTGGTTGAGAGTGAACGTATTTCTTCTAAGCTCTTACTGGAAGTTGGAACTGGCAAAAATAAAGAAATTTTTCCTTTTTCTCTTTCTGGTGTGTTCGATGTGGCTGCATTGAGGAATGCATGGCATATAGGTTTGTCTGGGCATGGTGGCCTGCTCTTTCAACATGTTCATGTTCAAGATGGTGATAGATCCTCGCCGACTTTGCCCTTTGTGCGGAGGACTTTCCTGCTATCCCTTTGACAAGTGTCAGGACTGGCTATCCTTCCAGTGGGAGTTATATGGCAGGAGGAAGAAGTCTAAAAGGGATTCTTAGCCTTTGGAGTCTTCCTCAAAGGTTAAGGGGACTGTCCGCTATGTCTTGTATTTTTGTTCTAATTATTCAAAATACATAATTTCCAAATATGTTTTAGATATATATAATACTGTACCTTCATCATAAAAAAAATTTCAAGTTATTTGTGCAAAAACTTAGTTGTTCCGTAACTGAAATACAAACCACGCTATTTAATATGGGTAATTACTTTCAACGTAGCTGAAATGACGAGCCATTTGAATTTCAACGAGGGTTTACTACCCCACCGCTAGTTAGCGGGGGGTAGGGAGGAGTAGCTTGCTACCCCCCCCCCCACCTCACACACACCTGTGCTGAGTTCACTTTGCTCTCGGCTCGGGAGCTAGACGGACGTATCCGGTATCACCCTCGCCTACACTGACAGCCATTAATCTTTGTTTGCTTTTTCTTTTTGACAGAGTGTTTGAATGTTGGCCTCTGCGATGCGGAAGTGTCCCGGCTTACCTGACCGCTCTTGTGGAACTTATATGTCGGCGGTCGACACAGATCTACACACCTTATGTCCTTTCTGTAGGGGCCAATGGTATGATAGAGATAATGTATGTGGTGAGTGAATGGAGTGGTCTACCTCCCAGTGGGAGAGGTTTTCCCGGCGCCGGAAGAAGTCCAAGCGGGATATTTCTCCTTCAAGGGCTTCCTTGAGGAGAGAAATTCTCAAGGACTCTTCCTCCGTAGCCCAAACCTCCTCCGAAGCTCCCACTCGATCGGTTTCTTCCGAGAGGCCGTCGAGTGGTAGCGTAGGCCGCATTTATGTTAACCGATCTCGGGGTTTGGGAGAGGGAGTTGCCTCCCATAGCGAGGCAGCTCCTCCTCCTCCCCCGGGGGAGGATTTCAATGTATCTTCTAATGTGAATGTTTCTAATAATGATCTGTTACAGCTTTGGGCTTCCTTGGGGCTTCAGGGCTCGCCCTCCAAGGAAGCCATGTTTGACATAATCAGGTTAGGGGCAGCTGTCAAACAGTCGCCAACTTTAGCAGAGGTCGATCCTCTGTCTATCGTCGATGTTGTTGTGGCAGAGGCTTCTGATGAGTTATTTCAAACCTCTGCTCCTGTTGCTGATGTAGCTGAAGGCTTAGATCCCCCCTCCGAACATCCTTTGAGGGAGGAACTAAGTCCAACGGTCTCTCCTGCAGGTGATTCTCCCCCTCGGGGGAGTTCACTGACAGAGACTCCTCTTCGAAGGAATGCCGACGGTCAACCTGCTGCCCCCAGAGGGCATATAGGCGTAAGGCTCGCCTTTCCCTCCGCCGTAGAGGCCTTCCTTCACCTCACAAGGGTGTTAGGAGGCGCCTCTTCGGCTCGTCTTCACCGCAGTCCGCTGCAGAGGAACCTGGCCGTCGTTCACCGACCGTTCCAGCTGCATCCCTGAACCTCTCCGCTGATCGTTCGTGATCTCCTACTCCTGCCAGGCCTGCTGACCTGCTGTTGCCTTTCCTGGCTGCCGATGCGCTGTGGGCGCCCACGCATCTTGTTATCAAACGGGCAACGGTCCCTTCGGGGCAAAAGGGACTTTCTCACATTGTGTCAAAGTCCTTTAAGCGCCAGGTATCCCCTGCGCGCCAACGTTCTCTTGTGCGCCAGCGCGCAATTGCGCGCAAGCGCTCTACAGCTGCTGTTCCCGAGACAACGCACCAGCGAGCACCTGCCCGCCAACGATCTCCTGTGCGCCAACGATCTCCTGTGCGCCCACGATCTCCTGTGCGCCAACAATCTCCTGTGCGCCAACGATCTTCTGTGCGCCAGCGCTCACCTGCTGGCCAGCGCGCCACTGCCCGCCCTCATCCTGATGCGCGCCATGTGTGCCCACGATCTCCTACGTGCCAGCGCTCGCTTGCGCGCCAACGTTCTTCTGAGTGCCCACGATCTTCGGATCTGGGCGCAGGAGGGAAGATACCTTCTTCCCCTGCTCGCCAGCGCTCTCCAACACGCCAGCAAACACATACGCGCCATCAGACCCCGCCTGCTCGCCAGCCTTCACCTACGCGCCATTGCGCGCAGTCCCCAAAGCGCGCCCTACGCATTCTCCAGTTGCAGATGTGCGCCCTCTTGCGCTCCTGCGCGCAAGGGATAAATCCCCTGCGCGCGCCCAACGCTATCACCCTCACGGGCTCATCGGGATCCTGCGCGTCCACGCGCGAGCAATCGCCTCCGCGCGCGAACGCTTGTCCAACCTACTGCGTGCCCTCGGCATTCTCCAGAACGTGCCCCTGCGCGCCATGGATCACCTGCGTGCCCACGCGCCAACGCTTGTCCGCGCGCCAACGCTCGTCCGCGCGCCAACGCTCGTCCGCGCGCCAACGCTCGTCCGCGCGCCAACGCTCGTCCGCGCGCCAACGCTCGTCCGCGCGCCAACGCTCGTCCGAGTGGCCAACGCTCGTCCGCGCGCCAACGCTTGTCCGCGCGCCCACATGCACCCTCGCCCACGGGCATGCGCACACGAACAATCGCCCTCGCGCGAACCAGGCAAAATCCCATCGCGCGAGCGCCAGCGCGACCACCAGCGGGATTCTCAGCGGGATTCCCAGCACGATCCCACGCTCAAGGCTGCAGGACCGCTTGCGACCAGGTCTTCGTCTTCATGTCCCCCCCCCCCCCCCGCAAACGCAGTCCAGCGCGCTCGCCGGAGGGCTGGAGAACACCGGATAGGTCCAGGAACTTTCCTTCTTCCTCTTCTTTTCAGGAAGACCCTGTTGTGGTTTCTACTCCTAGAGATCGAACGATCCCCTTCCCTCCAGAGGGAGTCTGACAGCGTTGCTGTCAGTAAGCAGCCTTGGTTTGGGTCCCTTGTCAGAGCCGTCATGCAGGCCTTTAAGCCTGCTTTCTCTGAGTTGGGCCTCAAATCAGCGGCAGTTTCGACCCCCCTGAAGAGGAAGAGAGGAGTAGATGATGTGGTGACTTCTCCAAGGGCCAAGCTGGTTCCTCGGAAGTCTTTGAGGAAGGCTCCCTCCCCCCCCAGACTTTCTCTCCTTCCCCTTCGGACTAGGATTTCCCATCCTCAGGGGATTCACGTGAGGTGAGGCGTTCCCCCATCGCACCAATGGGAGAAACCCCACCTCGCGTAGAGAAGTCTTCTCGGGTAGGGGTGGAGAAGAGCCTCCCGCCATCGCTGTTGGAGTCCTGTATCCCTCCCCGGAGGGAGTCGAAGGACTCTAAGACTGTCCCAAAGTCGTCTTCGAGGATGAGACCAGAGCCAGCCAAACCCGCGGAGAACGTCCGCGAGTCCCCCCCAAGAAGAGCCTTTGGGGACAGGAGACTTCGCTGCTAGCCCTACAGTAGGAGAGCTACAGGAGTCAGAACATGCGTTCTGGCAGGTTCTGACCCTGATGAGGAATCTCAACGGGATCGCGGATCCTGAGATTCCCCCTCGAGAGGGCAAGGACACGGTCCTGGACCTAGTCTTCGGCACTCAAAAACCCCCTAAGGCCAGTGCGGCTTTGCCTTGGTCCCAAGGGGTTAAGAGTGCCAGAGATAAGGTCGAGGGCCTGCTCTCCGAGCTTGCTGCCTCCAGCCGTTCCAGCGCCGGCCACGAACTCCTCCCGCCTCCTCGTTTCCATCAGAGGAGGTACTTTGAGATCATGGAGAAGTCTTGTTTAGCTCTTCCCTTACACCACTCTGTGGAAGAGCTTACCAGGGGAGTCCCTCTAGAGAGACTCTCCAACCGGCAAGTGTCTTTCTCGGCCTCGGAGATCCTCAGTCAGGAGAAGGTGGCGAAGTGTGCCATGCAGGCAACTTCGTGGCTGGACATCTGGCTAGGGTCTCTCGGCATCCTGTTACGATCCAAGGACCTGTCCAAGAAGAGTACCAGAAGGCCTTGGAGACCTTCCTTCTTTCAGGCACTCGTACCATCGAGTTTCTAGCCCACTAAGTCTCGAACTTGTGGGCTAATTCCATCTTGAAGCGTCGAGATGCGGTGTCTTAAGAGATTTCACACGAAGGTCCCCAGCACCGAGGTCAGCAGGCTCAGACATTCTTCCATCTTGGGGAGGAATTTGTTTGAGCCTAAAGACGTGGAACAGGCGGCTGAGAGGTGGAGGAAGTCCAACCAGGACTCTCTCCTACATAGGGCTCTTACATCGAAGCCCTATAAATCTCCAGCACCTCAACAACCTCGCCCGTCCAAGACAACGAAACCGGCAGTGGCAGCAAAGACAACGGTGTCGAAGCCCTTTCCTGTCAAAGACAGGAAAGACAAAAAGTCCTCCAGGGGAGGGAAAAATCCTAGAGGGAGTGGCCGAGGCCACAAACGCTAGGATTGGTAGTCCCCCTGCATGTTCACCAGTGGGGGGATGCCTACAAAGTTGCGCGATCAGGTGGCAACAACTCGGGGCCGATTCCTGGACGGTTTCCGTAATCAGTCAGGGATATCGCGTCCTGTTCACAACATCTCTACCTCCCCTGACAGCGAATCCAGTGTCGTTGAGCTCCCTTGCCATGGGATCGGCAAGGGGGCAAGCCCTTCGGGCAGAAGTCGAGACCATGTTGAAGAAGGGCGCTCTCCAAGAGGTCGTCGATGGGTCCCCAGGCTTCTTCAGTCGACTCTTTCTTGTAAGGAAGGCGTCTGGAGGCTGGAGACCAGTCATCGACCTCTCAGCTCTGAACAGGTTTGTCAAGCAGACCCCGTTCAGCATGGAGACGGCAGACACGATCAGACTTGCAGTGAGACCTCAAGACTTCATGTGCACACTGGACCTGAAGGACACGTACTTCCAGATCCCAGTCCATCCGTCTTCAAGGAAGTACTTAAGATTCAGCCTAGACAACAAGATCTACCAGTTCAAGGTGCTGTGTTTCGATCTCTCCACAGCACCTCAGGTTTTCACCAGAGTGTTCACCCTGATCTCATCGTGGGCACACAGGATCAGCATAAGTCTCGTCCGTTATTTGGACGACTGGCTGATCCTAGCAGACTCGGAGTCGACCCTTCTTCGACACCGAGACAAACTTCTGGGACTTTGCCAAGATCTGGGGATCATTGTAAATCTCGAGAAGTCTTCTCTGCTTCCTACTCTGGTATATCTAGGCATGATCTTAGACACCAATCTCCACAAAGCCTTTCCATCAGACGACAGGATAGCAAGGCTGAGGAGGGTTGCGAATCCTTTCCTCAGACGAGACGAACTCCCAGCCCAATCGTGGTTACGTCTCTTGGTCACCTCTCATCCTTGGCCTGTCTAGTTCCTAATGGTCGCCTCAGAATGAGATCTCTGCAATGGCGACTCAAGTCTCGGTGGAATCAAGGACACGATTCCCCCCGACGTCATGGTCCCTATGGGGCCTGCGGAACGGACGGACCTTCAGTGGTGGGTGACAGACGAGAACCTATGAAGGGGAGTGGATCTTCTCGTCCTCCCCCCCGATTTGATGCTGTTCTCGCACGCCTCAAAGAAAGGGTGGGGGGGTGGGCCACGTTCTGAACCACAGGACCTCAGGCTTGTGGTTAGAATCAGAAAAATGCCTCCATATAAATCTGCTAGAAATGAAGGCTGTATTCCTGGCCCTTCAACAGTTCCAACTACCTGGCGGGTCACTCTGTGGTGGTGATGAGTGACAACACCACAGTAGTGGCTTACATCAACAAGCAGGGAGTCAACCTCGAGAAATCCCGCCGGGTCCCACAGACCAAGTTTCCATGGCTGGGACTACAAGGGGACCTGTGCTCCCATACGCTGTGCCTCCCCAAAGCCAAAGGGAAGGTGATAGCGAGGAATACAAAACAATTTCTCAAGGAAAAGTTGACCTTCCGAAGGAGCCGAGAGTGGATCCTAGGTTCCTTACAGTTCGCCTCCGTGACAGACATCGTCCTGAGACCCAAACTCAAGGACATAAACAGAGTGTGGCGCTCCAGAGCAACCGCAATACGCCGAGACAGACGTGCTCGCCTTTTCCCAACCCTGAGAAAAAGTCTGCAGACTTGGACGAAGATCAAGAATCTTTCCAAGTCGGTTCCTTTACAACACAAGAAAGTCCAAGGGTTTTGATCAACCGTCTTCCAACAAATGCACGTCAACGTCCTAGAGGCCATGGCAGTCTTTCTCACTTTAAAACGTCTCAATCCAGCCAGGAATCTCCATATCAGACTGGTTCTCGACAGTGCAGTCATAGTACACTGCCTCAACAGAGAGGGCTCCAGATCAGCCCAAATAAACCACATCATGTTGAAGTTTTTCTCCATGGCGGCAATGCACAAGTGGCACCTGTCAGCAGTCCATCTAGCAGGAGTCCGGAATGTGGTAGAGGACTTACTTTCCTGGACGACTCCGCTAGTCGGAATGGTCACTAGACAATCGATCGTTCCAGTGGATGATATCTCCAGTCCCGGGTCTCCAGGTGGATCTGTTTGCGGCGAAATTCAATCGCAAAATAGATCATTACATAGCCCCCAACCTGGACCCTCAGGCTTATGCCACGGACTCTATGATTCTAGATTGGAATACCTGGAAGACGATTTATCTGTTTCCTCCGGTGAACCTCCTGCTGAAAGTTCTCCACAAACTCAGACCCTTCAAAGGTCAAGTGGCTCTCGTAGCCCCCAACTGGCCCAAGAGCAATTGGTTCCCCTTGTTGCTAGAACTAGGTCTCCGCCCCCGGCGGATTCCCAATCCGGTGTTAACAAAGACAGTGCAAACTCGCAATGTGTTCGCTTCCTCAAGGATTCTGAATGCCCTAACTTTATGGACTTCATGAAGTTCGCAGCCCAACGAGGTGCAAACACTGATCCTTTGAATACTATTTTCCTGGAATCTGACAAAAGGGAATCTACTCTCCGTCAATATGACTCAGCTGTCAAGAAATTAGCTAAATTCTTGAAAGATTCCCAAGTTGAGAAAATGACCATGAACCTAACAGTGACATTCTTCAGAACTCTCTTCGAATCTGGCCTGGCAGCCAATACCATTACTACAATCAAGTCAGCCTTGAAAAAGATCTTCCATATTGGTTTTGACATTGATCTAACGGATTCATATTTCTCATCCATTCCGAGAGCTTGTGCCAGACTAAAACCTTCAACTCGCCCTAGCGCAGTTTCCTGGTTTTTGAACGATGTTCTTAAGCTAGCCTCTGACACCCCAAATGAATCCTGTAACTATATGGCATTGTTAAGAAAGTCACTTTTTCTTTTGAGCCTCGCCTCGGGCTCCAGAATCTCAGAATTGTCAGCCTTATCTAGAGACCCTGGTCATATAGAGTTTCTCTCTTCGGGTGAGGTTCTTCTCTCTCCTAACAAAGTTTTCCTGGCTAAAAATGAAGACCCCCAAAACAGGTGGTCTCCCTGGAAGATTGTTCCACTTCCTCGGGATCCATCCCTGTGTCCAGTTACCACCCTGAAAGCCTACTTAGGTAGAACTTCCACTACAACCACAGGGCCCTTATTTATTAGAGAACACGGAGGAACTATTACCCTTAGGGGAATCAGACAACAAATTCTTTATTTTATTAAACAAGCTAATCCTGAATCATTCCCACATGTCCATGATATTAGAGCTGTGGCTACGTACCTCAATTAATTTTTTCCACCATATGAAATTTGATGAGCTCTCAAAATATACGGGTTGGAAGTCCCCTAAAGTTTTCAAGCGCCACTACCTAAAACCTTTAGAAGCTCTTAGATTTGCCACAGTAGCTGCAGGGAATATAGTTCCTCCTGAAGGTACCGAGTCCTAATCACAACGTCTTGCTCTGTCCTCTTTCCCTCCTGCCTGGCTTACCTGTTGTTCCTACCTGTTTTGTTACTATACACCCTTATGGTGTATTATTTTATTATTCAATTGTTCAATTTCACGAATTGTTTTCATTACAAATGTTCTTGAATCCCCAACTGATTTTATTTTGCATTTTTGATTACCAAGTTGGATTCCCACTATTCACATCTGTTGAATTCTTCCTACGGGTTTCATTATTGATTGTTTACCATGTCTATTTATCACTGTCATATACATGTTGATCTAATTTTACGGGTTTCCACATCCCTCTTTTTTTATATTAAACTCATCAGCTCTGTTATTTTGTGTTATTCCCTCTTCAGGTAGTTAGCCATATTGGGTCCCCATTCTCTGGTACGATTTCACTGGGCGGCACGGGTCGGAGCCCAGAAAAGGGATTTTGACGAAGGAAAAATCTATTTCTGGGCGAGAGACCCATGCCGCCCAGTGAACCCACCCGTCCCTCCCTGATTGGGCCCCAATCTGGGGTGCTATAAGGAGTGACGTCACTGGCGTGGGATTGCTAGTAGTAGTGGGATGTTGAACGGCACCTCGCTGTTCGGGGATGTTGACAGGAGATATCTAAATGGTGCGAGGCCTCTGGTTGTGATTTATTCAGCGCCCCAGTATTATACCGACACCTTATTAAGGTGAGCGAGCTGGGTTCAACCTAGCATTCCTATACAAATTTTTCTCTGGTAAATTCATAGCAGTTTTTACCTTAGAAATGATGTTAAAGGAGCATTTCACTGGGCGGCACGGGTCTCTCGCCCAGAAAGTTATTTTTTTCTGAATTACTGACTTGATCAAGAAAGTATCCCATATAATTTTGTTAGATTATTTTAATGCCTTTACTATATTTTGTTGAAAAAAGTAACTGTCCATACAGATTCTTCCTGGTTATATGTTGTTAGATTGCTGAATTATATCAGTGAAATATTTTAAGGATTTTTATTTCTTACAGGTCACAAAGGGAAAGAAGAATGCAGGTGTTATGAGAGCAGAAGTCCAGAAATATAAAGATAGGGAAAAGGTGAGTGTTTTTTATTTTGTCAGATATGGGAAGTTTTGTATTTTCAGAATGAAATTGTTCAAGAAGAATCAGGAAATATTGGTCTCCCTAGAGTCTTAGCACCTTTCTTTTGGTTGGAAGATTTAAAAGATCAGCTAATCAATATTAACTCATTAATATGCCCTTAATAGTTGATCAAAACTAAGTTAGGCTTTTTAACTAATATGATTGTTTTTCTCTCATTACTTCTGTCCTAATTGAATTTATGTACTGACATTTTTGAGGGAGGAGAATGACTGATGTCAAGCTCTGCTTTTAGCGCTTGGTACAATCTTAATAGAATTACGAATATTAAGTTTCTATTGTTGTAGAATTGTATGTTTGTTCTGTAACTGTAATACAAACCTTCGCTATTTATAGGGGTACCATATTACTTTTGGCAAAGCTGAAGGGACGAGCCATTATAGTGGGTGGTTAGTACCTACCCCTCTTACTCATACACCTGTGACTATGCTTCACTTTGCTTTTGGCTCGGATGGAAAATGGTTGTTACCGCTCTTCTTTCTCTCCATTTGGACTGCCATTGTTAATCTTTTTGTGCTTTTTCTTTCATTTTGTGTGTGTGTGTGTGCCGTTGCCTGCCGGTCAACGTACCTGCCCTGGACACAAGGGCCGCTCTTGTGGTACTTTCATGTCTTCTGAAGATACTAATCCTCACCGTTTGTGTTCTCCTGGTAGGGGGTAATGGTATGATGTGGATAGTAAGTGTGTTGAGTGTCGGGAGTGATCTGCCTCCCAGTGGGAAATGTTTGGGCGACGGCGGAAGAAGTCTAGAAGGAACTCTTCTCGTTCAAAGGTTTCTTCAAAGCGGAAGAAATCCAAAGCCTCTTTTTCCACCCCCATATTTCCTCTGAAGCTTCTACTCGAGCGGTCCCCTCAGGGGCTCTGTCAAGTAGTAGGGCAGGCCCCTTAACTCCTGGTCAAAGTCGGTCCTTGGGAGATGCTGTTGCCTCCCCTAGTGAAGCGGCCCTGCCTCTCCCCCAAGGGAGACCTTGTCTCTTTCTCTCTTTTCTCAGGGGTGGCTGTCAATGGGTTTGATTGGTCCACCTTCCAAGGAAGTGTTGTTGCAGTTGCTTCAGCTAGGTGTGGGATTGCAGCGTTCGTCCGAGTCAGAGGTGTACCCTTTGGCCCTGGTCAAAATGGTTGTCTTTGAGGCTTCGTCTGCTGCCCAGCCAGCGGACTCCCTTCCTGCCTCTTCCTTTGCTTCTTTAGCCGCCACCGAGGATTGCGACTCCCCTCCCGATCCTTTGGGGGTGCAGCAAAGTCCAAGGCATGAGTCTCTTACAAGTGACCACCTCTTTGATTCGTGAGAGATACCACTCATAGAGACTCCTCTGTCGGAGGCCTGCTGCTTATCTGCCTGCTGCTCTGCCTGCCCCTGGGGAGGCTTGTCGTCGTGGTTGCCGCCCTTGCTGAACTCTCCCTCCTATTTGCCTCAGTTGCGCTCCTTCGCCTTCGGTGAAAAGACGACTATTTTGGCTCGTCTGCTTCGTCTTCACAGCGCTCCTCTTCGGAGGATCTTCCTAGCTCATCTGGTTCTTGACTTTCGCCTGTTTCTCTAGACTTCCTTGCTTATCAACGAACCCCGGTTCGTGATCCGCCATCGAGGTTTCGGGCGCGATCCTCCCCTGCTGGTGATTGTCCATCCAAGGATCTTCATTTGGCTACTCGCTGATCGCTAACTTGCCGTTCACCAACCCGCTGTTCTTCAGCCCAGCACCGATTGCCAGCTTGCCGTTCGCCAGCTCATCAATCCCCGGTTCACCAATCGCCCACTCACTGATTGGCAACAGCACATCAGTCTCCTGCTCGTCGGGCCTCGGTAGCTGACGTTCCTCCATCTCTTCAGCCCTCGCCAGCTCACCAGCATCCTCTGGTTGCTCACCTGCCCTCTCATCACACTCCGATGACTCATCACTCCCCTTCATAGGAGAGTAAGGCTACAGATTGACGCCGTTCTCCGTCACGCCGTTCTGCGGCCCAGTGCTGTTCGTCAGCTCACCACTCGCCAACTTGTCGTTCGCCAGCTCGTTGATTCGCGGCTCACGGATCGCCCTCTCGCCGATAGCTGAACGAACGACAGCGTACCTCTCATCAGGTATTTGCATGGGAACATTCTCCCATAGAGCAACAGCGGCGCAATCAGTCCCCTATTCACCAACACTGACAAATTCCACAAGTTGCGAGGTAGGCAGCCGACCAGACCATCATCTCCTTGAGCTTTGGCTCTTCGTCCAGGGAAGGAGAAGTCTCTTCCCATCATTCACCGTTACCACATTCAAAGGAAGGGTAGGGGCCCACATGCTGCACTACACTACCTCAGCTCTATGGTCAGAGTTTGATAAGTACCAGCACATCAATCTCTTGGAGATGAGGGCCGCCCTCCTGGCCCTTCAACAGTTTCTGGCAGGTCACTCAGTGGTGGTGATGAGTGACAACACCACAGTTATGGCTTACATCAACAAGTAAGGTGGTACTTTTTTCCAGCCCCTATCCCATCTGGCAGTAGAAATACTGAGATGGGCAGAAGTCCATGTGGTAACACTGTCAGCTCACTTCATTCCTAGCCAAAGGAATGTAGTCGGGGACAGCCTGAGCAGAGCGACTCAGATATTGGGTTCCGAATGGTCTTTGGATCATCCAGTAGCCAACAAAGTCCTGACTTTGTTTGGTTCTTCGACAGTGGATCTGTTCGCGACGGCCCTGAACTAAAGGCTCCCCTTGTTGTGCTCTCCAGTCCCGGACCCCAAGGCTCTGGCAAGATGCATTCCAACAACGGTGGGATACCATCGGCGTTTGTGCATTTCCCCCATTCTGTCTGATGAGAAGAGTGCTCAACAAGACCAGAACATCGGTCAATCTCTAAATGACCCTTATAGCTCCGCTATGGCATCACGCAGAATGGTTCCCAGACCTTCTGCAACTCCTGACGAAGCTTCCAAGAGAACTTCCTCCACAACATGATCTACTCAGAAAACCACAAGCCAACATCCACAACAAAGCCTTAGCTTCGCTTCGACTCCACGCCTGGAGATTATCTAGCATCTCCTCTCTCAGAGAGGCTTTTCTTGCAAAAAGGATATTTGGACATATGCGAAAGATATCAGCCGCAGTCTACCAGGTGAAGTGGAATGTCTTCTGTGCTTAGTGTCGTTGAAGGGATATCTCTATACTTGATGCCACTATTCCAGCAATAGCGGAGCTCTTCGTATATCTGCGAGTGGAAATGCTCCTCTCAGTCTCGGCAGTAAAAGGCTATCGCTCAACCTTGAGTCTTGCCTTTAGACTGAAAGGAGTGGACATTACCTTTTCGCTGTAACTTTCACTTCTAATACAGCGTTATGAACTTACCTGTCCCCAGTCAGAAGTGAGGCTTCCTCCTTGGAACATGGTTGAGGTTCTTCGGTTCCTTAAAGGACCTCCCTACAAACCATTACGCCAGGCAACAGATCGCCACCTCACATGGAAGACCGTGTTCCTACTCACTTTGGCTTCAACCAAGAGAGTCGGTGAACTTCATGGTCTCTCGTATGACATCGCCCATTCAAGGGGATGGGGAAAGGTGAACTTCAGCTTCGTTCTGGAGTTCGTAGCTAAGACTCAAAATCCGGGGGTAGCCGATCCAAGATTCGACTCCTTCCTGATAACGAATCTTCGTTCCCTAACCGACGACCCGGATCATCTGTTACTATGCCCAGTAAGGAGTTTGAGGCTCTACCTCAAGAAAACAGCAGCAGCTCGTCCTCGGATGCCTCTGCTTTTCGTCAGCACAGGGAGGACTAAGAGGAGGATCACTAAAAACACGATTTCAGCATGGATTCGCTGACTGAACACTGAATCCAGATCCTCCTCAAACACGTCGATCCATAGCTCATGACATCAGGGGCATTGCTACGTCTCAGGTCTTCAAGCGTAACTACTTTGGGACGCAGGTTCTACATGCGGGTGTGTGGAAACGTCAGACGACGTTTACCCCCCATTACTTGCAAGACGTGACCCTCAGCAACTCGATACATTCTCTATCAGTCCTGGGTGGCTGCACAACATCTGGTTTAATACCTCAAGCTCCTTAATGGACAAGTAGCAGAATGTTGAGGGCATTGGTTACCTGGTTTTAGTCTGAGTGAATGTAAAGGAATGACTGGCTCTTTTCTTTTCTTCATCCTCCCCTCTCTTGGTAAAATCAGCTTCCAGGGTCCTCTGTACAGCTGACTTCAAACCACTGCAGGTAAACAATTGCTGCCTTGTGTATCCTAGTATTGTGTTAATACTGTTATGTCCCCATACCCTGACGGGGTGGTATTGGGAATGTCTTGGTGACTTCTAATAACTCTATGACTCGGAAGAAATCTTACCATGACAGTCACATTGCTAGTATCTCTACACACACAGCTTGCTTAGGCTGCAGATCTTGCATTGCAAGGTTAGCTAAGTGTTAGGGTTTTCTTTTTTTTGGTGCTAACACACACAAAAGAGGAATCTCCGGGTAAAGCCAAAAAGCCAGATTGGCAGAGATGTCCACCCTCTTAACGGGTGAGTCTTACCCCTATAAATATTGTAGGTTTGTATTCCACTTATTAAACAAATGACAATTTTGGAAATAATTTTTATTTTTCTTAACGATACAAACCTTTAGCTATTTATACAGACTTGCCTGCCAACCCAGGCCCCTGTGAAGTCCTACCAACAAGCAAAGGGAAACACAGTCACAAGTGTGTGAGTGAGAGGGGTAGGTACTACCCCCCTCCCCCCGCTAACTAGCGGGATGGCTGGTTAACGCTTGCCAAATTCTAATGGCTCGTCCTTTCAGCTTCGCCGAAAGTAACACCTCTATAAATAGCTAAAGGTTTGTATCGTTAGGAAAAATACAAATTATTTCCAAAATTGTCATTTTACTGCATAAGCCCAGTTTGGCCCATAACTTAAATCTTTACCTATCTTTTAAGTATAATTTAGTGATAGGCACAAAAATATACATGGAAGAATTTTTATCTGTTATCTTCTGAAATAAAAGTTTTTTTCAATGTTAACGACCACTAAATGGTAGGTAATGGAAATATCTGAAGACTCCTTCTTTCCTAATACTTCAGTCATATATAGTAAAAGACTTTAGTTTTATGAAACTAGGAAAACATGAAGAATAAGATGCCCAACCCAATTTTGTTAAAACCATAATTTGTTGAGGTTCCTTTTTCTCAGAACAGAGAGAAGAGTATCATCTTTAAAACTAGAAAATACCCATCAACTTATGAGATACTCATCTAAAGAAATATCTTGCAGGTAAACATAAGAAAATGATGGTTAATAGAAAATCAGACAAATAGAAGAACATGATGGTTAATATAAAATGCAATGTAATTTAAAAACTACCAATTATGAAAAATGTTAATGTAAATGTCATTGTTACAAACTTGACATAGTGAGATAGTTCAGGACACTGTAATATTACCCTAAAAGGAAAATGGAGATACAGTAATTCGTTAAACTATGCTTCAATACTTGATTCCCTGATTTAAAAGTAATTTGTATTTTTAATAACTATACAAAACATAGTCTTTTAAAAGAGGGACTAAACAAGGCCTGTCTTCAATGGAACAAAAATAACCAACCACTTTGGTTCTATGGGGATTAGGCTATCTCCACCAGTAAGTGAGTAATCTTTATTTTAAAAGACAAAAGATTTTCATATGCATTGGAACAAAAAACAAATTTAAAGAATAAATTGTATTATTCTAGCTGTACAAACCTCAATCCTTTAAAGTTAAACTTCCCTCTCAGTCCAAAGCTAGATGATCAAAATGAAGTCTTTGACAGGAGACTGTGTGGGGCTACTCGCCCGCTCTCACTACCTGTCGTTAGCCACCTCGTTAGTGAATTCAACAGGTATTCCATCCCTGCGCAAGATATTCCCTATTTTAAAGGACTTAGGTTTGTACAGATTACTTTTTAATTTTTTATATTTGTTAATGAGTTATGAATTGTTATTATGATGCATTTTAGATATATGTTATGATATAGGTACAGGAGATCTTTGTCTAGTCATGTAGAGAATACAATACAAACCTTTGATCTCTATATAGGAGTATTCTTCAGCCTGGTCATCTCATGCTGAAGAATTTAACATAAATGACCTAAGTTTTTAGAACTACAAAAAATACAAATGATCTTGCAAATATTTTATTTCCAATGTGAACATTATGTAGGAGTATTCTTCAGTGAAATATCAAAATTAACATGCATGTTAATTTTTATGTTGCTTGGAAAAGTATAATCTTATAAACATTTGTTGTGCATAAATCTAATATCTGGATCATGGCTGTAAAGGTCTTACTATTAACCCATTCTGTAGTTGGTCTTTTCCCATATGATTGTCACACCTCTTAAACTATGCCTTTCTCTGATTTCCAACCCTGAGTTATGAACAAATAGTTTTTGTTAAGTTTAAGCTAATCTGGTTTTAAATTAAGAATCTCGTAAAATAATAATTAAGTTATAAATGGGGTATGCATAGCAAGCTGGGTAAGTTTGGAATAACATGCACGTACCTCTTTGATTGGATGACTTGGGAACTGGAGGAATCAGACTAAAGGTCACCACAAGAGAGACACTAGAGTAGAGGGTTGTATCCATCACTGATGTCAGGACCTTTAAAGTTAAGTGGTATAACCAGCGACTCAAAAAGGATCCTGGTCTTAACTTATCTGGAAATTGGCCAATGACTTCACAGTATGTTGTACATGACAGTGCATAATAGAAAACAACAATTGGTCACGCTTTATTTCTGAACATGAACTCTTGATCATTTTTTTTTAGTTTTAAGTAAAGGGTATGAAATTATTTTTTAAATCAATTTTTTTCAGGCCATGCAAAATGAAGAGAACTTATTGGTATCCAAGAAGAGGTTAACTGTAAGTTTGAGTTTGTAATTTTATTAGCAGTATATATACAACTTTCAGCTTCACGTTTGAAAAGAAATTAACAATATCTTGGAAATGGGGGATTCAAAAAGTACTGAATTTTATTTCAGATGGGTTGAGACCAGTGCTGCGCATAATTTGAAAATTTTATGTAGAACTGTTTGAGGAAGTTTGTAATTTTGGTTCTCTATCAGTTACCATCAGTAAGAAATTATATTTTCTAGTCATTAACAGAAATAACCATATTTTTTTAAAATAAAACCCACAGTCACATAATATCCTTTTAATTTTTATGATGGGCATTATGAAAATATGTAGTTTTGAAGATTTTATATACAAATCCATTATTTTTAAGTTGCCAAGTTTGACACCATAATCTACTATAAATGAAAAATAACAGCAGGTCCTGTGAATTGGTACATTTTCACAAAGTTCCTCTGTGTTCTTGGTCGTGGCAAAATCCCTTTGTTTGGAGACTGATACAGATGTGAAAGAGTCAACTGGGCTTGTAAAGTAACTTCCAGGGGAGGTCACTGAACTGCTGCAGTGCTGACCATATGAAGGAACCTGAAGAGACCAAGGGGGCTTTTTAAATATCAAGATTCCAAATATAAAGATGGAGGTCAGGAGTTGGGCTGCAAATCTGTAGTAAAATTGAAGTTAATTAGGGATGTGGTAGGCTATTGGAAACGTCCCTAACTAGCAATATGTCGGATGGGAGTTTGAGAGTCGCTCAAACTTGATAGGTTCTACCAGAGTCAGCAACCTCACCATCCGTGTGATCTAGGGACGGGGGGTGGGGGGTGGGGTGGGGTGTGGTTGGGGGAGCTTATAGGTCCAGGTGCTGAGGAGTTTTCAGCAGCCATTGCCTAGCACTCCCTTGGCCTATATTGATGGAAAGGGGGCTTGGGTGCTAATCATATGTATGTACTGTATGGTCAGTTTCTAAGACGTTGTCCTGTCCCTCTCCTCTGCTATACATGAGTAGCCTTTAAATCTCAAAAAACAGGGAAAGTGCACTCAAAATTTCCTTATATGTATATAAAAAGACTAATGGATGAATTTTCATAAAAAATGGAAGTATCAAGAAATATTGATGAGGAAAATTAAGAAACTTGAATCAAAAGACTCCATTTCAAAGATTTATGCCATCCACACTGGAGCTCCTGTGTTAGAGCTCAACAAGGTGTGAAGGTAAAGAGCAGCGAATAAAAAATGTCCCTGATTATTTCTGGTAAGAAGAGGAAAATCAAATAAAGGAATAAACTGAAATTTGATAGTCATCATTGTTCAGCCAAAACAAGTTTCAATTTCCTGAGCAAGGTGATCAAAGGAGAATAAATTTTTCTTACATCTGACTTTTTCACATCTCTTTTAGATAGATAAAAACCATTGAAGAATTTGAAACTATAAAATCTAACATTAATGTTAAAGATTTCCCAGTGAGAATAATGTTAAGAGATATGAGCCTTCCTTTAGTTCTATAAAATGCTATAATTTATCACAGCAGACAACATTGAGACATGCATGTAAAACCAAACAACTTAGCTCTAAATTATCTTGATAGATTTTTAGCCTTAATTTGTTCTTAACCAACCTTTCAAGCTTCCCCTAACATGTTGGATACGTATGATAAAAGCAGAGCAAATTATATACTTTATCCAGATTTCTTATTAGTCATTTAATTTTTTTCTGTGTGAAAGATGAAGGGCAAAATTAAAGACTTTGTAATGTATATGAACTTGGAGACTGTTTGGAATGGTGTGACAGGGTGCATTTCCTCTGAGCAAGGTGTGGCATGAATTCCTGTGTCTAACTGTACCTAACAGAAAGAGTTGTCATCAATGGGCCATTCTTTCAATGACAAAATATTAATAGAGTTAAAGGAGTGCCCCAGGGTTGGATCTTGTTTGCTCTTTTGTTTTCCAATAATCAATCTGCTCTCTGGGTGAAAAGCAAAGTTAACAACTTAGCTGAGGACACAAAACTGTGTCAGTATTGATAATGATACCACAGTTATGCACTTATAATGAGACCTCTATGAAATAGATAAATAATCCGTGAAATGATGCCCGTCTAGATATAGATTTTAAGTTATGCGCAAAGGTTATAAAACAAGAAAAACACTTTTGTTCCAACGTGGCATACAGACCCTCATCCGTTAATAAGGTAGATTTATTCTGTTCGAGCTGGTGTAGGTCGTCAGAGTTTGATAATAATTGGTTATTCAGCTGGCAAGGATGTGGGGCGAGTGCCCCTTTCCGGCTGGAGAGCTTTTTTTTTTATTTGGCTGCTGAGGCGTGCATATGTACAGTCGCTTCCTTACAAAAACTTATAATTTTTTTCTATTTCTGGAAGTGATTGCAGTTGTATAGTGATAAAAGGGAAGCAAAATGTTTGTGTTTGGCAGGGTAAGGACGGATGCTACTACATGTTTAAGGCTAAACCTGCTATAGATCCACTCTCCCTTTGTGTGCCTTGTAGTGAGCGTGATTGTTCACAATCATCCCCATGCTCTTGAGTGTAGGTTGCGGCTTCTGGTGCAGTGTCAGGCACATGTCCTGAAGGGAAGAAGTGTGCCAAGAGTTCGTTGGGGTCTGCCGGACAACACCCAAGAAGACTCCACTGAAATGTTATGCTGATTTGGTCTCCTTGAGTAGTGTGACCGCTGCTGCCACCTCTGTGCGTACACCCCGAATTGGTCCCCAAGTTTATGCTGCCCTTAGATCTACATCAGTAAGTTTTACAGGTTTTGTTAGTGTATGGGAAATCCCTGGTATTTGCCACATCCTTTTTAAAGCTGGAAGCATCTCTTTGCCCGTGAATGCTGTTGACGAGGAGTTTGACCTAAGGAAGTCTTTGCTTCCTTATGCTTTTCAGGTAAGCCCTCGATGACTTTGTTGAGGGAGCTAGAAACCATTGTTACTTCTCTCCAGGTTCCCCCTGTGCAAGTGTCCCAGGTGAAGCCAGTGGTGAACAGCATGGTGGTTCTCTCTTAAGCCAAAAAAGTCTGGTTAAGTCTAATAAAGTAGCTCATGGCCCAGCAGGCAAGGTGCCAGCTTAGAGAGCCGTGTATCCTATAAGTTGGTGTAAAAGTAAAGGTAAGGGTTATCCTGATCTCTGGCCCAACCACAGTGTTTCCCACGCCTTTCCATGTCTGTCATCTCGACTCCTGTGCCAGGGGTTTTGGAGCGGGTTCCTCCTCCCACTGTGAGTATAGTTGTGCTTCTGGCCCCCACTCATGGCGGGGTCCTGAGGCCTTGTGAGTGTGCCTACTCCTTATCCTGTGACAATGTGCCCCACTGTTGTGGCTTCTGGAGCAACCCGTATGGTTTCTCACTCCTTGGCACCATCGTTGTTGGTGATCGCTCAGACCTTGACCCGCTCTGCTTGCAGAGCCAGGAGCAACTAGGAAGAGGAAGAAGCCTTGGTGTTGTTTTCCTCCTCCTCCTCCTAGTCTTCATAGCTGTGGGGGGAAACAGAATCTCCAGAGGATGCGGCCTCACCTTCAGTGGTGGGGTGTAAGGGTGCTCGAGGCAGGATGTCTCAAGGACTCAACGCTTTTGGCCATAGTTCCGAAATTTTACTTTTAGCACTTGGAGAAAAAGAGAAAGATATCCCAGAATTGCTCCTTCTAGTTTTGTGAGACCATTAGTTGTTCTAGCGAAGGAGTTAGAGATCCAGTTCCGGCAAGGTTTTAAAGTTTTAAAGGTCGCTCAAGAATGGCAGAGGCAAGGGACAGTGACATTGCCCTAGCAAGCAGGACAATGCCCTAGAGACTGACCATATATATTATATGATCAGCACCCAAGCCCCCTCTCCATCCAAGCTAGGACCAGGGAGGGCCAGGCAATGGCTGCTGATGACTCTGCAGATAGACCTATAGGCTCCCCCAAACCCCTCAAACCTTAGCTCACAAGGATGGTAGGGTTGCAGACACTAAAGGCACTAACAAGTCTGAGCAGGACTCGAACCCCCATCTGGCAAACACCAGGCAGAGACGTTACCAATCAGGCCAATACGTTCTCCTTCACTTTCTGGTACAAATTATCAGTGGATTAGATATTTAGACAGGAGTCTACTAATGCAGTTTTCCTTTACCTCCCATCTCTTGTTGGAGTATATTTATATGTTCTTGGCTATTACCCTTGTTCCTGTGGTGGTTGCTTACTACCCTAAGTAGCTCTCTCACGAGACAAGTTGTATCTCATCCAAGGTAGTGATTTTAACATGCGTCTGTATTGAAAGTTAGAATCACTAGTCTTCTACCCCTCTTTTATTCTCCTTCTCTGGAGGGTGCAGCAGTCTTGGCCACTATAAGGTGGAGCTGATGCTGGATGCAGGTATGCTTTGTAACTGAGCAGCTTTTCTTTTCCAAGAAGATTTGATAAATGGTATCTCCCCATCTTTCCAGATGTGGGGGCAATAAGTAGAATGTATGCAAACCCATTTTTTAATGCATATACATTCGGACAACATATTCTGTACGAGGATATAGGCACTCCTATGACCGATTACCATTTCTCTTTGTATGGGCTAAACCTAATGCCTGTGCCATCTCGATGCTCAGACTGTAAATGGGTTGTCGGTAGTCAACACTTTCGCTCCCATACAGGACCAGGTGCTGTGACATTTCTAGGGAAAGGTAAACACGCCAAATTTTGGCTCAGAGGGGATTCCTCCCCTCTAAGGAAGATCCTTCTACCGAAGGAATTTTTTTTTTAAAGCAATTTTCATTTTTTCAAGTCCTTTAAGTTGTACTTACTGCCTCAACCACCCTCCAAGTCCTAGGCCTAAGATCAAAAATGAGTGTATAGCTGACTGACAGATAGCTGGTTCCTACCATTTGCCAGTCATTAAGACTAGCTTATTAGATTTTAATGGCTGTTTCAGATTTGCTAAAGTTATCATACTACTAAAGGACTCAGGTTTGAAAATAGAAATTATAAGAAATTGTGATTTTTCTTTACTAATCTGGTGTCCTCTCTAATTTTAAAATCTAGACGTTTGGACAAGCCCAGTGAGAATTTAGAAATATTATGAACCAATTGAGGGTATATGATAGTGATATACTGTACATGTATTTTATGTTAACAATAAAAATCCAAAAACAGTATTTCTGTGTGTTGATAATACTAAAAGGTTCTTGAATAGAGGTATTATAGTTTATATAGGAGATATTTATTTTGATGTTACTGTTCTTAAAATAATGTATTTTTTCTTGTTTCCTTTCCTCACTGGGCTATTTTCCCTGTTGGAGCCCCTGTGCTTATAGCATCCTGCTTTTCCAAATAGGGTTGTAGCTTGGCAAGTAATATTAATAATAATAATTAGTTTTTAGTCAATTTTAGATGAATTGCTAATCAGTACACTCCTGTATTTTGTTTCCATTAATTGATTAGAGATTGTCATTTCTATTATTATTTTATGTAAGTTTTCTCTGGAATTTTTTATTGATTGTATTTTACTGTTAAATGCTTCTTCTTTCAGAGGCAGGGAATCTATGCTTTTGGCTGTACATCCGGGAATGTCAAGAGAGGTATTTATATTTGATTTATATATGTCTCGTGTAGACTATTTAGAGTTTTTATATCTTTAATACAGTCAGCCCCCACTCTTTACGAGGGTTAGATAACAGAGACAGGCGTGAAAAGCATGAATTCGCGTATCTTTGGTGCCCTAGGGTGGGATAATGCTTGGATAATTAACACACTTAAGTAAAGTACTGCCTAATATTGTTTTTACTTAGTCTCTATCACAGTATGAATAGTTTGTAATCAAAGTAGTAATTGTACAGTACAGTCATGTCTCTCTTCACGAAAGAATCTGCTTACGAAATTTTCATGCTGCGAAATGAGATGCGAAGATTTTTTTGACTATCATTGCGAAAAATGTTTCTTGATAAGAAAATGGATTTGACAGCTAGGCCAAGAATAAAATAGTCACTCATTAAAAAAAAAGGTAAGAAAACAAATGATTACACAATAGAAAGTGAATCTCTCTATAGTAAGGGTAACTATAATAATACAGTACATATGGTACTGTGTATTTTGTTTATGTACAGTATTTTACTGTATGTATTGTATTATTTTCCATTTATTATTGCATTATGATGATGTGATGATGTTTTAGTAACTACTTAATTTACAGGTATTAACAGTTAGTATAGGTATAATGAATGGTTGAAATCTATTTGGCTGTAAAGTATCATTGTGATTATACTGTAGCTTTATTATAGAATTTAATGTGGTGTTTTTGTTGTGTTTGGAACAGATTAGGTGATTTTTGTGTAATATGTGACTTGTCACACAAAATTTTCACGAAACGAAAACCACTCCAGAACAAATTAATTTTGTGTTGTGAGGCATTACTGTCCATGTGCAGACGTGTACGTTATGTACTGAACATTGTAAGGCTACAGTGCAGTACGTTATATACTGCAAGACACTAGTCGTTGCCCTGACCAGAACTAAAATTTTATCGAGAAGTCATTATACACTTACAGTATAATAACAAAACACTTCTTCTTTGTCAGCATCTTTTCCCACTTTTATGTTGAGTTGATGTTTGGTCAGCTTTCTCCATCTACCTCTGTCCCACACTTCATCACCGGTTAATCCCTTTGATCGAAGGTCATCGTTGATGTCATCCTTGATGTATTTTCTCCTTGTATAGTCAGCCTCTAGATTGTTCCAAGAGAATCACCCAAGTGGTTAGCTGAAAGAATAGATCTAGATACCTGATCATTTAGTATAATAACAAAACTGTACTGTATAATACTCGCTGATACTGTAATGTATATTACTGTAATATATGAATAGTGCTTTCACTACAGACAGTCCCCAACCAACAGACACAATGGGGACCAAAAGACTGTTTGTATATAGTTTTGTTCATATGTAGTTTTTGTAAATGTATACGTAGAGTTTAATTTTGTCCTAGGGTAAGCATAGCCTAACTCAAGATGCCTACTATATTCAGAAGACAACAAACAGTCTAGTTTCACATAAAATCAATATCAGCGTATTGCATATAATGTTTTATTTACCTCACCACCTTACATTGCTGTATATAAGAGGTTAAAGTATGTTATTATCAAAATAGAAACTTACAAGTGGCCGTGCGCATGCATGTTTGCGTAGATACTACCTTAGTGTTGTGTTTACACTACGTTTCAAGTAAATGTAAAAGTTATGTTATAGTTTCATTACCCAATTTTATATTAGTAACATCATATTTATCTACTTCAAGAATGTTTTAGTATGTTAAATAAAATGCAGATGGTTAGTTTACTGGATTATTTTATTTAATGCTATTTGTACTGAAGGTATGGTGGCAGGTGCCATTATTGTTATTGTTGTGCTTCGTCACAGTAGCAGCAGCCCTTTGTAATGTTACATCCGACGAAATCTCCTGATCAGTTGAAGCGTGCGGTACCTTTAATGTGTTTCCTTTAATGTGTTTGGGTTAGAGTATATAATACTATAAATATTCATTTGTAAATTTGTACTACACTGTACTGCTTTGTGAAGTATATAGTATAACACAGAAAATACGTATATTTAAAATACAAATAATAAAGTACTAAAAGACTGTTTTAATTATGATAGTGCGTACCCGTACAACTACAAAGTACTGTATGTAAGCATAAATTTCTCTCTCTCTCTCTCTCTCTCTCTCTCTCTCTCTCTCTCTCTCTCTCTCTCTCTCTCTCTCTCTCTCTCTCTCTCTCTCTCTCTCTCTCTCTCTCATGCCTTATAATTATTCAATATAATATACTTCTTGTGTCAAAGAAAACAAACAATCTTTTCTTTACATTTCTTTATAACATTAGGTCCATTACCGATGAGTAGTTTTATATATATATATTGATGAAAATCTATTTTTGAATTATTACGGAATCCCATAATCACTTTTCAATGAATATGAACGTATTTTTTACGCACAGAATCGCAGTGCTTTACCTATTTAGAGTAAAATGATATAAGAATAATTCTTAATAATTATTCTATAATGTAATTACTTCATATAAATTAGAAAGATTTTTTTGGATGTTTATTGTGAAATACAATAGAAAGTAAAGCAAACTTATGAAAAGTTTATTCTGTAATCCTCAGCAAAACAAACATTGAAATGTAGGTTACAATAGAGTAAGTGTGCATGTATATCTGATAACAAATCTTGTTTACAGTTATTTATGGCTAATCCGCTACCTTGTAGCGTAGGGTTCAAGATGCTGACTTCCCAGTTTTTGAGCATCCATGTTTCCCTTTAGTGATTATTTGAAACCTACTCTTTTGGAAAATTAAGTGTAATATTACTCTGGATTTTTATACTTCACAAAATAACCTAGAAAATAATTTAGCCCTACTTTCATCACTTATGAACATCTGCCCTTCTTTCTGGAAGGTTGATTGATTGATTGATTGATTGAGTTGAGGTTTTCTGGCATCCTGACATCTAAGGTTATTGATGCCAATCTTTCTGGAAGACAAGAATAGGACCATATGAGATGGAATCTGTTGGCATGATTGATTGATTTATATGATAGAAAAAAAAGTTTCATTTTTGAAAGAACTAATTATTTATGCTTTCCATACATGTTTTGTGGTTGCAGATTTTGGACTAAGCAAAGGTGCTCAAGCCCGTGCAGAAGCTAACTTGACCCGTATTTTAGAGTTAGCAAGTAGTACAAATGGAGACAATCCCCCCAAGAACGTACCTTCCTTTGATTCGCCTGATGGGGATGCAATAGATCAAGTTAATGAGAATACTCCGAAAGTTAAGGAATCGGCAGTAAAAAGTAAGTTGTCATGTGTTTTGAAAATTTAAGCCAGGAATTCCAAAGGATCTTTTCCATTGTCTTAGTCTTGATTTCTCATATTTGAGCATTTTTTCTATTAGGCACTAATGGTGTATGATTTATGTAAGTTTAAAATGTTTCTGTTATTGCTCTGAACATGTAGATTGATGGTTTGAACATTTATCGTAACAGAAGAATAACCTATTTTAACTTTAATGGTTCACATTAAAATAAGATACAGTATTGCTCAAATGCATAATTACATGTAATGCCATTAATGCACTACACGTAGTACACTGAAGGCTATTTAGTATAGAGGCTATGTCCCTATCTAAGACTGGAGAACATTTATTTGATTGTTGAGTGTCCTTGTACAGTAGAAGAGCTGCTTATCATATCTAGAGCCTTTTCTACCCATACTAAATGGAATGTATGTATTGACGAGGGACTCAGCTGAGCTTGGCGGGTACCGCTATGGTCCCACAGCCCACCCTCCCCCATTTCCACCACAAATGTAGCTTCTTATGTTGACTCTCTTGCTTGATGGTACATTTGGGCACACTATGCTATTTTGTTTCTCTTTCTTTTTGTTTTTTTTGAAGTTTTAATGATATATATATATACCTGTATACTGTATAGATTTATTTTAATGTTACTGTTCATTAAATTTTTTATATTTATTGTTTATTACTTCTCTTGTACAGTAGTTTATTTATTTCCTTATTTCCTTTCCTCACTTGGCTATTTTTCCCTATTGGAGCCATTGGGTGTATATTATCCTGGTTTTCCAACTAGGGTTGCAGTTTAGCTAATAATAATGATAATAATGATACTTCATAGGTATAATTTAATGAAAATATTTCTTCACTAAAGCAGGGAAGCACTTAAAACCTTTTTCCCAGTATTGTACACTACTGAAGTGAAAATAGTATTATTAGGTATTGCACCATTTTATTTTGTAGTGTCTGGAACCATATAGCATTTGGTTGAGATACAGGCCCTTTGGCATTATTTCATTACTCTATAAGGTTGAGAATCTACCACTTATTTGAGAATACAGTACAGTACAGTATACTGAAGTTTGTATGAAGTAATTGTTTCAAATACTTACTGGCATTCCAGATTAAACATTTTATATTATATATCTCACACTGGAAATTTAGTTTTTTATAAACATTTTGAAAAAGTGTATTGTAAGTAACAAGTAAAGAAAAGCACTGAGAGACCGCAGACCTCTGCGAAGGCAGCTCAGTTCCCTCTCGCATACCATCTCGACCTTTACTATACCCTATTATTTGTTTGAGGAGAAATAATCCTTTTTAAAAATATCTTGAATCTGGATCTCTGCCAAAGTCTTAATCACTTCTAAGTTAGCACATTTCTGACATATTATGAAATTTTCATAAAGATTTATCTATAACTTTTTGAGTAATGAGCCAAGAATCCTTTAAAAATCTTGGATCCAGATGGTGATCCAGTCACCGCCTAAGTTAGCTCATTTCTGACCTATTCTGAAATTCACATCAAAATTCATTTGTAACATTTTGAGTTTGGCTGGTGACAGAAAAACAGGCAGAGGTGAAAACATAAACCTCCTTGGCTTAGGAAATACGCATTTGTTGTGGTTATCTTTGAAACTATTGCTCAGAATGCTTGAATACTAGTTTACACCCTTTCATGATTTTGCATATTTTAGGTAATGAAAAAACCCATGTTGAAGATAAATCGGCATTGCCTAGAAAAGAAATTATAGGATCTAAGGAATCAGAATGTAGCTCATCTGAAAAGAAGACTGAGGAAGATGAAAGGGTAAGTACAGCTTGTGACTTTTTGGACCTTGTATTTGACCTTCCTATCCATATTGACCATGAAGGTAAGGTATTTTGAAAAGTATAGCAATATAGTGTAGTTTTTATAGAATTTAGTGTCACATCATCCGAACATGTAACTTAAACTTAACCTCCTGCTTGTTCTGTCAAGTCAGCATTATGGACGTGGATTAACCGAGAAATTCACTGATTGCAAGGTATTACCCCTTTGATGCTCTTGCCCAAAGGATATTACAAAGGGCTTCATATTTTTTTTTTATTTGATGGTTAATATATTTTAATGAATACATTTGAATTACTTGCTAAAGGGATTCTGCAAAACATATGTAGGTGACACCTGTCGAAAGTTGAGCAAGATGACATTGGATAGTTATTGATTTATTTTTGTTCTGTAACTAAAATACAAACCCATGCTATTTATAGGGGTATTACTTTCGGTAAAGCTGATAGACGAGCTATTAGACTTCTAGCAAGGGTTAACCACCCACCCACCCACTAGTTAACAGGGGGTGGGGTATAGTAGCTCTCCTTCTTACTCACACACCTGGGCTGTGAACCTCACTTTACTTTTGGCTTGGGGAGAGAGACTTGTCTCTCTCCCCTCTCCAACTTTCTGGCCATTTGTCTATTTTTTTTTCTTAATCTTATATTTTTAAACATACTTACCCGCTGGTTATATACAATAGCTTTATTCTTTCTGACCGGCAAAAAATTCAAAACTCGCGCCCATCGCATCTATATGCCAGGTATACACTAGCGCCACCATGGAGCTAGGCCGAACTATCCCTCCTAGTCTCAGATTTTATGAATAGAACTTACCTGGCAGTTATATATATATAGCTGAGTCTCCGACTGCGGCAGAATTTAATCGAAAATCGCGGCAACCGCCTTGTGGTGGTTGTGTGGTTAGATGGTTAACAACCATTACAGGGTGGTACTTGGAATCATTCCCGTTTTCTGTTCCTCAGATTATCTCTGCCGGCCGGATCGACAACATCGTTGGTCCGCCTTTCAGAGTTTTTTCGGATCGCTTTCCCTTCATCGCCTTTTTGGACTTCGTTTTTGGTGAAGTACACTGTGTTGGGATTTGGAAATCGTGTTTTTTTTTTTTTGTTTTTTTGTCTTTTTCCTTTATTATCATGAGTGAGAAAATTCATTATCGTATTTGTGCGAATGATATTTGCAAGGTGAGGTTGCCGAAAGTTTCGGTTGACCCTCACACTATCTGTATGGGTTGCAGGGGGTTTGAATGTGCTTTAGATAATAAGTGCAAGGAATGCGAGGTTTTAAGTGATGATAATTGGTTAGCTATGAAGCGCTATGTGCGCAAACTTGAGATTGATAGAGTTAGAAGAGCTAAATCAAAGTCAAAGTCTGCTAGTGAGCCTAGCTTAGATTTATCTATTGACCCTTTGCTTGTAACCCCTTTGGAAGTTATTCCTTCCCCGAATGTAGTGACTCCTGCCCCTTCTACAGGATCTGTGCCTACGGAGGACCCTGGGTATGCTAAATTAGCTGCTGAATTGGAGGCCATTAAAGCACAGTTGGAGGCCTTTAATGGTTAGGGTGTAGGTGAAATTAGTGCTTGTGAAAGTGCAGTGGAGGTGGCGACTGATCGAATCTGTCATACCCCTAGGTCTAGACCTCTACCAAGCTCCCAGGACCAAGGGAAAAGGTACGTCGAAAGCCGAAAGGGGGTGAGAGGTGCTTATCCTCGGTCAGTCGTCGCCTCAGACAGTCCTGTTGCGATCTCCCAGGCTGCTCTTGACCGCCGTAGGAAAGGCGTGTCGGATACGTTTGTGTCTTCGCCTGATCGTTCTCCCAGACGTAATTGGCGTTACGAATCAAGACCAATGAAGAGAGGGTGGAACCGGGACGTGCAGTCTCGCTCTCCCTCTCCCGGTTCGAGTAGCCGAGATCCTGATCCTTCGGAAGACGATTTCGATGTTGTTCCTGTTAAAAGGGCGAAACAGAGAGTCCTTAGCCCAGTTAATCCTGCTAGACTCCCTACTTCTTCTGCCAGTGCTCCCAGTCAAGCCGTACGACAACTGCTGTCTTCGGCACCGCGAGAGCTAGCGGAGGTTGCTAAAGCTTTCATGGTTGTTATGCAGGAACAACTTTCATCGTTAGTTGAAGCTTTCAGCCACCCTTCTCAGTCCGTCAGACGTAAGGACGTCTCTTTGCCTGTTAAGAGATCTTCTTCTAAGAGAGATTTCAGTATCTCTCCCAAGAAACCTCTGCGCACTTCGTCGGCC
Organism: Palaemon carinicauda; assembly: GCF_036898095.1. Taxonomy (NCBI): domain Eukaryota; kingdom Metazoa; phylum Arthropoda; class Malacostraca; order Decapoda; family Palaemonidae; genus Palaemon; species Palaemon carinicauda. Next base: position 14,832,422 of record NC_090763.1, read on the forward strand.
GTACGACAACGCACACCCTCTTCATCGGCACGCTGCCAGGAATTTCCTTCCCCCCTCTCCCGGCGCCAGGACGATACTGCCTCTCGTTCTCGGCGCCGTGACGATTCCGTTTCTCTTTCGAAACGCCAGGACGTTACTGCCTCGTTTCTTAGGAAACAGGATGAATGCAGTCTGCATTTTCAAGGCGGAGGCAGCCTGCATCTTCAGGATGCTTCCGTTTCTCGTCATCGTGACGATACTGCTTCTCGTCATCGTGACGATACCGCTTCTCGTCATCGTGACGATACCGCTTCTCGCCGACTGGATGTTAGCGGCGCTCGGCGCCCGGATTCAAACAGCTCTCGCTGCCAGATTGCTGGCAGCCCAACTCTTCGGGATGTTATCCTTGAGCAGGACCTCGAAGATATTTCGGAAGAGGAAGAAAAACCTGCCGACTCTTCTAGTGATTACAAGGTTCTTTCTCGCTCTCTTTTGGAACTTTATTAGGAGGAATTTCAACCTTCGGCCCCTCGTTCTCCTCAGTCTCAATTTACCAGGAAGAAAGCTACTAAGTCTTCGGCCTTCATCAAAATGAAACTTTCAATTTCGGCCAGGAAAGCTCTTGCTAAATTGGATGATTGGATGAAGGAACGGAGACAAGCTGTCAAGACCACCTTTTCTTTTCCACCGTCTCGGCTCGCTTCCAAGGCCGGTATGTGGTATGAGACAGGGGAACCTTTGGGGTTAGGAGTGCCTGCCTCCTCCCAAGGTGACTTCTCGGCTCTTGTGTACTCGACAAGAAGGCATGCTTTAAACTCTGCCAAGGTGATGTGGTCCATGTCGGAGCTTGATCACCTCGTCAAGGGAATTTTCAGGGTTTTCGAGGTTTTCAGCTTCCTGGACTGGTCTCTCGGGACTCAGGCCAGGAAGTCTGAACTCCTGGAGGACACGAAGGACCTGACGAGTATCATGTCCTGCATGGACAAAGCTCTAAGGGATGGAGCTAATGAATTGGCTTCCCTTTTCTCAGCAGGGGTCTTAAAGAAGAGGGCCCTTTTGTGCTCCTTCACCTCTAGATCTGTGACTGTTGCCCAGAAGTCGGAGCTGCTTTACGCCCCTTTTTCACGTCATCTTTTTCCTGAAACTCTGGTCAGAGATATCTCCCTTTCTCTGGCTCAGAAGGCTACTCAGGACCTTTTGTCTCGGTCGGCTAGAAAGACCTTACCTGTTGCTCCTGCTCCTCTGAAGGAGGAGGAGAAGAATTTTCAACAGCCCTTTCGGGGCAGGATCTCCTCGAGAGCGGATTTTAGGGGGAGAAGACAAGAGTCAGGGCCAAGGACCAGCTGAGGTGCGTTTAGGCCCCGGTCCAATAAATGAGATGGAAGTCCTCCAGACACCAGTAGGGGCAAGACTGTCTCGTTTTTGGCAGTCTTGGAAAAGGAGAGGGGCGGACACCTGGTCCCTCTCAGTCGTCAAGGAAGGTTACAAGATCCCCTTTTTAAAGAAACCACCTCTCTCAGACTCTCCCCTAGCCTTAGTGGCTCAGTACACCGACGCGGGGAAACGAGAGGCTCTTCTGGAGCTAGTCGACCAGATGTTGGTCAAGGGAGCAATAGAGCCGGTTCAAGACCTCGCCTCCCCAGGCTTTTACAATTGCCTGTTTCTGGTTCCCAAGAACTCGGGTGGATGGAGACCAGTCCTAGATGTCAGCTCTCTGAACGCCTTCGTGGAGAAAACAAAGTTCTCCATGGAGACGACTCAGTCAGTGCTGGCTGCAGTTCGTCCAGGAGACTGGATGGTTTCTCTCGACCTGCAGGACGCTTATTTTCACGTCCCCATTCATCCGTCTTCGAGGAGATATCTGAGGTTTGTGTTCCAGGGCAAGTGCTTCCAGTTCAGGGCACTTTGCTTCGGTCTCAGCACAGCTCCCCAAGTTTTCACCAGACTAATGGCGAATGTGGCAGGCTGGTTACACCAGGAGGGGATAAGGGTCTCCTTCTATCTAGACGACTGCCTGATCCGGTCACAGTCGAAAGAGAAATGTCTGGAGGACCTAATGAAGACTTATACGATGACTCAGGACCTGGGACTCATCGTCAACTGGGGAAAGTCTCAGACCGAGCCGAATCAGACTATTCTCTATTTGGGGATAGTTCTGAATTCAGTTCTTTTTCAGGCTTCTCCCTCCCAGGAGAGGCAGACCAGGTGCCTGGACAAAGTCAAAGACTTTTTGAGGAAGCAGGAATGCTCAGCGAAGGAGTGGATGAGTCTGCTGGGAACTCTATCCTCCCTGGAGCAGTTTGTCCCTTTGGGGAGACTGCACCTAAGGCCTCTGCAACACTTCCTCGCAAAGGTTTGGAACAGAAAGATCCAGGAGGACACTTTTTCTTTTCCCATTCCGACAGAGATCAAGAATCTTTTAATGTGGTGGCTGGACCCAGCTCTGTTGGGAAATGGGATCTCCTTGTTCAAGAAGAACCCCGACCTAGTGTTATTCTCAGACGCGTCCGAGTCAGGCTGGGGAGCAACACTAGGGAACAAAGAGGTCTCAGGTATTTGGGAAGGGAGTCAGATCAGTTGGCATATCAACAGGAAGGAATTGATGGCCATTTTGTTAGGGCTCAAGGCCTTCAAAACCTTGGTGTCAGGAAAGACTGTGGAGATCAATTCCGACAACACCACAGCTCTCGCGTACATAAGGAAGCAAGGGGGAACTCACTTCCTCTCTCTGTTCTCAACTGCGAGAGAGCTTCTCCTTTGGGCGAACGAGAACGAGACCCAGCTGTTGACAAGGTTTGTTCAAGGGCAGAGAAACATCAGGGCAGACATGCTCAGCAGGAGGGGACAAGTCCTTCCCACAGAGTGGACTCTCAACCCGCATGTCTGTCGGAGCCTCTGGAAGTTGTGGGGCAGACCTGTAATAGACCTTTTCGCCTCCGGTCTAAACAAGAGGATCCCAACTACTGCTCCCTAGTCCCGGACGAGGAAGCTGTTGCAGTGGACGCCTTCTTGATGGATTGGACGGGGCTGGACATGTATGCCTTTCCCCCGTTCAAGATCATCAATCTGGTTGTCAGGAAATTCGCTCTCCTCGATTCGGGACGAATGATCCTAGTGGCTCCATTCTGGCCTGCGAGGGAATGGTTCACCGAAGTGGTAGGGTTGCTGATGGACTTTCCAAGAAGACTCCCGGCAAGTCCAGATCTTCTCAGACAACCCCACTTCGAGAGATTTCACCAAAACCCCCTCGCTCTCAATCTGACTGCCTTCAGACTGTCGAAAAGCTCGTTAGATCTCGAGGCTTTTCGGCACAAGCGGCGAAAGCTATTGCCAGGGCAAGGAGGATCTCTTCACAAAGAGTCTACCAGTCAAAGTGGGAGACCTTTAGAGCTTGGTGCAGGAGGCGCAAGGTTTCCTCATCCTCTACCTCTCTAAGCCAGATTGCAGACTTTCTTTTGTATCTCAGGCAGGATGCTAAGCTGGCTGTATCTACCATTAAAGGATACAGGAGCATGCTCTCAACTGTCTTTAGGCATAGAGGCTTAGAGTTATCTCAGAATAAGGACTTGCAGGACCTCATTAGGTCTTTTGAGACAACGAAGCAGGTGCACTTAAGACCCCCTTCTTGGAACCTGGATGTGGTGCTTAAGTTTTTGTGCTCCAGGAAGTTTGAGCCTATCTCGCAAGCTTCTCTGCGAGATGTGACTAAGAAAACCCTCTTCCTTTTGTCTCTAGCGACTGCCAGGAGGATCAGCGTGGTTCAGGCAATCGAGAAGCGTGTAGGCTTCACCCTAAATGGAGCGGTTTGTGCCTTGAGGTTCGACTTTCTCGCCAAGAATGAGAACCCTTCGAAACCCTGGCCTAGCTAGGACTTTTGAAGTCCCTAACCTCACGAATCTAGTAGGTCAGGAACAGGAAAGCCTCCTCTGCCCGGTTAGGGCTCTCAAGGCTTATTTGGCCCACACTAAGAGCGTGAGGGGTGCTTCCAACTCCTTATGGTGTTCGGTGAAGGATCCTCAAAAACCCCTGTCAAAGAACGCTTTGTCCTTTTTCCTGAGGGAAACTATTAGGGAAGCCCACCTCTTTTGTGAGGAAGAAAACTTCGCCCTGTTAAAAGTACGGGCTCACGAAGTAAGGGCCATTGCTGCTTCGCTGGCATACCGGAAAAATATGTCGGTTAAGCAGATCATGGATGCAACGTTCTGGAGGAGCAACTCTGTCTTTGCTTCTCATTACCTCAGAGAGGTAAGAGTGGACTATGACAAGTGTTATACCTTGGTCCCATACGTAGCTGCGGCTTCTGTATTAGGCAAAAGAGTTACTACCCCCACTCAACCTTAGTTTATGTACTTGTATATGGGTTTGTGTTTTTTATGGTTGTCTGAGGTCCTCGTCTTGTGGTACGGTTCCCTCAGTCCAGATAGATAGTTTATATCTATTTCTGCAAGGTTAGGTAGTTAGCTTTAGTAAGGTTGCAGGTTTTTATTATATGGGAAGGTAGTTTCTGAAGTCTAGTCAAGTTGTTGGTCCTACCCCTTTGACAGACTCGATTGAGTTGTTTGCAGCGTAGCAGGTCTACTCCTGGCTGAACACTCCTAAGGGAAAGTGACTCTAGAGGCAGTTACCTTTGAAGTCAGCTACCTTAGCAGGTAAGGAATCAAGGTGTTTGTTCTCCTACAACTCTTTTGTTGTTTCCCCAACTATGTTTTTCTGTCTGTTTCCCTCCTCCAAATGTGTGAATCAGCTATATATATATAACTGCCAGGTAAGTTCTATTCATAAAAATGGAGTTTTTATGATAAAACAAAGTTTTATGAATACTTACCTGGCAGTTATATATATATTTTAAAGCCCACCCACCTCCCCTCAGGAGACAGGTCGTGCAAAGATAATCTGAGGAACAGAAAACGGGAATGATTCCAAGTACCACCCTGTAAGGGTTGTTAACCATCTAACCACACAACCACCACAAGGCGGTTGCCGCGATTTTCGATTAAATTCTGCCGCAGTCGGAGACTCCGCTATATATATATATAACTGCCAGGTAAGTATTCATAAAACTTTGTTTTATCATAAAAACTCCATTTTCTTTCAGCCGCCATATTGGCAAGAGCTTTGGAAATTCACTCGCCGTTTATCAGGAATTAACAGTGTTCTTGGTGATGTACAATTGTTTTCTGGGCTCGAACCTGCGCCGCCCAGTGAATTAGCTCCATTTAGCACTTATTCTTAGGTAATTTACTGCTAAATATACCAGAGAAAAAATGTAAAGGAGTGCTAGGTTAACTAGCTCGCTCACCTATTGGTGTCGGTATAAAATTGGGCGTATAATCCAGAGGTCCCGCACTATTTAGATTCATCCACGACAGAAACCCCAAAAGAGGAGAGCCGTTCTACCTCACTCGGTACTACTAACAATGCATCCGCTCAGAACCCAACTCCTTTTAGCACGTCTTGTGTGTAACCCGCTTTTTTGTTGTGCTCTCGTTTTTTCGCTTATTTTCTTTGGATTATGGCTTCTTCGTCGGTTTCCCTGGAGACACCGTCTAAGTTAAGTACCAAGCTGTGTTTTGCTGTGTTTTGAGCAACCTAGATCGTCTAATATTTGAATTATAGGAGTGTATTCTCTTCGTTCATACCGATCTTGCTTGATTCCATTTACAGTTGGTACTCCTGTTTTGAGAGCTTTTAGTTTCACTCGCGGTGTTACTATATGTATTATTTTTATTATAAAATTTTACTTGTTATTATGGATATTCATTTTTTAGCGTTTAGAACCCTCGTGGTTCAAATTTTGGGCCGATATCATTTACGTATCGTTATGGCTGCCGACCTTCGTGCTAGGCGGCAATGTTATTTTTTAAGCCATCAGATGTGTCTTTTGTGATTTAATTATTATGTTGCATGCCTTGCCCAAAAATTTTTATGTGTTTATTTTATATTATCAACGCTATTACTATTATAATGAATATTGTGCTATTACTCCGTTTGATCTGTCTGGTTGGGGTTCGTCAGTTGGTAGCCCTGCTGCTCCGTATCACGTGATCCTCCCCCATGCTCCCCCTCTCGCTAGGTGGGTGGCTAGGCTTCTCTCCCCCTCTCCCCTAGGGGACCGTTGCCTTCCCTCCTTGTAGAGGGGGTAGTTCAGTGTTTATGGACTTTGTCCTCCGGGTGTCCCGGCGGGTTCGGCTCTGTCTAGTCTGGTTGGCCACCGGTCAACAGAGTTGGATCCCGGTGCACCCTATTTTATATTCACTTATCACACTGGTTTATGTTATATGAAACCCTCTGGGTTCCGTTGGCGGTTCTTATCTACAGTTCCGCCCCCCTATTTAATTTATAACAGTTCCTATGATGATTATATGACAGATCACTACCCCGGAGTTCCTATACGAATTGGTTTTGGATACTTTTATTCCCCGGCCCGGGGCTTAGCCTCGCCCCGGGAAATCAGACACCCTGTGTCTCAAATTTTTGTTGTTGCATCCTTTTTTATACTCCCGGCTCGACCGGAATGGATGGCTATACTTTAGTCTTAAGCTAGACTTTTGTTTAGGCCGGGTCCTCCGGACCCGCCCCTACTTAAGAATATTACAGTTAAGCCCTAATCTTGTGTTAGGCTTATGTTAGGCCCGGGTCCTCCGGACCCGCCCCTACTTAAGAGAATTACAGTTTCTCATATACTATTTACTTTAGTCTTAAGCTAGACTTATGTTTAGGCCGGGTCCTCCGGACCCGCCCCTACTTAAGAATATTACAGTTAAGCCCTAATCTTGTGTTAGGCTTATGTTAGGCCCGGGTCCTCCGGACCCGCCCCTACTTAAGAGAATTACAGTTTCTCATATACTATTTACTTTAGTCTTAAGCTAGACTTATGTTTAGGCCGGGTCCTCCGGACCCGCCCCTACTTAAGAATATTACAGTTAAGCCCTAATCTTGTGTTAGGCTTATGTTAGGCCCGGGTCCTCCGGACCCGCCCCTACTTAAGAGAATTACAGTTTCTCATATACTATTTACTTTAGTCTTAAGCTAGACTTATGTTTAGGCCGGGTCCTCCGGACCCGCCCCTACTTAAGAGAATTACAGTTTCTCATATACTATTCTTTTTATAGATGGTGCATTGTCAGACGACAGCCTGTGCAGCTGTTCTACATCAGCCCTGCGGCCATACCGTCTGTCGGTCTCACGCCCTCTGCGGTGTGCAGCTGGAGGATGTCGTGATATGGCACCCGGATAACTGTGTGGTCTGTTTTGACCTCGTTACCACCCTTGGATCTGACTCGGTGAGTCCCGTTGGCTATGTTGCCTTCTTATTTATCTTACCTTTTTTGGCATACATACACTATTTAGTAAGATATCTATGGTCTTGAAGGACCACTGGGAGTCTGCCCTTTTATAATTCCCACTATTATTTCAGGCATCCCCGGAGCAAAAGTCTGCGGCTCGGGCCACACTGAAAGTGTGGGTTGGTGGTTTTGCCCGGAACGTGAAGTCCAAGCGGCCGTACGTCCTCTCCGAGGACTACTGTTCCCTGATTTACCCCAACGCCAAGTCTTCAGCCGCTGTGGCTAGGCATGTTGCAGCTCCCATCATTGCCCACATTGATGCCACCATAGCGGGGTTTATTGATCCAGAGCAGGATCCGTCGGACGCCCCCGGAGATCTAGAAGACAATGTTGCCTCCATGAACCTTGACGTGGAACCCATGTTATTGGATGATCCAGATACAGGTAGGGTGGTAAGTGAGGCAGGTGTTTCTGGCGCTGAGATTCCTATCCTCAGCCCCTCTCTTTCTTCTTCTTCTGATCGCTCTTCCTTCCATGGTTTTTCTGGGGACCGTGATTCGTCCCAAAGATCACACCCGGTTCCCCCCAAGAATAAGTCTAGAACCTTACCTAAAGTTCATAAGCCTCATAAGGCTTCTCATGGTTCTAAACAGAATACAAACCTGTCATCTAAGGCTTCTGGCTGCTCCTCTAAGTCTCGCGACCCGGGAGTTCATTCCGCCACACCTGCTGCTAGCCCGGGCCTTTCCGAATCAGCCATGCTTCGCATCGTGTCGGAGATGCAGGCTAAGTTTGTATCAGAGATCCAGTCTAAGATGGACACGATGTTCTCTAACATCGGTCAGAGACTTGGGGCATTAGAGCAAGGTGCTCCGGAGCGGGTCCAAAGCTCTCTCATCCCGGATGCCTCTAAGCTCCCGCAGTTTGCCAAAAACAACCCTTGGCGTATGGCTCTTCATTCCCCGTTCTCAGACGGAATGTTAACTTTGGAGGGTCTTGGCACTCGTCCCCTAGAGGACTTTGAATTCTTTCCTCCTGGTCTGGCATTTCCATTTCATGGTTATGCCAGGCTTACCGAGGAAGCTTTGGTTCGGTTAGACAAGGTCCCCAAGGAGACAGTCATCTTCCCAAAAGAGCAGGCCCAATCTGTGTGGGCCAGATTCCTGAATGACATCGGCTGCACCAACACTATGTTGACGCCTTATAAGAGCTCTTTTACAATGTTCCTAATGGACAAAAACACCGTGACTCCATGTGTTAAGGTAGCAGAGCTTGCCTTCCAATATGCTCTGGAGGAGAAGCCCTTGCCTCCCATCCGAGAGGTGGATCCAATCTCCCTCCTTCTTCCTTCAGGCATTGAGTGTTGGGACAACGTCCATACCACATTTACCTCTGGAAAGCTAGCAGCAGACTGTGCTTCGGTAATGTTTAGTGAGCGGCTTCCCCGTCTCCCGGAATCCCTCATTAAACAGGAGTATGATTCTCGCCTACGCGTTGGCCGTACTCTGAACCTGGCCACTTCCACGGAGTCGATAGCCTTGACTTACGATACTGAGAGTATTTTTAAATCTCTCAACAAGGCTACGTTGCAGTCATTATACTACGACCTGTATGACTTCGCTACTGCTAAACGCAAGTGTCGCAAACATGTCCTGGCAGAGGCGACTATTAGGCATGAACCTAATAAGCTGATCCGGTCCTCCTGTTGGGGTTCAAACCTCTTCCCTGAGGACCTTGTAGAGGAAGTCTTGGCGGAGGCCACTAGAGTCAACCAGAGCCTTAAAGCCCGTTGGGGTTTGACTCCTAAACGTAAATCTGACCCTGCAAATTACCAAGCCCGGGGTAGGAAGAAGCTCCGTCCATATACTTCCACCCAGTTCAGGCAACAGCAGACTGGTTCGCCCATTTTCCGGCTGCCTCTTCCCCCATCTCCTGTTGCCCCGGCACAGCCTTCCACCTCTCAGGCTCCTTCGGACGACTATGTCACCGTTCTGCTTCCTAAGAGCCAGCTTTCTGGTGCCTCCGCCACTTCTCCTGCCTTTAACCAGTCGTATGAGGCTCATAGCTCTTCCCAGAGTTATGGTAGAGGTAGAGGCTACCACCGTGGTTCTAACCAGAACAAAGGCAGGGGAAGAGCTTTTTGCAGAGGAAAGAACTTCCGAGGCGGACGTGGAGGCAACTCCTCAAACCAATACTGAGGTGCAGCAGGTAGGGGGGAGGCTCTATGCCTTCCGCAACAAATGGAGGTTCAGTCCCTGGGCGTTCAGTATCATCTCCAAGGGACTGGGGTGGAGTTGGATTCAAGGACCTCCTCCTCCGAACAAATTTCGTCAACATTCCACTCCGGACCTGGTCGAATTTGTCCAGGATCTTTTACAAAAGAACGCCGTACAAGAAACGAAACACCTGAAGTTTCAAGGTCGGCTGTTCAGTGTCCCGAAGAAGGATTCAGACAAGAGAAGAGTGATTCTAGACCTATCCCTTCTCAACTTGTCCATTCAATGCGACAAGTTTCGAATGCTTACCGTCTCGCAGGTGCGGACCTTACTTCCCCGTGGGGCCGTCACCACCTCTATCGATCTTACAGACGCCTATTATCACGTCCCGATAGCGAGACACTTCCGTCCGTACCTAGGCTTTCGCTTAGGGGACAAAAGTTACTCCTTCAAGGTGATGCCTTTCGGGCTCAACATCGCCCCAAGGATCTTCACAAAGTTAGCAGAAGTCGCTGTTCAGGAACTCAGGAATCAAGGGATTCAAGTAGTAGCCTATCTGGACGACTGGCTCATTTGGTCAGACACCTCCCAAAATTGCCTAAAAGCCACTCACAAAGTCATCCATTATCTTCAATCTCTAGGCTTCCAGATCAACTTCAAGAAGTCCCGTCTTCTCCCAAAATCGAAGTTCCAATGGCTCGGCCTGCAATGGGATCTTATATCTCATACTCTGTGTCTTCCCAGACCCAAGAGGTTAGAGATTGCAAGGAACACCAAACGCTTTCTCAAAGACAAAGTAAGTTCCAGACGACTCCAAGAGAGGATTCTGGGGTCCCTTCAGTTTGCCTCAGTGACGGATCTTCTTCTGAAGGCAAAATTGAAAGATATCAATCGTGTCTGGCGTTCGAGGGCGAACCGGAAGCTCCGGGACAGGAAAGTCCGCCTTCCTCCCATTCTACGGGAAAGACTTCTTCCTTGGACAAGAGCAAACAGTCTGTCAAAGTCAGTTCCCCTTCGATTTCCGCCTCCGAAATTAATCATTCACACGGACGCATCCTTATCAGGTTGGGGCGGTTATTCTCAGCTCAAGAAAGTTCAAGGTCTTTGGACTCCCTTGTTCCGCCAATTTCACATCAATGTGCTAGAGGCCATGGCAGTTCTTCTAACCCTGAAACGTCTTGCTCTTCCCAAGAAACAACACCTTCGTCTGGTCCTCGACAGCGAAGTGGTGGTCCGCTGCCTCAACAGAGGCGGGTCAAAGTCAGGGCCTCTGAACCATGTTCTAGTAGCCATATTCTCCCTAGCAGCCTTGAACCGTTGGCATCTTTCAGCTGTCCACCTGGCGGGAGTCCGGAATGTAGTGGCAGACGCCCTGTCCCGGACCTCCCCTCTAGAATCGGAATGGTCACTCGATCTAAAGTCATTTCGGTGGATTCTCTCTCAGGTTCCCGGTCTCCAAGTGGACCTCTTCGCCACGGAATCCAACCACAAATTGAGAGTATATGTGGCTCCCAATCTAGACCCTCAGGCTTACGCCACAGACGCCATGTCACAGAATTGGGACACCTGGGAAAAGATTTATCTCTTTCCCCCGGTGAGTCTTTTGCTGAAAGTTCTAGACAAACTGAGATCCTTCAAGGGACAAGTAGCCTTGGTCGCACCCAACTGGCCCAAGAGCAACTGGTATCCTCTCCTGCGAGAGTTGAGACTATACCCTCACCCGATACCCAATCCGGTTCTGTCTCAGATAGTACAAACACGCGTTGTGTACGCTTTCTCAAACATTCAGAGCGCCCTAACTTTATGGACTTTATGAAGTTTGCGGCTATGCATGGTGCCAATATTGATCCTCAAAACACCTTGTTCCTAGAATCGGATAAACGGGATTCCACCATCCGCCAGTATGACTCTGCAGTTAAAAAGTTGGCAAAATTTTTAATAGACTCAGACGTGAACGGTAGGAACTTGAACCTTACAGTCACTTTCTTTAGATCTTTATTAGAATCAGGTCTGGCAGCCAATACTATCACCACTATTAAATCGGCTCTGAAAAAGATCTTCCTAGTGGGTTTTAACATAGACTTAACCGTCTCTTTGTTAGCTTCAATTCCGAAAGCTTGTGCCAGACTGAAACCGGTTACTCGTCCTACTCCGGTGACCTGGTTCCTTAATGACGTACTCAGATTGGCTTCTGATACCATTAACAGTTCTTGTGATTACATTCCCCTTCTCAGGAAAACACTTTTCCTGGTGAGCTTGGCTTCCGGGGCAAGAATTTCTGAATTGGCAGCCTTGTCGAGAGACCCGGGTCATATTGACTTCCTGCCTTCAGGAGAGGTCCTTCTTTCTCCTAACAAATTCTTTTTGGCTAAGAACGAAGACCCTCAAAACAGATGGTCTTCCTGGAAAATTGTTCCCCTCACGCAAGATCCGTCTCTGTGCCCTGTTACTACTCTTAGGTCTTATTTATCCCGGACCTCCTCTAACTCCTCGGGGCCTCTATTCGTTAGAGAACAAGGCGGTACCATTACTATTAAAGGGATCAGGCAACAAATCTTGTATTTTATTAAACAAGCTAACCCTGACTCTTTTCCTCTTGCACATGATATCAGGGCGGTTGCTACCTCGGTGAACTTCTTTCACCACATGAATTTTACAGACCTTTCCAGGTATACAGGGTGGAAATCACCGTCAGTGTTCAAGAAACACTACCTTAAACATTTGGAAGCCCTAAAATTTTCTACAGTAGCCGCAGGGAGCGTAGTTACTCCCAAGTAACTCACAGGTTAATGCCTTGACTCTTTATCTCTCCCTCTTACCTGCCTCATTTATACCCTATTGTATTCGTTGGTCTCGCACCTGAATACTGTTATTATATTTGTAAATTTTATACTCCTGAGTATCTGTATATATTATCACTCACGGCATTATTATACCTACCTTATTGGATTTATGTTCATATTTAAGATACCCTTATAATTGTTTTTTGGTACTCATCTCTGATTAAAAGCATCCTGTATTTCCCTTACGCTTATGTTTTTTCCTTTATTTTGCAAGTTTGGTGACATTTTCTCTTGTATAGATTCACTGGGCGGCGCAGGTTCGAGCCCAGAAAAGGGATTTTGACGTAGGAAAAATCTATTTCTGGGCGAAGGACCTGTGCCGCCCAGTGAACCCTCCCAGCTCCTCTCCCTTGGAGTCCCCAAACTTTGGGTGCTAAGGAGTTGGGTTCTGAGCGGATGCATTGTTAGTAGTACCGAGTGAGGTTGAACGGCTCTCCTCTTTTGGGGTTTCTGTCGTGGATGAATCTAAATAGTGCGGGACCTCTGGATTATACGCCCAATTTTATACCGACACCAATAGGTGAGCGAGCTAGTTAACCTAGCACTCCTTTACATTTTTTCTCTGGTATATTTAGCAGTAAATTACCTAAGAATAAGTGCTAAATGGAGCTAATTCACTGGGCGGCACAGGTCCTTCGCCCAGAAATAGATTTTTCCTACGTCAAAATCCCTTTATTGGTTTTGACTTTTGCATTTATTGGACTAGCTTACGGATTCTCTTGGATATCTACTGATTTGAATTAATTTGAATTAATTTTGACCCTTGCTTGAATTGATCTCTCTATTTACATTTCCAAAATGGCTGACCCCTCCCCTTCATATAGGAATTGCATTAAAGGGTGTAAAACTCGGCTTGCAAAAGCCTCGGTGGATCTCCATTCAATTTGCATTAAATGTTGGGGTAAAATATGTAATTTTGAGGATAGATGTCAAGAGTGTTTTGATTAATCCGAGAGTCAATGGTTAGCTTATGATCGCTACTCTCGTAAATTGGAAAGGGATAGAATTAGACATAGTTCCTCCCGTTCAAGGGATGTATCATTTTCAAATGTCATTGAACCTAATTCCCCGATAGTGGTAGATCCTGAACCTAATCCTATTCAATCTGAACCAACAATGAAGGTTATGATGACAGCGATCCAGGCTCTTGGTTTGAGAGTGAAATCGCTGGCAGCTGACAGAGACCAAATTTTGTCCGATGTGAATCTACTCAAAAGTGGTAATATTATTAGTGATGTTAATGTGTTCAGTGATGTGGAGGGTGCGTCTGTGCGTTCTTGTTGTTCACCTAGCCTTAGACCTCTTGCAAGCTCCCGGGCCCATGAGAGAAGTAAAGTCGAGTGGCGAAAGGGAACGAGAGGCGTCATCAAGCGCGCAGACGTACCTTCGAGCGTTCCTGTTGAATCTATTTCTCAGATCGCTGCCCCTCACCATGGGAAAGGTGAGGTTAGTTTTAAATATTAAACTTAGCCGGTGAATATATAATAGCTGACGTCTCCGACGGCCCGACAGATCCAAAAACTCGCGAGCGATCGCCGTGAAGGTTGCGGGTGTGCCCACCAGCGCCGACTATCGGCCAGATACCGCATATACTAGTCAATTTCTCCAGTTCTTCTCTGTCGGTCTTGCCGACAAGTTGGTTCCGCTTGCTGTTGACCTCGAGTTTTTCTACCGAATTGGTGAAGTACTTTGTTGGTTGTTTTATTGGCGTTCGCTGTGTTGGTGTGTTTTCTTCAATAAAACTCTTGAAACCCTTTTTTGGCTTGTGTTTCTTGTTGATGAATTTGGATTTGACTTGGATTTTCTTTGGTTGTTCAAAATGGCTGACCCTTCTCCTGTTTATCGCAAGTGTGCGAGAGAATGTAACAAACGTCTTCCCAAGGCCTCTATCGACCCTCATACTGTTTGTTCTAATTGCCGGGGTAAATCCTGCCAATTAGGAGATCGGTGTGAGGAGTGCGTGGTCTTGTCGGAATTCGAATGGCTTGAGTATGAAAAATATACTTGTAAGCTCGAAAGAGATAGGGTGAGGAGAAGCTCCTCTAGATCTTTGGAATTTTCCTCCTCCCATGCCCCTGAACCTAATCCTTCCCCTGTAGTGGTTGTTCCTGAACCCCCTGCTAGCACTCATGAACCGTCTATGCGGGATATGTTTTTAGCGATTCAAGCTTTAGGCGAGAAAGTTGAGTCCTTAGCCTCGGACCGTAATCAGTTAATGTCCGATGTAAAGTTGTTGAAAAGTGGTAAAGCAGAAAATCTAAGTGATAAAGTGATAAGAGCGCAAAATGTGTTTAGTGTTGCGACCGAGGGTTCGTCTGTTCGTGCTTGTCGCTCCCCTAGTCCGAGACCTCTTTCAAGCTCCCATGCACCAGGGAGAAGTAATGTCGTAGGACTTAAGGGGGCAAGAGGTATAAACCAGCGTACAGACGTTCCCTCTTTGGTATCAGACGTTTCTCGTCAAGAACGTCCTTACCATAAGACGGGTGAGACTAAGTTCTCCTCGTCCTCTGACGACTTATCGCATAAGAAACCTTGGCGCAAGGTTTCTAGGCCCTTAAAGCGAAAGTCAGTCCCTTCAGGACAGGTCCAGCGTCCTGGCTGTAGCCATTGGGACAGCTCTGACCACTTGCAGTCATCGGATGGCTGTTCGCCCGTTAAGCGAAAGCGTAACACAGAGTCCGAGGGTCTCGGTAGAGGCAATGTTTTGCCAGCGCAGACGTTACCGACGTTACGGCCCGTTCCGACTCCCGTTGACCCGAAGTGGGTTGTCCTGCGGGACATGCAGTCTAAGCTTTCTTCTCTTATGGAAGATTATGAGCATGGACAGGTTCACGATGATCCTTTGCTTGCGGTTCGCCAGTGCGATGAACGTGACTCTGGCCTTCAGCCGCCTAAACGAGTGTTTTCTCGTCCGTTTGATGTTAGTACTAACGTTTCTAGTGCTTTGAAACGCGATGCTGGTCGTGTTCCTCGTCTTTCACGTCAGTCACGTGACGTGGAACCCCCCTTGCTACAGTCTCGGACTGACGTTCAGCAGCTGCCACCGCAGCCCTGCACTGACGTTCGCCGACCGACTCCGTTGCCTCGCCGTGACGTTGAGCGTCTGTCACCGCAGTCGGAAGTTGTTTTGCCTGCTCAGACCCTGCAGTCAATGCAGTCTCGACGTGATGTCGAGCGACATTCAACTCAAACTGTTGTTGCTTGTCAGTCACAAGACTTTCAGTCTTTTCAGCCGCGGCGTGACGTTGTTTCCTCAGCTGTTGCTGCTGCTCCGTTGCTTGTTGACATTGCCTGTCAAGCGTTGCCTCCTAGACATGTCTCTCCGTTTCACGAGACTCGGCAGTTGTCGGACGAAGTTCCGTCGGATGAGGAAGTCGCTGATCCCCTTCCAACTGATATGCCTTTGGGGACTTTTTCAGATGGAGAGGAGCCTAAAGTTGCTCAGCCCTCTCTTGATTTTAAAAAGATCATGCTGATTTTTAAGGATCTTTTTCCTGACCATTTTGTGACTGCTGCTCCTCGTTCGCCTCCGTCAGAGTTCACGCTAGGCCTAGCTGCTTCGACGCCGTCATTTACTAAGCTAGTGCTCTCTCGCTCTTCTAAGAGAGCTTTGCGTTTACTAGGCGACTGGTTGATGACCAGGAGGAGTTTGGGGAAGACAGCCTTTGCTTTTCCCCCTTTTAAACTGGCTTCTCGAGCGAGCGTCTGGTATGACACGGGAGAAGTTCTCGGCTTGGGAGTTCCTGCCTCTGCCCAGGGAGACTTCTCAAGCCTCATAGACTCTCCCCGTCGTCTGGCCATGAGACGCTCAAAAGTTAGCTGGTCCGCTTCGGACCTTGATCATCTCCTCAAAGGGGTCTTTAGGGCCTTTGAAGTTTTTAACTTTTTGGATTGGTCGCTGGGAGCCTTGAGCAGGAAGATCTCTTCAGCCGACCGTGATGTATCTGTACAAATTATGTCCTGCATGGACAAAGCTATCCGGGATGGCTCTAATGAACTTGCTGCTACGTTTACGGCAGGAGTCCTTAAGAAGAGGGAGACTCTTTGTTCGTTCCTGTCTGCAGGAGTAACTCCCTGTCAAAGGACGGAGCTCCTCTTTGCGCTGTTATCATCTGCCTTATTCCCCCAGCAGTTGATTAAGGATATCGCGGCGTCGCTAGTACAAAAGGATACCCATGACTTGATGGCTACGTCAGCGCGTAAGGCTGCGCCTTCTTCATCCTCTTATGTCGTTAGACCTAAGTTCGATACTCCAGCGACGAGGTTTATCCCGCCCTTTCGTGGCAGAGCTCCCAGTAAGGGAGGCGCTCGTGCCGATAGTAAGAGAGGTAAGAGGAGAGGATCTAAGTCCTCCCGTGGCAGAGTCTGACTGCCCACGTCCTCAGACAGCGGTAGGGGCCAGATTAACCAACTTCTGGCAGGCCTGGGAGAAGAGGGGTGCAGACCGGGAGTCTGTTTTGTTGCTAAAGGAGGGGTACAAAATACCTTTTGTACGCACACCTCCTCTGGTAAAAGTCCCTATAGACCTCTCTCCCAGGTATCGAGAGGAGTCAAAGAGACAGGCACTACAGCTGCAGGTGTCTCAGTTGCTAGAGAAGGGAGCAGTGGTGAAAGTCTCGGACCTTCAATCACCGGGGTTTTACAACCGTCTCTTCCTAGTTCCAAAGCATACAGGAGGTTGGAGGCCGGTGCTGGATGTCAGTGCTCTCAACGTTTTTGTTGTCAAAACAAAATTTACGATGGAGACCACCAAGTCCGTCCTAGCAGCAGTCAGAGAGGGAGACTGGATGGTCTCTCTCGACCTGCAGGATGCGTACTTCCACATTCCTATACACCCGGATTCTCAACCGTATCTGAGGTTTGTATACAGGAATGTAGTGTACCAATTCCGAGCACTGTGCTTCGGCCTCAGCCCTGCTCCTCTTGTTTTTACGAGGCTCATGAGAAATGTAGCAAAATTTCTACATTTGTCGGGGATTCGAGCCTCCCTGTACCTGGACGACTGGCTGCTCAGAGCGTCGTCCCGTCATCGCTGTCTGCAGGACCTTCAATGGACGTTGGATCTTGCAAAGGAGTTGGGCCTGTTGGTGAACATAGAGAAGTCTCAGCTGACTCCCTCCCAAACGATTCTCTATTTGGGGATGGAGATACAGAGTCTAGCTTTTCGGGCTTTTCCGTCTGCCACCAGGATAGAGCAAGCCTTGCTCAAAGTCCGTCTCATGCTAGAGAAAGACCATTGCTCTGTGAGAAGTTGGATGAGCCTCCTAGGGACGCTATCATCCCTGGAACAGTTTATCTCTCTAGGGAGACTTCACCTTCGCCCTCTCCAATTCCATTTAGACTCCCATTGGAACAAGAACAAAACTTTGGAGGCGGTCTCGATCCCGATCTCCGAACCAGTCAAGACTTGCCTGAGCTGGTGGGACAGCAATATACGTCTTCGAGAAGGTCTGTCCCTGGCAGTCAAGAACCCAAACCACGTGTTATTTTCAGACGCGTCGGATTTGGGTTGGGGAGCGACTCTGGACAGTCTGGAATGTTCGGGTCTTTGGACGACAGAGCAGAGGAGCCTTCACATCAACTGCAAGGAGCTGTTGGCTGTTCACTTGGCTCTGACAAGTTTCGAGAGTCTTCTTCGAAACAAGGTGGTGGAAGTGAATGCGGACAACACCACGGCCTTGGCGTATATCTCCAAGCAAGGAGGCACTCACTCCCACGCTCTGTTCGTCATCGCAAGGGACCTCCTCATCTGGTCAAAAGATCGAGGCATCTCACTGTTGACGAGGTTCGTCCAAGGGAAATTGAACGTTTTGGCGGACTGTCTCAGTCGGAAGGGTCAGGTGATCCCTACAGAATGGACCCTCCACAAGGATGTATGCAAGAGTCTTTGGATGACTTGGGGTCAGCCCACCATAGACCTCTTTGCAACCTCACTGACCAAAAGGCTCCCAACCTATTGCTCTCCAGTCCCATATCCAGAGGCGGCCCACATAGATGCCTTTCTGTTGGACTGGTCTCACCTGGACGCTTACGCATTTCCGCCGTTCAAGATCGTCAACAAGGTGTTGCAGAAGTTCGCCTCTCACGAAGGGACAAGGTTGACGTTGGTTGCTCCCCTCTGGCCCGCGAGAGAGTGGTTCACAGAGGTACTTCAATGGCTGGTAGACGTCCCAAGGAGTCTACCCTTACGGATGGATCTCGTACGGCAACCGCACGTAAGGAGACTTCATCAAAGCCTCCCCGCGCTTTGTCTGACTGCCTTCAGACTATCGAAAGACTCTCAAGAGCTCGAGGCTTTTCGAAGGAGGCAGCCAGAGCGATCGCGAGGGCTAGGAGATCATCTACTATCAAGGTCTACCAGTCGAAGTGGGAGGTATTTAGAGAGTGGTGCATTTCCTCCTCTATTTCCTCTTCCAGTACCTCTGTAGCGCAGATTGCGGACTTTCTCCTGCATCTGAGAAATGTTCGCTCCCTCTCTGCTCCCACCATTAAAGGCTACAGGAGCATGTTGGCCTCTGTTTTCAGACATAGAGGCTTGGATCTGTCAAATAACAAAGATCTCCAAGACCTCCTTAAGTCTTTCGAGACCTCTAAGGAGCGTCGTATGTCAACTCCTGCTTGGAATTTGGACGTGGTCCTGCAGTTCCTGATGTCAGACAGGTTTGAGCCATTACATTCAGCCTCCCTGAAGGATCTCACCCTCAAGACACTTTTTTTAGTGAGCTTGGCTACAGCTAAAAGGGTCAGTGAGATCCATGCCTTTAGTAAGAACATCGGCTTCTCTACGAATAAAGCTATATGTTCTCTTCAGCTTGGTTTTTTGGCCAAGAACGAACTGCCTTCTCGTCCTTGGCCTAAATCCTTTGAAATACCTAGTCTGTCAGAAATCGTAGGTAATGAAGTTGAAAGAGTGCTGTGCCCCGTGAGAGCTCTTAAGTTTTACTTAGCTCGAACTAAACCTATACTAGGTGGTTCTGAGGCCTTATGGTGCTCCGTTAAGAAGCCCTCATTGCCCATGTCTAAAAATGCGTTATCGTACTTTATTAGATTTTTAATCCGGGAAGCACATTCTCATTTAAATGAGAAAGATCGTTGTTTGCTTAAGGTCAAGACTCACGAAGTGAGAGCAATAGCGACTTTGGTGGCTTTTAAGCAAAACAGATCTCTTCGAAGTATTATGGACGCGACCTTTTGGAGGAGCAAGTCAGTGTTCGCTTCATTTTACTTAAAAGACGTCCAGACTCTTTATGAGGACTGCTACACCCTGGGTCCATTCGTTGCAGCGAGTGCAGTAGTGGGTGAGGGTTCTACCACTACATTCCCTTAATCCCAATATCCTTTTAATCTTCTCTTGAAATGTTTTTTAATCTTGTCTTGGGTTGTTCGGAAGACTAGGAAGTCTTTCGCATCCTTTTTGATTTGGCGGGTGGTCAAATGTTGTTTCTTGAGAGCGCCCAGATTAAGGGTATTGATGAGGTCCTGTTATAGGGGTGTTCGCCCTGGATATAACAGCTCCTGGAAGTCTTTCAGCATCCTGGAAGGATGGCTGGGCTTCGTGAGGAAAGCGGACTAATGAGGCAGAGTAATCATCAGAGTCAGCTTCCTTACCAGGTACCTATACTTAAGTTGTTTTTTTATGAAATATTTGTCAAAAAACTCTTGAGCATATACGCCTTTATTGTATTAATACTGGTCTCTACCCACCACCATGGGTGTGAATCAGCTATTATATATTCACCGGCTAAGTTTAATATTTAAAAATGATATTTTCCTTATAAAATAAATTTTTGAATATACTTACCCGGTGAATATATAAATTAAAGGCCCTCCCTTCCTCCCCGATAGAGACCCAGCGGACTGAGAAGAACTGGAGAAATTGACTAGTATATGCGGTATCTGGCCGATAGTCGGCGCTGGTGGGCACACCCGCAACCTTCACGGCGATCGCTCGCGAGTTTTTGGATCTGTCGGGCCGTCGGAGACGTCAGCTATTATATATTCACCGGGTAAGTATATTCAAAAATTTATTTTATAAGGAAAATATCATTTTTTTGTCCTCGTCCTCGGATGAGACAAAACAAAGAAAGGGCTGGTGTCAAGCTTCCAGACCCCTTAAAAGAAAAGTGGATGAAGGCTCACAAGGTCGCGATCCTTCACCACACAGGCCTAGTTGTAGTCATTGGGACTCGCCAGAGAACTTTCAGCTGCATACTCAATGCTCTCCGCCTAAGCGTTTTAACAAGACGTCAGATATTGACAGAATGATTCAGACTGAATCAGAAATTATTCCTGAGTCTGAGGTTACGGTGCATGCACTACCGTTTCCATCGGACTGGATTCAATCTCCCGCTTATGAGGAGCGTTATGAGAGTGACGAAGAGCGAGAATTCGCTATGGAAGTTTCGACCCCTGTTTCTCAAACGATGTCGCACAGGCGGCCTAAGTGGTCTATGGTGCTTGATATGAAACAACAACTATCTACTTTCATGCATTCTTATCAGACCGCAGTCGACAAAGTGTTGGTTCGTCACGATTCCGATCGTGACTTGATGTCGCACAGGCGGCCTACCTTTTCACGCGATGTTGATCGGGGTGATAGAAGTACCGCTTTTAAGTCTGCTAGTACTCTTGCAGTACCTGTTTCTGTTGAAAGTAGACGTCAAGCGAATGAGCGTGCCATCGGGGTTAATCATTCCAAGCGCGACGACAAGCGCCAAGCAGCTGAGCGCGATCTCACGAGCCAGGCGCTTGAGCGTGACGCTACGCGCCTAGTAAAGCGTGTCTTAAAACAAAGAGACCGTGACGTCTCCTGTCAAGCGGACCATGACACCAAACATCAGTCTATTTCAGTTCAGCATGCGCACGAACGTGACGCCAAGCGCAACCTTAAGGAGCGCTAAGCAAGTAAACAAGCTGAGCCACTTGATCGCGCGCATCGCGCGCCTGTCGCCCACGTGCGCGAGCGGCGTTTTTCGGAACTAGAAGCGATGACTCCTGCTGCTATTATTTCTGAAGAGGATCATGATGATCATTCATCCTTGGATGAACCATTTGACATTGCCTCTGAGGATGAAGGAAATAAAACAACACAACACTCTGTTGATTTCAGGAAAATTATGCTGATTTTCTCGGAATTATTTTCTGACAATTTTACTCCTTTAGCTCCTCGCTCCCCTCCATCGGAGTTTACAGTTGGTTTATCTTCAAAAACATCAAGGTTCACTAAGATGGTTCTCTCACGCTCTTCTAAGAGAGCATTAAAATTAATGGAGAACTGGATGCAGTCTAAGAGAGTTGCAGGAAAGACAAACTTCTCGTTTCCACCAGCCAAGTTAGCTTCCAAGTCCAGTATTGGGTATGAAACAGGAGGCGTCTTAGGTTTGGGAGTTCCTGCCTCTGCTCAGGGCGACTTCAAGTTTGGTGGACTCTTCTCGACGCTTTGTTATGAGGAGAACGAAGATCTTCTGGTCCATAACTGAATTCGATCATCTTCTTAAAGGCATATATAGAGCCTTTGATGTTTTTAATTTTCTTGACTGGTCTATGGGTACCTTGGGAAAGAAAGTCTCTGCTCTAAAGGACCCTGAGACTTCTAATCTTATTCATATTATATCCTGCATGGACAAAGCTGTAAGAGATGGTTGAAATGAATTGGCAGCCTTATTCACAGCAGGGGTGGTCAAGAAGCGAGAGACCATGTGCTCTTTTCTCTCTGTGGGGGTCACTCCGTTCCAGAGGTCAGAGTTGCTCTATGCTCCTCTTTCTCCTTCTCTTTTCCCTCAGGAACTGGTAAAGGAGGTAGTTTCTGCCCTCACTCAAAAGGCTACTCATGATCTGGTCGCTAAGTCGGCAAGGAAGGTCCTTCCAACGTCCTTTTCTACTTGTGGGTTCAAGGATGATTCTACTTTTCCACAAACGACAAAGTTTTTTTTGAGGAAAGACAGTCGGCAGAAGCAGCTTCAAACCTGATAGTAGAAGGACCAGAGCAAGAAGAGGTTCGAGGTCAGGCAGGAGCAGAGTCTGACTGCCTGTACCTTCAGACAGCAGTGGGGGCCAGGCTGCACAAATTTTGGCGGACCTGGGAGGAAAAGGGAGCATACCTATGGTCTGTCCAAGTTTTAAAGAAGGGTTACAAAATCCCTTTCATCTCAAAACCCCCATTGATTTCAAACCTGGTGGATCTTTCTCCCAAATACAAGGAAGAAGTAAAGAGGCAGGCCATGCAACTCCAAATGTCCCTCTTCCTGGAGAAGGAGGCTATAGAGAGGGTGAGGGACTTAAAATCACCAGGCTTCTACAACAGGCTGTTCCTGGTTCCCAAGAGCTCGGGAGAATGGAGGCCAATCCTGGACGTAAATGCCCTCAACAACTACGTCCAAAAGACGAAATTTACAATGGAATCCCCAAGTTCAGTTCTTGCGGCAATAAGGAAAGGCGACTGGATGGTCTCATTAGACCTCCAGCATGCTTATTTTCATGTTCCAATTCACCCAAGTTGCAAATGATATCTAAGGTTTGTCTACAGGAAGGAAGTATTCCAATTCCGGGCCCTATGTTTCGGCCTCACTACCGCCCCGCTGATATTCACAAAGATCATGATGAATGTGGCAAGCATGCTCCACTCAAGAGGCATCAGGGCCTCCCTGTATTTGGACGATTGGCTACTAAGAGCCCCATCATTCAATCGCTGTCTGGAGGATTTGCATCTAACAATGAGTCTGGCGAAGGAGTTAGGACTGCTGGTAAATGTAGAGAAGTCTCAATTGATCCCTTCACTGAGGATTCTTTATTTGGGGATGGAGATTCACAGTCTGACTTTTCAGGTTTTTCCATCACCCGAAAGGATTCAGTCAGCTCTCCTAAGGATTCGTGCCTTTTTAAAGAAGGAGCTTTGTTCAGTAAGGGAGTGGATGAGTCTCCTGGGAACCCTTTCCTCACTGGAACAATTCGTGTGTTTGGGGAAGTTAAATTTACGACCCCTTCAGTTCCATCTCAATTGTCATTGGAACAAGGGGAACAGTCTAGACAAAGAGAGCATACCTCTTACGGATCAGATAAAAGAGTGCCTGTGTTGGTGGAACAACTTAGATTCCAGGAGGGTCTCTCTTTGGAACAGAAGAGCCCAGACCTAGCGTTGTTTTCCAACGCCTCGGACTTGGGGTGGGGAGCAACACTGGGAAATTCAGAGATTTTGGGTCTGTGGACAAATCAACAATTAGGTCTCCACATCAACCAGAAGGAACTGTTAGCTCTCAAGGGGATCGAGAATCTAGTACGAAACAAAGTTATCCAAATCAATTCGGACAATACCACAGCTTTGGCATACATAGCGAAGCAAGGAGGAACGCATTCCAGGCCTCTTTACGAGTTAGCAAAAATGCTTCTCATTTTGGCACATCAAAGAAATATTTCCCTATTAATATGATTCATTCAAGGGGAAAGGAATGTGAGGGCAGACAGCCTCAGCAGGAGGAACCAAGTTCTCCCCACAGAGTGGACCCTGCATTTAGAGGTATGCAAGAAACTTTGGCAATTATGGGGTTGTCCCCTGATGGATCTATTCCCAACCTCAAAGAACAAAAGACTAGAGAATTACTGCTCCTCAGTTCCGGATCTCGAAGCGTCACACAGACGCGTTCCTGATGGACTGGTCACATCTAGATCTGTATGCCTTTCCACCTTTCAAAGTGCTGCACAAAGTTCTGCAAAAGTTTGTGTCTCACGAGGGAACCAGATTGACGTTGATAGCCCCATTCTGGACGTCAAGAGGTTGGTTCACAGAGGTTCTGGAATGGATGGGGGACATCCCAAGAAGCTTACCGTTGAGAATAGATCTTCTCAGACAACCACACTTGGCAAGAAACCATCTAAATCTCCCAGCTCTATGTCTGACTGCCTTCAGACTATTGAAAAACTCGCAAGATCTAGAGGATTTTCGAAGGAGGCAGCCAAGGCTATTGCTAGAGCAAGGAGAACTTCAACTATCAGAGTATACCAATCCAAGTGGGAAGTTTTTAGAACATGGTGTAAAACAAACTCAGTTTATTCTTCCAGTACCTCTATAGCTCAAATTACCGATTTCTTTCTAGAACTTAGAAGAAAGAACAATTTCTCCTCCTCTACCATTAAGGGATATAGGAGTATGTTAGCAACGGTCTTTAGGCATAGACAATTAGACCTCTCGACTAACAAGGACCTTCAGGATCTGCTTAGATCCTTTGAAACCTCTAAAAAACGTCAACAAGATTCACCAGCCTGGAATTTGGACGTAGTTTTAAAATTTCTTATGAGTGAAAGGTTTGAACCCCTGAGCTCTACTTCTTTTAAAGATCTGACTCTAAAGACTCTATTTTTAGTAAGCCTAGCAACAGCTAAAAGGGTCAGTGAGGTTCATTCTTTTAGTAAAAACGTTGGCTTTAGAAATGGGAAAGCTATATGCTCCCTGCAGCTTAATTTTCTAGCGAAAAACGAACGTCCTTCTCACCCTTGGCCAAAATCTTTCAAAATTGCTAATCTCTCTGATTTGGTGGGTGACGAAATAGAGAGGGTTCTTTGTCCTGTTAGAGCATTAAGAGTATATTTAGACAGGACTAAAAGTTTAAGAGGCAGTTCAGGCACTCTTTGGTGTGCTGTAAAAAAGCCTTCTTTACCTATGTTAAAAAACGCCTTATCATATTTTATAAGAATTTTAATTAAAGATGCTCACGCACAGTGTGGTGAGGCAGATCTTTAACTCTTAAAAGTTAAAACTCATGAAGTTAAGGCCGTGGCAACTTCAGTAGCCTTTAAACAAAAGCGTTCTCTGCAAAGTATAATGGATACAACGTTTTGGAGAAGTAAATCTGTACTCGGATCACATTATTCAAAACGTGTCCAGACTCTTTATGAGGACTGCTACACTTTGGGACCATTCGTAGCAGTGAATGCAGTAGTAGGTGAAGGATCTACCACTACACTCCCTTAAAACCCTAGTACCCTTTTTCCCCCCTTGGAACTTGTATATATATATTTTAGGATTGGAGGAAATTGTTAGACAATCTTCCGCAATCTTTGATTGAGTCAGGTAGTCAATTGTTCCTTGAGAGCACCCGAAACAAGGCTATTGGTAGAGGTCCTGTCATGTTATAGGTTAGTCACCGTTTGACAGCTCCTAGAGTTCTTCAGCCCCCTGGGTGGGTCGCTGGTTCTCAAGGACAGCAGACTTATGATTGCAGAGAGCCATTGAAGTCGGCGTCCTAAGTAGGTACGAACCCTTAAGCTAAGTTTTTTGTTTTATAAACTCTTAAGTGAAATTCCATTAATCTTGCTGTCTCTGACCCGCCACCAAGGGTGTCAATCAGCTATTATATATAACCAGCGGGTAAGTTTAAATGTTTAAAAATGATATTTTCATAATAAAATTAATTTTTGAACATACTTATCCACTGGTTATACAACTTAAAATCCCCCCCTTCCTCCCCTCTAGAGACCTATGGGCATAAAAAAATCTGAGACTAGGAGGGATAGTTCGGCCTAGCTCCATGGTGGCGCTAGTGTATACCTGGCATATAGATGCGATGGGAGCGAGTTTTGAATTTTCTGCCGGTCAGAAAGAATAAAGCTATTATATATAACCAGCTGGTAAGTATGTTCAAAAATTTATTTTATTATGAAAATATCATTTTTTTTCTTTATACATGAAAACATTCTTAATGTTTTTATGTCTGATTCTTTTTCTTCTCAAAACCATCCTTACTGTCCTCCCTTCAGTTGAAGTGGCTATCCTAGAGGATATTTACCCTTGAAGGGTGTATCGGCTCCTCCATGTTGACCATTTTTTTCCGACTTTTTACTATAGTCTATGGGTTTGATCAATCACTTTATTTATAATTCTGTATATATTGTTTTTATAAATTTTGTTAATCTAGTTTTTAAGTATGATGTCTCTTTTTTTATTGCTATTAATTCTTGTGCAGTCTGGAGACATTGAGCGAAAACCGGGACCAGTACGTCCTAGAATTTGTCAATGTCGTCTTCTGTATTGCAATATTCGTGGTCTTCATGCAAATATTCAAGACCTTACAGTTGCGTCCAGACAGTATGATATTCTTTTGTGCTCAGAATCTTTGGTTTCTAATATGAGGCACTCATCTGAGTTCCTTATAACTGGTTTTAAGAAGCTAATAATGTTGAAACGTGATTCCATCCCTAGGGCCAGGGGAATGGCGGTGTACATTAAGACCGAATACCCTGCTTCTCATAAGTCGTGCTATAAATGTGGATGTCATGAGATTCAAGTAATAAAAGTTTGTGGCAGTCATAACAACTTTTACTTGTGTTCGATCTACCGGAATCCAGACATGGATGACTCTATCTTCGATTGTCTTATTTCCATTATGGCTAAGATACAAGAAGATGATAGAAAGGCTTCTTTTGTCTTTGTTGGTGATTTTAATGCTCACCTTAGGGAGTGGTTAAGTTCTATTTCTCCTACCGATCGCCATGGCTTAAGAGCTTTAGACTTTGCCTCTGAATTAGGCTGTGAGCAAATCATAAGTGAAGCTACTCACAGGTCTGGTAATTGCTTGGACCTCGTATGCACTGACTCCCCTGGCGTTATAACTAGTAAGGTTGGTTCTCCATTTGGGACATCTGATCATACCTTGATTTCATTAGTAGTGAAGACTGAGCAGCCTGTCCCTGATGTATCATACTCTTGTAAAATTTATATGAAATCTCAAGCAGACTGGGATGGGATTTTGCATGATAATTTGTGCTTAAATTGGTCACAATTTTAGAGTAGTGTTGATCCTGTTGTCCCTTCGAATGAGAATCTAGTCAACATAATTGATAGGCCAATCCCTTCTCGTGTGCTAAGGTCCCCACAGCCTTCCGCGGCCTCGACTTCTCGACAACAGGCGCCTCCTCAGCAGGTAGTCTACCTCGCTGCTCCCCCTGGTACACAGCCCAACCCCTCTTGGATGCCCTCACCTGCATACAACCCTGCCTACGAACCCTCCGGTTCCTTTCGTGGATACCAAAGAGGGAGTTCCAGAGGTAGAGGACAGTTCCGCCAACGCGGCGGGCCCAGAGCAAGGGGTTCCCGTGGAGGGAGGGGCCCTAAGTTCACTCCCTCCCAATGATGTGATGCCGGTAGGAGGGAGACTTTATCACTTCCGGGATCATTGGACCTTCAGTCCATGGGCTCACAGCATAATATCAAGGGGCTTGGGTTGGAAATGGTCACAGGGATCCCCTCCTCCACCGGTGACCTTCTTCCAGAGACCCACTCCCATCCTGGAAGAGTACACTGCGGAGTTACTCAAGAAGAGAGCAATCAAGCGGGTTCGATCCCTGAAATTCCAAGGCCGCCTGTTTACAGTCCCGAAGAAAGACTCGTCGGCGTTGAGCGTAGTTCTGGACTTGTCGAAGCTCAACTCTTACATCCTTTGCGACAAGTTCCGTATGCTGACTATCTCTCAGGTACGGACCTTACTTCCCCGTGGGGCCGTCACCACCTCTATCGATCTTACCGACGCCTATTATCATGTCCCAGTAGCTCGAAACTTCTCTCCTTACCTAGGCTTCCGTCTCGGCAAGAGAGCCTTCGCATTCAAAGTCATGCCCTTCGGTCTCAGCATTGCCCCCAGGGTATTCACGAAACTGGGGGAGACGGTGCTCGAGCAACTCAGACACCAAGGGATACAAATCGTCGCCTATCTGGACGATTGGCTCATTTGGGTCCAGTCGCACCAGGAATGCAAAAGAGCTACGTCGAAGGTACTCCATTTTCTCGCCAAACTGGGCTTCCAAGTCAACCTCCGGAAGTCCCGCCTACAACCATCAAGCCTCTTCGAATGGTTAGGCATCCGTTGGGACCTCTCAAAGCACAAGCTCTCCCTTCCTCCCAAGAAGGTGAGGGAGATAGCTTCCAAGGTCAGAAATTTCTCAAACACAAACAGGTGTCCAGAAGAGCTTTAGAACGAGTCCTCGGCCTACTCCAGTTTGCCTCACTGACCGATCTCCTATTAAAAGCCAAACTCAAAGACATCAATCGAGTTTGGAGAAAGAGGGCGACAATACCTTTAAGAGACAAGACCTCGAAGATCCCCTCTGTCTTGAAAATGAGACTACAACCATGGTCCGATCGGAGGAACCTCTCCAAGTCGGTTCCTCTACAGTTCCCCTCTCCACAAGTGACAATTCATACCGACGCGTCTCTGAGTGGTTGGGGGGGTTACTCCCAACATCAGATGTTTCAGGGCTCTTGGTCACCCGCCATGAGACAGTTCCATATCAATGTTCTCGAAGCCATGGCGGTGTTCTTGACCCTGAAGAGAATCTCCCCTCCGAGGTCGACCCACATCAGAGTAGTCTCAGACAGCACGGCCGTAGTCCACTGCCTCAACAGGGGGGGGTCCAAATCACCCAACCTGAATCAGATCCTGGTCACTATCTTCACCTTGGCAGCCGACAAAGACTGGTTCCTGTCAGCAACTCACCTAGCAGGAGTCCAGAATGTGATAGCAGACGCATTATCCAGGACGAGCCCACTGGAATCGGAGTGGTCCCTGGACATGCACTCCTTCCGGTGGATACTCAGGCTGGTTCCAGGTCTCCAGGTAGATCTATTCGCGACCCGACTCAATCACAAGCTCCCATGTTATGTGACACCGAACCTGGACCCTCAGGCTTATGCCATGGACGCATTAACCCTGGATTGGAACCATTGGCAGATCTTCTTATTCCCTCCAGTGAATCTTCTACTGAAAGTCTTGCACAAACTCCGCTCCTTCAACGGGGCAGTAGCTTTAGTGGCACCTCACTGGCCAAAGAGCAGTTGGTTTCCTCTCCTCCTCGAGTTGAAACTCCGTCCCTTCCGGATCCCATTCCCCAAACTGACCCAGGTGGTCCAAACACGGACTGTGTCAGATTCCTCAAGGATAGCCAAAACCCTAACTTTGTGGATTTCATGAAGTTTGCGGCACGTAGGGACGCAAACATCGACCCAGATAATGTCCTCTTTATAGAATCAGACAAAAGGGACTCAACGATTCGCCAATATGATTCGGCGGTTAAGAAACTAGCGGATTTCTTAAGGACTTCAGACCATTCGGTTATGACTCCTAATTTAGCCATCTCCTTCTTTAGGTCCATTTTTGACAAAGGCCTAGCAGCTAGCACTATAACCACCATTAAGTCAGCTCTGAGGAAAGTCTTCCTGGTTGGGTTTAACATTAACCTGGCGGAGTCTTATTTCTCATCTATTCCAAAAGCATGTGCTAGGCTTCGACCTTCGGTCCGTCCTCAAAAGGTCTCTTGGTCTCTAAATGATGTCCTCAAACTGGCCTCCGACACGGACAACGAATCCTGCTCTTATATCACTCTTCTTAGGAAGACTTTATTTCTAACAGCTTTGGCCTCGGGTTCCAGAATCTCAGAACTAGCAGCTCTCTCACGAAACTCAGAGAACATGGATTTCCTCCCTTCAGGTGAGGTACTTCTTTCACCAGACAGGGCGTTCCTAGCTAAGAACGAGGACCCCCAAAATAGGTGGTCCCCTTGGAAGATTATTCCTCTTCTCCAAGATACTTCTCTATGTCCGGTCACCACTCTCAGGGCCTTTTTAGCCAGGACTGCTACCCGATCGTCTGGCCCCTTGTTTATCAGAGAACAAGGAGGTACCATTTCCATACGTGGCATTAGGCAACAGATCCTATACTTCATTAAACAAGCCAATCCGGGATCATTTCCCCATGCTCATGATATCCGATCGATAGCTACCTCCATCAACTATTTCCAAAATATGGACTTTGATAACCTTAAGAAGTACACGGGTTGGAAATCTCCTATGGTCTTCAAACGCCACTATCCAAAGAACTTACAGGCTCTTAAATACCCAACGGTTGCAGCTGGGAGCCTTATCTCTCCCCAGTGATCTTTTGTTCTTCCTTTCATCCATCTCTTCTCTTCTCCCTCCTACCCGCCACTCGCACCACGACGCCGCTTCCTTGGTGGTTCGTTAGCCCTAAGTGTATTACATATTAGGTTAATATGATTGTAACTATTATTGTTTTCCGTTGTTATAAAGTTGGGATATTCTTAGCCATGTCAGTTTTGTTGCATGTTTTCCTCTGATACTCAGAGGTTCCCTTGTTATCATGTTTGTTTATCCTTACTCTCACTATGCCCTGTGGCTAGTTTATATTTTATGCCTACTTACCTTAATTATATATGATTTTCTTTACATGGTGTTGTTTCTCTCCCCTTATTAAATTAGTAGTTATTGTTGGGCTTGGAAGGCATTCTCTGGTACATTTTCACCGGGCGCCACAGGTTCGACCCAGAAAAGGGATTTTGACGAAGGAAAAATCTATTTCTGGGGAGAGACCTGTGGCGCCCGGTGAAACCCTTCCCCTTATTTTACACGATCCCACCCTTTCCTTTCCAAGCCATCATGGCCAATACAGAAGGATGTTGTTCAGATGGCGCTCGCGTCGTGGCGTGGGTGGTGCGGCGATGGGGGTGTGTCTAGGGCCTCTGTATCGGCCCATCCCTTTGGCGAAGGAATTAACTAAATGGAAGACAACCTGTGAATTGTGGATTTCACGCGCCTTTGCTTTATACACGACACCCAAAAGGTGCTCGCGCGAGGGTTGTAACCTCAGCATTCCATGCTTTTATCTTTCTCTGGTATAATTGGAAGGTTTTTATCAGAAAAGATATACAAGAAGGACTTTTCACCGGGCGCCACAGGTCTCTCCCCAGAAATAGATTTTTCCTTCGTCAAAATCCCTTTTGGAGAAGCAGGAGGCCTATCATCTTTGGAAGGGTAACAGATCAGATTTGACCTGGAATAACTATACTCAGCTTAAAGCTTTTGCGCAGAGAGTTTATGCCCTAATTGAGAAGAAATACAATTTAACCATAAAAGAAACCCTTTCTGGTACAACTTAGGAACATCAAAGGTGGTCTACCCTTAAATCTATACTCTTTGGTGTGGATGTAACAGTTCCTCCTTTACTTAAACCAGATGGCTCAGTCACTCATTGTCCAAAGGAAAAGGCAACCCATTTGGCTGATTTTTTGACAGTAAACAGAGTAATGAAAATCTTGAACTTCCTCATTTCTGTTTTCCTGAGGCTATACTAACTAGTTTAGCTTTTCGATCTCATGAAATTACAGCTCTGTTAATGGACCTTGATGCTAATGGAGGTGTAGACCCAAATGGTATATTTCCTTTGTTTTTCATAAAGGCTGCAGATTTCTTAGCTCCAAAGTTATCTGTTATTTTGCGCAAGTTAGCAAGAAGAGGAGCTTTTATTTAGCCCTTGGAGAATCTCCCATATTATCTAAAGTTTTTGAATGTCTTTTGGCAAAATGTCTTAATAGGTTTGCTGGAGGTAATCATCTATTCCCTAGTTTACAATTTGTTTTTTGTAAAGACCTTGGAGCATGTGATGCCCTTCTTACAATTTCCAATGCTGTACAGAAATCCCTTGTTGTGGTCAGGAAGTTCGTATGATTGGCTTTGATTTTAGTGCTGCATTTGACCATGTTAATCATGAGGCCCTTGTTTTCAAACTGAAACAGTTGGGAGTGGGTGGGTTGTTTCTT
This sequence comes from Palaemon carinicauda, assembly GCF_036898095.1. Classification (NCBI taxonomy): domain Eukaryota; kingdom Metazoa; phylum Arthropoda; class Malacostraca; order Decapoda; family Palaemonidae; genus Palaemon; species Palaemon carinicauda. The sequence continues at coordinate 14,864,342 of NC_090763.1, forward strand.
AGCATTATTATTGATTTATTAGGTAATAGATCTCAAAGAGTTGTTGTTGATGGGCACCATAGTGAGTATAGGAATGTGATATCTGGTGTTCCACAGGGTAGTGTTCTTGGCCCATTACTTTTCATACTATATACACATGACATGTGGTTTGGCCTAGAAAGCAAGCCTGTTGCATATGCAGATGATGCTACTCTCTTTGCATCAATTCCATCCTCTGAATGTAGATCTGTGGTTGCTGAATCCCGTAATAGAGATTAGCTAAAATTAGTGCATGGTGCAAATTATGGGTTATGAAGTTGAATCCTAACAAAACTCAAAGTATGATTGTAAGTAAGTCAAGGACAGTGGCTCCTCAACATCCAGATCTCAGTATTGATAATGTTTCTTTAACTGTGTATGACTCTTTTAAAAGTTTAGGTGTGATCTCGACAGCAAATTTACTTTTGAGAAACACATTAGGTCTGTGTCTTCTTCAATTGCACAAAAAATTGGCTTATTGAGAAAGTCTTTCAAGATTTTCAGTGATCAATCTTTTCTTAAGAAGTGTTTTAATTCTTTCATTCTACCTTGTTTCGAGTATTATTCTCCTGTCTGGTCTTCATCTGCTGATTCTAATCTTGATTTGTTGGACAGAAACGGTCTATTAAATTTCTTATTCCTGATCTAGACATTAATCTTTGCCACTGTAGTTCAATTAGTTCATTATGCATGTTGCATAAAATTTTCCATAACTCTTGACCATCCTTTACATTCAGATCTTCCTGGACAATTCCATCCCGTTCGTAATACTAGGCAGGCAGTTAATTCTAATGGCCAGGCCTTCTCCATCATGAGGCTAGATACTACACAGTATTCTCGAAGTTCTATTCCAGCTGTGACCAAGTTGTGGAATGATCTTTCTGATCGGGTAGTTGAATCAGTAGAACTTCAAAAGTTCAAAGCTGCAGCAAATGTTTTTATGTTGAACAGGCTGACATAAGTCTATTTAAAGTTTATATATGACATCTGTTTTGACATTGTTATTGTTTTTAGAATGATTTTTTGTTAATTTGTTCTCATCGTTTATTTATTTCCTTATTTCCTTTCTTCACTGGGCTATTTTTCCCTATTAGAGCCCTTGGACTTATAGTATCTTGCTTTTCCAACTGGGGTTGTAGCATGGATAGTAACAATAATAATAATATACAGTATATTTTAAGCTTTTTTTACAGTGAATGTTGTTTGTGTGACAGCATAGTGCGGCAAGTTCTCAAGTGTGAGGAGCTTTCGCTTACGATCTCCCCGCTTGAACGCCAGACAACCTGTTGGCTGGGGGTCTTCCGAGTGACTCGTCTGTCGCCGAAGGGGAGTCGTCATCGTTTGGATACTCCATTCGGATGTTAATGCCGCCCTCCCCTCTTATGTGTTCTTAGAGGAAATCTGCTTGCGGTCTTCACAGAGCTTAATTTTGGTCTTGCTCTTTCTCACTGAAAATTCCACTTGCTTTACGTTGGCGGCCAACAGATCCTCTGTGGGAGAACACCTTTCCCGTTAGTGGATTAGGTTGGGCTTCCGAATGGTTTTCTTCGTTAATTAAGTTGAAATGAAAACCTTTTTGTAATTCAACTTTTCAGCTTCAACACCGCTCTCCTTCATGTGCCGATGGTCCAACGGCCATTCTTGCCTGCGTAGAGTGTGCATGACCTTTTAGCTTGTCCGCTCCCCCTTCCCGCTACAGGCTGTAGTGGTTTTCTCATATAGTTTGCCTTGTCAGCTGAATTGATTAATAAATTGTAATTCTAGTTTTGTTACAGTTTTTAAGCTTCCACTCGCCTTCCGTCGATGTCGGCCGACGAAGGTAGTGCGCAGTTGTTAAGGGGACTGTCTGATATGGTGGTTGACATAAAAACTTGAAAAAATTGAAAACCACTTTATTATTTCTATGTATGCAGGAATATATTATACATGCTCTCCAGAAGTTTCAGCCAATTATTTTTACAAATAATGAAGATAGAGCGGACTTTTTGGACGTCATCCTCACTGCGTCATCTGCATGACTGAGTTTGACAGGTTTGTTTTTGTGTGTTAATTTTTACCACCTATGCGACTTATGACAGTTCAACTTTATAAAATTTTTTTCGGGGTTTATGACGTCGTAAGTCTATCAGAAATAATACGCTAATAGGACAAATATTTCCTTGGAAATAATCTTTTTTCTTGTATAAAATTAAACTGATTTATCTTGGTAAATTAGTATTTATTTTTATTGATAATATACAGTATACATTTTCAGTAAAACATACCCTCAGAAAAGTTTTCATATCTTTTGAGTTCATATCTCATGTCTGGTGATGTCATATTACTGGCGGAAAGTGACCTGGCTATAATACAGTGATCTCTTTCCAATTGGCAAATGGTTATTATTAGTATTCCCATTATCAAAACATCAAGTAATGATACAGAGTATTTTGAGGGTCTATATAGGTTGTTATGAATACTATGTAGTGTAAATTTGATTCTACGCTATTTTATTTAATATCTGGTAATAGATCGATTTTTATCTAAACAAAGTACGTACACTAATAGGACAAATATTTTCTTAAAAATAACATATTTCCTTTTACATTATGAAAATGAAATACTTTTGATTGGTAAGTTATTATTTTCTTTTATTTCTTGCAATAAAAAAGAAAAGGGATTTACATATTATGCAAGTCATTCTTTGTCAAGTTTACGTCACGTTTCTTGTGACGTCATATTTCTAGCGGAACACCGAGTAACGATATCAAGTGTTTTTGTGGTCTTTATTAGTAGTTATGAGAATAGTACTAATTACCATAAATTTAAGAAAAATAGTCAAGTGATTTCCTTTTGATGTGTTACTAATATTCCCATAATCGAAACATCAAGTAATGATACAAAGAATTTCTAATAATGTATGAGAGAGAGAGAGAGAGAGAGAGAGAGAGAGAGAGAGAGAGAGAGAGAGAGAGAGAGAGAGAGAGAGAGAGAGAGAGAGAGAGAGATTGTGTGTGTGTGTGTGTGTGTGATTGATTTTTAATTAAATTGTTCCGCCATCACCTGTCTCCCATAAGTACTGCTTTAAATTAAAAGTTACCAGAATACGCAGTTGTGTGTGAGACGGGTACTTGGTTACCCCTCCTACCCCCTACCGCAAACTAGTGGTTTGGTAATTCCACCTCGCTAAAAGTCTTATGGCTAGTTTCAGCTTCGCCGAAAGAATAATCCCTATTAAATAGCTAAAGATTTGTACATTGGGAAAAATACAAATTACTTCCAGATTTGTCATTTTAGTCCTGTTTATGTTTATTTTATGTTTATTTTGTTTTATTTTATTTTTTATGTTTTGTAGAGTATTTGCTGTAAGATTTAGAAATAATGAGTACATTTCATTTGAAATTTCTGTTGTCCTTGACGTCAAATAGTTTGAGAGACATGTTCAACATAATAATCATGGAAAATTTTACTGCATGTTCTTACTTTTTTTTTATTATACAGATGAACACAGAGTGAGAATAAGTAGACTCCAACACAAGCATTATAATGAAATAGTAAAATATCTCACTACAGAATATGGGCAAGGTTTGCAGGATTTTGTTGTCAGATATAAATGAGACAATTGGAATTACAATTAAAATGTTTATTTTTATCTTTATTTTATATTTTTTTCAGAGAGAAATACTTGAACAGCTAGCTGAGGTTGTAATCAGTGGGATTGAATGTAAAACCAGGTTACTTGGTAGAACATCAAATAATAAAGGTAAATGTATTTTGCTATGTTTCTTTGTGCAAAATTCATTGGATTTTATTCCCAAAATTTTAAAATGCAGTTTTAATTTCCAATGAAATAAACTCAGGCCAGGTGTCTATGAATTATTTTGCAGCATTCTAATAGCTTACCAACGTGAAGAATAAGTGTTCATCACAGAACTGCTTCTTGGTCTGGATTACCAAACATTTATGAAGTATTCTTGGAAAATATATTTGTTACTCATTATTATGTTTTAGTTTGGGAAATTATATTATCTAAATGCAGGCTTAAAGCAGCAGTTATATATGTTAAAATTTTCAATTAAAGATCCTCTTTGTAATTATAATTTTTAACATTGAAGATACTAAAATTAGTGGGAAATATTTTCTTTTATTTTGGGAAGTTAAATATTTTAAACATTCAATTTTTTGCAGGACGTCTGAAGGACACATTTGCAGCTTTAATGTCACTTCCAAAGGAGAAGTAAGTAGAGTGTTATTAGTATTGATCAATTCAGTTGGGTCTGTAGTTTTTGTTCCTTCTATTATTTAGATATTGTAATTCCAAATAAGACTTGAAATTATTTCCGTAAGGTCTTTTAGTCCTGTGTCTTACATGGGACAGTTTACAAGATCTAGATATGTCACCACCATATACTGTAATGTCTCTTTTTATGAGTAACAGGATTATGTGAAAATCGGTATGAGAGCATGAAATTTCAAATCTTATGGCATGAGCTTTGTATTGGTATGCCGTCTGCAATTTTTTGTGGAAAAGTACCAAAGAGACTAACACATGGTGCGTAGGAAAAAGTCGCCCTATAAGGTACCCCCACAGTGTTTATGGGATTCTTATGCCATTTTGTTTTGCTTTTCTTCCCCTCTGAAACCTGGAATCTTTCAGTTTCTACGCAGTGCTTGTACCAGCATCACTTAACATATCTGGTGAGGATTTTTGGCAGTGATCTTTGGTAAAGTTGTGACTACATGCTCGAATTGTTCATAAGTCGTTAATGTACAAGAACCCCTAGGGTTAAATTTTAGCCTTGGGTATGCATAACATAGCTCAGATGCCTATGGTTTTCAGAATTCAGCAAATAGTCCCCTTTCATATAAAATCAAAATCAGATTATTACAAATTATGTTTTATTTACTTTATAACCTCACATTACTGTGTATAATACTGTAAAGTACAATATGTTGTTATCAAACGAGAAACATACAAATGGCTGTACACACGAACTACGTTTATGTAGATATTAACATAATGTTTACACTACATTTCAAATAAATGTACAGAAGGTTATCTTATTCAGTACTGTAGTTTCATTACCAAATTCTTTTGTAGAAACTTACTGTATTATGTACTTCCTGAACATAGTCTTATACTGTAGTTTCATTACCAAATTATATGGTCGAAACTTACTGCATTTATCTACTTCATGAATATTTTGGTGATGTTAAATGCAGATGATTATTGTATTTGCTGTTGTTTGGTCCGAAGGTGGCGGCCACTATTTTTGTTTTATTTGGTTTGTCATGACTGACGGAATAAGATACCAAGGCAGCAGAGACATTCGTGTCCGAATTTTAAAATGTTCATGGATTCCGAGTCTTAAATGCTGCAGCAAGTGTTCATTTTCAATTAAACAGTTTTGTTCTGGAAGAAGGATGCCCAGAATGACCTTCATTACTGCAGAAGAGAAGGTAATGTCCAGTCATAGGCTCATGAAGGACTGTATAACCCTGCTATTCTGTGCTAATGTCAGAGAGGAATGCAAAATCTAACCTTTCCTGGTGTATCACTTGGAGAATCAACAAGCCATTAATAATTACATGGTGGTGAAGAAGCAACTTTGTCACTTGGAGGTCAAATGAACACCTTGCCTGACCAGCATTTTGTTTGTGGAATGATTATGATAGGTTTCTAGTCCTGTGGTCTAAAGTACCTCATGGACAAGAATCATGCTATGCCTGCTCCTCCTCCAGCCATTGAAGATGGCCTAATGGATGAGTTCAAATTCACAAGATGACCCTCTGGCTGCCCAATACCACTTCAATTCTCTAACCCATGAATCAGTAGTTGATCTCTTAACTTGAAAAAACTGGACCTTGAAAGCAATGTTCCAGTGATGCTCGGAGGTCACTGAAAGGACCAACTGCTTCCTCCCAGGTCAACTGCCTCAAAATGATTGACAAAGATTGGGAATGGGTCACCAAGAGAACTTTTAATTCTGCATGCAGGAAGCTGCAACCTGAATACAGTACATTGCAGAACATGGTTTTGAGGGATCTCAACCCTTGGAGGAGGCAGTTGGCAGTGAAATTGTGTTCTTGGACAAGATGATTGGGTTGGAGGAGGACAGGGACAACACCAGTGATCTAGTTGAGGAACATAGTGGCAAACTTCTTGCTTTGAGCAAAATCATGGAGATGTTAAAAATGTGCAAAACCTTGCAAAATTTTGTAGAAATACATCCCCAAGAAAAGGCTTCACCAGGGTGAATCATTTTACGGACAGTGCAATATCCATATCACTTAAAGAAAAAGACAAAACATCATATCTAGATAAGTGCCCTGTAACGGTTGAATGGAAGAGTAAAAGGAAAATCACTATATGACCAAAAAGTATAAATTAATTGATTCAGTTAGTGATAGTGAATGCCCTTCAAATAACAAAACTCCTAATATTTTACGTACCAGCTCTCATGGAGAGAGATTGCTCCCTCCAAGCAGTGACCTCCTCCTCTTATCTCTTTCCTACATGACCCAATTCCATCAGAACGTTTGAGTCTGCAATATGAACATCGGGGAAATTTTTTTTTATAGAAAGAATATAATTTTGATGATAAGATTTATTTTCATATTCACCCAATGTTCATATACCTGATGCCCACCTTTCTCCCCATTGACTAATGATGTCAAGAGGATAGGATATTAGCTGTGACGTCAAGGCTAATTAGAATAGGTGCGGCTAAGCCTCACCTTTTGAGTTACCTTTAGTCACTAGATTTCACTTTAATGGACAAGAGATGTCAGTTCTTGAAGGGAAGAATGGGAAACTTTTAGTTCTGTGTAGTGTCATATTGAGTCCGCTTCAAGGACAAAGCAATGTGAATGTCAGGTAAGTATAGAAATAAATTATATTAGAATCAATATTATTTTCATTCAGATATCAAGTTCATTATCTATTTAAAGAATATGCAGGTTTTGTTTATTAGTTTGAGTCTTTGGAGAATGATTTAGAAGTGTAATGGAACTTGCATGAAGTGGTAAAAGGTTTTACTATCAAATACCTCAGCATTAATGACCACTGTAATTGCAATGCTAATTTATATCAATTAATCTGTTATTCAATATGCCATAACCTGATATACGTAAACTGACAAGGAAGGAAATATCTTTATCCTTTGAAGTTATTTACGATAAGGTTCATGCTGTTAAGAATATTTTTTATTCCAAAATAAGTACCAGATGTGACTAGAAAAGGGAGTGCTTTGGTGTTCGTAATTTTTTAAGTCTTTGTTATTTCTTTTATTTTCAGTGTGCAATCTGGTAATGGTGGAGTCTCTGTGAAAATGGAGAAAATAAAACATCTAACAGCATCAGAGCAGAAAGTAAAGCGTAAGTAGCCTTTAGTAAAATTCAAACTTTTATTTGGAACCTACTCAAAATATTCAGAATGTTTTTATATAGTTTTTTCCCCAAAACCTATCAATCACATGAATGGCTCTTTAATCCCTGCTCCATTTCTATCTTCACAATATGTAAAGAGAGCCTGGTGATTGATCAATACCTAAAGGTCCATGCAGCACATGCATTGTTTTACAAGTGATAGTGTGTTTATGTGAGAGAATCGTCGGGTTTTGGGTCATGCGTAGGTCATGAATGTCACATATAAGTTTGATTAGTTTGAAATATTTTACTGATTTTGTTTGATAAAAATATCAATTTGCCTTTTATAAATTTACTGTATATTTCATCGAATATCATCATCATATTCTTATATAAGTACACCACCGATTTTATAGCAACTGATGGTCTGACACATATTCTGATCCAGACAAAATCATGAGAGGGTATTTGAAAATCCCTCGGCCACCATACTACAGTAATGCCTCACAATACGAAATTAATGTGTCCCGGAGTGACTTTCAAACCATGATTTTTTTCGCGTTATGAGTCGACTTTTACACGTAAATCGCCTAATTCATTCTAATCCCTATAAAAACACCACATTAGATTGATTGATAAGGCTGTACTGTACTAAACATAATGAAATACAACCATTTAGATAATACATTACCTAACCTTTAATAATCTGTAAATGAAATGTATAGTTAGAAATACAGTACAGTAACAAAAATGTGGAACCTTATCTTTAGAGTGAGACATTGGTTGAAAGCGAAGGAGGATGGCAAACGGCAGAAAACATTAACAGGTGGTAGAAAATATCAACACTTAACTTTATGAAATACATTAATAAATGGCAGAAAACATTTACACTTAACTATACAAAACACATTAACAAATGGCAGAACAATACTGAACGATGAACTTAAAAATAAATTTCTTTTATTTTTACCTTTTTCTAATTTTGTATTTATTTTTTACTTTGCATTTTATATTTTCTAAATTATATTTTTTTCATCACTTCCATTTTTCTTTTTTGGGGGATCACTTTGAGCTTCCTCTTGGCCTACTAGTATTGAAGGCCTCTTTAATAAATAAATATCCAAGGAAGCTTGTTTATGGCCGTTTCTTAGAATGTTACTGAAATGACTCTGGCAAACTTCATTACATTGCTTAAGAATACAACCTGTGTGTAAACCTTTTCTGGGTGTCTCTTCTACAAGAACTGCCATTTTATGTTAGGCAGCTAGACCCTCCTTGATTTCTACTGTTGTCAGAGGGCCATCTTCCTCCTCACCGCTAGAGAACTACAGTGAACCCTCGCTACTTCGCGGTTCGACCATCGCGGATTCACCACTTCGCGGATTTTTTCCATAACCCATATATATACAGTAATATATATATATTATATATATATGTATGCATGTATTTATGTATATATGTATTTATGTATATATGTAGGTATGTATATGTGTATACATATAAATATATATATATACACACACACACACACACACATATATATATATATATATATATATATATATATATATATATATATATATATATATATATATATATATATATCTAAAGTAGGAAGATGTGATGTAGTTCTAAGGGAAAAGTATGGGAAATATGTCTGGGTAATAAGCAAAGCTCTACCTCCAGTTTGTTTCTTCATTATGATCAGAGATAAATGTAAATAAAACATTGGTTGCCATTTTTTATCGTGCTTTTTAGCGTGTTTAGGAAACCATTGATATAAAATCGCCTTTAATATTTGTGCCTGTTTTAGTTTAGGGTACTGTAGTACATGCATTAAGTGTTCTGTACATTAAAGGGTAGTTTGTTAACAGTACTACGTACAAGGGAAGGTTTTAAAAGTCTGAATATACATGTTGAATAAATAGGTAAATATGGTGTCACTACTTCGCGGATTTTCACCTATCGCGGCCGCGTCTGGAACCTATCTACCGCGATAAACGAGGGTTCACTGTATTACTAAACGACGTTAAGGTGCATGGCCAGACTGTCTTGAATTTTTCAGACCACCCCTGAGAAGCTTTGAGCTCTGGGTGTACCTGCTTCAATGTCCCTTCTCCTGTGTCCCCTTTAGCCTAAGCACGCAAGAGATCACCGAAGATGGCACTGGCCTTCTGACAGATTATCGTCTCGGTGATCGTGTCTCCAACGATTTCCTTATCCTTAATCCAAACAAGAGGCAGTCTCTCCATGTCGTCTTAGACATGGCTCTTCTTGCTGGAGAAAACAGTCATACCCTTGGAAGGTGTTGCTGCTTTGATGGCTTCCTTCTGTTTAAGGATGGTTCCTATCGTTGAGGGATATCAACCATATTCCTTAGAGATCACACTTAACAGCCTGCCAGCCTCATACTTCTTGATTATTCCAAGCTTTGTAAAAGCATCCTCTTCTTCTTTCCCTGCACATCAGCAACTTCCTTGGGACCCATGGCTATTAACGTGCGAGTTGAATAATGCGACACGATACAATTCAGTAACTAAAAGCACAAAAGTGACATTACCAACACGAATTAAATGTTATTGATAGCACTGCCGAAACGAAATGATCGAGGGCCGCTGATATGTAGATGCATGATAAGATAGAGGCTGACCAATTGGAGAGCAGGATCTTATGGCGGTAACTAGCATCAGAGTAGGGAGATAACCAATGGGATCGTAGTAGGATGGTGGCGAGTTTATGGTTGGTGGCGTACAAATTTTGAAATTATTCTCAGCCAGGCGAATCTCGTACTGTACCTCATTTCATATCAAAACATTTTATGCAAATTTCTTCAACTAGTTTACACTTAGTATCTGTCTTAAGTACATATATTCATTAACAATCTGTAGAAGTTCGTTCATAACCCTTATTTGTTCTGTCTGTATTTTCATTAAACATTATCTTAGTTTTACTCATATTAATTTTCAGTCTTATATTTCTGCTTTCTTTATTTAGGTCTTTTTTCATCTTTTGCAATTCCTCCCTTGATTCACTTTACAAAACTATGTAATCTGCAAATCTGAAGTTGTTAAGGTATTCCCTATTAATAATAATTAGTTTCCCAATTTAAATTTTCAAAAACTTCTAGGCATGCTGTGAATAATGTAGGAGAGATGCTGGCTTCCTGTCTAACTCCTTTCTTAATTGGAATTTTCTCACTATCTTTACAGTATATAGTTTTAGGATTGTTGTACTTCCTGTTCAAGTGTTCTAACGTAAATTTCACTTATTCCTTGTCTTTGAAGGGGTTTCATTACTGCTGAAGAGTTGACATTGACCTAGCAAGCAGGACAATGCCCTAGAGACACCATATGTACATATCAGTGTCAAAGTCCTTTATCCATTTAAGCTAGGACCAGGGAGGGCCAGGCATTGGTTGCTGATACTCAGCAGGTAGACTTATAGACTCCCCCCCCAAAGCCCCTATCCTTAGCTTACAAGAATGGTGAGGTTGCAGATACTAAAGGAACTAATGAGTTCGAGCGGGACTCGAACCCCAGTCTGGCGATCACCAGGTAGAGGCGTTACCAATAGGCATAATATGACCTTTGTAAATATTTTATATATTACGGAGAATAAACATATTGGGCAGTATTTTTTCAGGTCTTTTGTGTCCCCCTTTTTGTGAATTAGTATAATGATAAATTTTTTCCAACCTCTAGGCATTGAGCGTTTTTGCAGACATTTTGTGTAAAGTTAAGTGAGTTTTACTACTGTGAAATCTCCTCCAACAATTATGAAATCAATTGTTAGGCCATTCTCTCCTGCTGCTTTGCCTCTTTTTGTGCCTTTTAATGTTTTCTTTACTTCTGTTATGTTTGGTATTGGCTCAGGTGTTTCATTCATTTTATAGGCAAAGTTATTTTTTATATCACTATTGTATAGAATTGTACAGAAATCTTCTGCAATTTTTATCACTCCATCTCTATTGATGATGATATATCCATTTTCATCCTTTAGAGCAAACATCTGTTGGCGCCCTGTTCCAAGTCTTCTTTTCATCAATTTGATGTTACTTCCTTCCCTTAGTTTTTCCTCAATTTATTTTTACTGCGCCTATGAATGCCTTGGGTTTTTAGTTTGTTTTTGATAGTTCTGTTAATTCTATTTGCCGTATATTTCCGCGTATAAGACGACCCTATTTTCCAAAATCTAACTATTAAAAATGGGGGGTCGTCTTATACTACCGTTATAAAAATCACACCTTGAATTCTATGTCAGGTTTATCAGTAGGCTAGTGTAGGTTGAGGTGCGATAACTACCGACACACATGAAATGATTTACATTAAGATATAAATATATAATAAAAGTAATAAAACCATTTTTACCGTATACTGTATATTATTCATGAAGGATTTGCTTTGTTATTTCATTTATTTTGAATTTATAAAGATACAGTAAGTAATATCATCATCTTTACATAAGCTATATTTCATAAGATACCTGGTGTTGCAAAAGCTAGCCTAGGCTATACACAGATGGTTTTATGATTGAGCAGTCGTCTTATACTACCGATATGAGATAAATTCATAAATTTTTGCTCTAATTTTGTACCTCGTCTTATATAAAGGTCGCCTTATACGCGGAAATATAATCTTTTGGATTTTACCTGCATCTCCAAGCTTTTTTTTTATTTGGTTTTGGTCTTGTTTGAAAACTTTTCTACCTATCTCTTTGTGCTGATCCCAGCATTAATTTTGTTAAATTACTGCTAATTTCTTTTTTACTTGCTTACACTTCATAATATAGCTGGGATTACCTATTTTGTATGGCTAAACTAAACTCATCAGATTTTTATCTTATTACTGGAGTGTTTATTTTTTTCTTAAAATTTTTTCTTTTTTTCCTTGGATCTAAAAAATTTTTGCTTCTTGCCATTTTAGGGTTGTTTCTTTAACTTGTTTAACACTGTTATATCTTTAATGAAATTAACTTTTTCCCTGATAACAAAATCTATTTAATTTTCCATTTCTCCATTTGGGCCTCTCCATATCCATTTTCTATGTTCCTTTTTATAATAAAAGGTATTCATGATTTTAAAATTGTTAAGGTCTCCTCTGTCATTCCTTGTGCTTACTCCAAATTTACCTTCTTCTAGTAAACTTATAGTTTTACCTTCAATAGTTTGTTGAGTGTAGTTGGAAAAGTGTATGGTAGAGTATTGATTAATAGGATTAAGGATAAAACAGAGAATGCAATCTTGGAAATACAGGGTGGCTTTAGAAGAGGTAGGGGTTGTATGAATCAGATTTTTACAGTTAGGCAGATATGCGAGAAATATTTAGCAAAAGGTAAGGAGGTGTATGTTGCGTTTATGGATCTGGAGAAAGCATATGATAGAGTTGATAGGGAAGCAATGTGGAATGTGATGAGGTTATATGGAGTTGGTGGAAGGTTGTTGCAAGCAGTGAAAAGTTTCTACAAAGGTAGTAAAGCATGTGTTAGAATAGGAAATGAAGTGAGTGATTGGTTTCCGGTGAGAGTGGGGCTGAGACAGGGATGTGTGATGTCGCCGTGGTTGTTTAACTTGTATGTTGATGGAGTGGTGAGAGAGGTGAATGCTCGAGTGCTTGGACGAGGATTAAAACTGGTAGACGAGAATGACCATGAATGGGAGGTAAATCAGTTGTTGTTTGCAGATGATACTGTACTGGTTGCAGACACAGAAGAGAAGCTTGACCGACTAGTGACAGAATTTGGAAGGGTGTGTGAGAGAAGGAAGTTGAGAGTTAATGTGGGTAAGAGTAAGGTTATGAGATGTACGAGAAGGGAAGGTGGTGCAAGGGTGAATGTCATGTTGAATGGACTATTACTTGAGGAGGTGGATCAGTTTAAGTACTTGGGGTCTATTGTTGCAGCAAATGGTGGAGTGGAAGCAGATGTACGTCAGAGAGTGAATGAAGGTTGCAAAGTGTTGGGGGCAGTTAAGGGAGTAGTAAAAAATAGAGGGTTGGGCATGAATGTAAAGAGAGTTTTATATGAGAAAGTGATTGTACCTACTGTGATGTATGGATCGGAGTTGTGGGGAATGAAAGTGATGGAGAGACAGAAATTGAATGTGTTTGAGATGAAGTGTCTAAGGAGTATGGCTGGTGTATCTCGAGTAGATAGGGTTAGGAACGAAGTGGTGAGGGAGAGAACGGGTGTAAGAAATGAGTTAGCGGCTAGAGTGGATATGAATGTGTTGAGGTGGTTTGGCCATGTTGAGAGAATGGAAAATGGTTGTCTGCTAAAGAAGGTGATGAATGCAAGAGTTGATGGGAGAAGTACAAGAGGAAGGCCAAGGTTTGGGTGGATGGATGGTGTGAAGAAAGCTCTGGGTGATAGGAGGATAGATGTGAGAGAGGCAAGAGAGCGTGCTAGAAATAGGAATGAATGGCGAGCGATTGTGACGCAGTTCCAGTAGGCCCTGCTGCTTCCTCCGGTGCCTTAGATGACCGCGGAGGTAGCAGCAGTAGGGGAGTCAGCATTATGAAGCTTCATCTGTGGTGGAAATGTGGGAGGTTGGGCTGTGGCACCCTAGCAGTACCAGCTGAACTCGGTTGAGTCCCTGATTAGGCTGAAGGAACATAGAGAGTAGAGGTCCCCTTTTTGTTTTGTTTCATTGTTGGTGTCGGCTACCCCCCAAAATTGGGGGAAGTGCCTTGGTATATGGATGGATGGAGTACTTTAAACAGACCTTGATACTAAAATCATATTACCCATATTTTTCAATATTAAACTTAGCCGGTGATTATATAAGCTGCAGCTCTGCTGCCCGACAGAAAAACTCTACGGTCAAAATACGCCAGCGATCGCTATGCAGGAGGGGGTGTACATCAACAGCGCCATCTGTCGAGCAGGTACTTAGTACTCCATGTAAACAAAGAACCAATTTTCTCTCTGTCGTGCCACCGGCAAGAACTACTAAAATTCGCTGTTGCTTACTGGATTGGTTTTCACAGATTTTGGTGAAGTACACATTTCTAGTTATTAGCTTTCGCTTTGCAGAGGTTATCTTCAATACATCCTTGCATTCTTTTATTGATTTTTGGATTATTTGTTGACAACTTGGATAGATTTTGAATTCCCCTTTGACTAATTCAAGATGGCTGACCCTTCTCAAGTCCCTAAATACAGAAAGTGTAGTGCTAGGGACTGTTCAAGGCGTCTTCCGAAGGCCTCTATCGATCCGCACACCGTTTGTTCCAATTGTCGGGATAAAACCTGTCAATTGGAAGATCGATGTGAGGAATGCGTTGGGCTTTCGGAATTCGATTTTCTCGAATTCCTGAAATATTCACGTAGGCTAGAGAGAGATAGAGTCAGGAGAAGTTCATCTCGCTCCGTTGATATTTCCTCTCCTCATGCCCCACAACCTATTCCTTCCCCTGTAGTGGTTGCTCCTGATCCCCCTTCTAGCACTCAACAACCTTCGATGGCAGATATGATGCGTGCCATCCAAGCTCTGGGTGAGAGAGTCGAGTCATTGGCGAGTGACCGTAACCAACTCATGGCAGACGTCAAGGAGTTGAAGGGTAAGAGTGCAGTGGGTAGTGACAAAGTGAGTGGTAGTGTTGTGGAAAGTGTTAGTGTTGCGCTTGAGGGTGCGTCTGTTCGTGCCTGTCGTCCTCCCAGTCCGGGACCTCTTGCAAGCTCCCAAGCCCAGGGGAGAAGCAATGTCGTACGACCAAAGGGTTCGACAGCCTTTAATCAGCGGACAGACGTTCCCTCCGTGGTTTCGGACGTATCTTACCAAGATCGCCCCACCCACAAGAAGACGAGAGAGCCCATTTATTCCTCGTCTGCGGAAGATGTTTCTCGGAAGAAACAATGGACCAAGGTCTCACGGCCTCTTAAACGCAAGTCGGTCCCTTCCGCGCAAGTCCAACGGCCCAGTTGTAGCCACTGGGTCAGTTCGGACTCGCTGCAGTCTTCCGATGACTGCACACCTCCTAAGAGAGGCAAAGCGGTACCGCAACAGGCAGTAACACCGTCTGTTGCCGCACCTGCTACTGTAGACCCTAAGTGGTCTTTGCTGCAGACCATGCAGACGCAGTTAACGTCATTAATGCAGGACTTTCGTGCGGAGAAGGTTGACGCTGCACCACCCGTTAGCCTACAACCAACCACGGTTGTGCGTCCAGTGGACGCTGAGGCTACCTTCTCCCGCACTCCAGCTGTGAGAGTCCCGCCACCCATGCGCAGTGTACCCTGCCAGCCGCATGTTGACGTTCAGCGACGCACGGAACCCTCCGTTGACGTTCGCGAGTTACAACAACAACCTAAGTTGTTTTGTTTTGACGCGGTGCGTCAACCTCCGCAACCCAGTGTGGTTACCGCTACTCGCCCACAGCAGACTAGACAGTCAGGAGTAGACGCTTTGCGCCCCCGCGCTGCTATGGTTGTTGCCAGCTCACAGACTGGCCAACAGTTCCATGACGTTGCGTCCATTGCAGTCACGCATGCACCCGTGCTGCCGGACTCAGCTGACCAGCCAATTCCTACTCCTTTGCCGCTTCCTCCTCAGTATTCAGACGATGGACTCTCTGATGATGACGACGCTGCACACTTTGACGACCCGCATACGGACATCGACGAACCCAAGACCACGCCTCCCTCCTTGGACTTTAGGAAAGTTCTTGCACTGTTCAAGGAGATGTATCCTGATCAGTTTGTTTCTGCAGCCCCACGCTCTCCTCCATCTGAGTTCGCTTTAGGCACGCAGTCATCCGCGCCTGCCTTTACGAAGCTCATCCTCGCCCGCTCGTCCAAGAGAGCTTTAAGAGTGTTGGGAGATTGGATGCAGTCCAAAAAGCACCTTGGGAAGACAGCATTCTTGTTTCCCCCTGCGAAACTCGCTTCCAGATCAAGCGTCTGGTATGCCACGGGAGAAGTTCTCGGCTTGGGAGTTCCT
Organism: Palaemon carinicauda; assembly: GCF_036898095.1. Classification (NCBI taxonomy): domain Eukaryota; kingdom Metazoa; phylum Arthropoda; class Malacostraca; order Decapoda; family Palaemonidae; genus Palaemon; species Palaemon carinicauda. Next base: position 14,880,642 of record NC_090763.1, read on the forward strand.
GCCTCTGCCCAGGGCGACTTCTCAAGTCTTGTAGACTCTCCCCGCAGGCTAGCCATGAGACGCTCCAAGATTTGTTGGACTCCTTCAGACTTAGACCATCTGATGAAAGGAGTGTTCAGAGCCTTCGAGGTTTTTAACTTTTTGGATTGGTGTTTGGGAGCGTTGAGCAGGAAGACCTCCCCTTCTGACAAGGAATCTTCCATGCTCATTATGTCCTGCATGGACAAGGCCATACGGGACGGTTCCAGTGAGCTTGCGGCTTCGTTCGTTTCCGGGGTCCTCAAGAAACGGGAAAACCTTTGCTCCTTCTTGTCAGCTGGAGTAACACAATGTCAGAGATCGGAACTTATGTTTGCTCCTCTCTCAAAGTGCCTTTTCCCAGAGGAGTTGATCAAGGAGATTGCTGCCTCCTTGATTCAAAAAGACACGCATGACCTGGTTGCGTCATCTGCCCGCAAAGCCACCCCTTTGCCTACCGTGTCTAGACCCAGGATGGACACTCCAGCGTCCAGATTTATTCCGCCCTTTCGTGGCAGAGCCTCCAGCAGAGGAGGTTCTCGTGCCGAAGGGAGACGTGGGATTAAGAAGAAAGGTACCAAGTCCTTTAAAGGCAGAGTCTGACTGCCACCTTCTTCAGACAGCAGTGGGAGCCAGACTCAAGAACTACTGGCAGTCCTGGGAGAACAGGGGCGCAGATGCACAATCTGTGAAGTTGCTCAGAGAAGGGTACAAGATCCCGTTTATGCGCAAGCCCCCTCTAGCAACGTCTCCCATCGACCTCTCTCCCAGGTACAGAGAGGAGGACAAGAGACTAGCTTTGAAGCAAGAGGTGTCTCTCTTACTAGAAAAGGGAGCGGTAGTCAAAGTCCTGGACCATCAATCCCCGGGCTTCTACAACCGTCTCTTCTTAGTGGTAAAGAAGACAGGAGGGTGGAGACCGGTGCTAGACGTCAGTGCTCTGAATGTCTTTGTCACAAAGCAGACGTTCTCCATGGAGACGACGAAGTCTGTTCTAGCAGCGGTCAGGAAGGAAGACTGGATGGTCTCTTTAGACCTAAAGGACGCTTACTTTCACGTCCCCATCCACCCAGATTCCCAACCTTTTCTAAGGTTCGTTTACGGGAAGGTTGTCTACCAATTTCAAGCCCTGTGCTTTGGCCTAAGCACGGCGCCTCTTGTCTTTACGAAACTGATGAGGAATATTGCCAAATTCCTGCATTTAGCGGACATCAGAGCCTCCCTCTATTTGGACGACTGGCTTCTAAGAGCTTCTTCCAGTCGTCGCTGTCTGGAGAATCTAGAGTGGACTCTAGATCTGACCAAGGAATTGGGTCTCCTGGTCAATATGGAAAAGTCCCAACTGGTCCCATCCCAAACTATAGTGTACTTAGGGATGGAGATTCACAGTCAAGCTTTTCGGGCTTTTCCGTCGGCCCCCAGAACAAGTCAAGCCCAGGTATGCATCCAGAACATGCTAAAGAAGGACCGATGTTCAGTCAGACAGTGGATGAGTTCATTGCGTTAGGGAGACTGCACCTCCGTCCCCTTCAATTTCACCTAGCTGTTCACTGGAGAAAGGACAAGACGCTAGAAGCGGTCTCGATCCCCATTTCCGAGAAGATGAAGTCATCACTGACTTGGTGGAAGGACAACATCTACCTCAGAGAGGGTCTGCCCCTGGCTGTTCAGACCCCCAACCACGTTCTCTTCTCGGACGCATCGGACACGGGCTGGGGTGCGACATTATACGGTCGGGAATGCTCGGGAACTTGGAACTCGAATCAAAGAGCGTTACATAACAACTGCAAGGAGCTACTGGCAGTTCATCTGGCCTTGAAAAGCTTCAAGTCCCTCCTTCTAGGCAAGGTGGTGGAGGTCAACTCAGACAACACCACGGCCTTGGCGTACATCTCCAAGCAAGGAGGGACCCATTCTATGACGTTGTACGAGATCGCAAGGGACCTCCTCACCTGGTCAAGAGATCTAAACCTGTCTCTAGTAACGAGGTTCATTCAAGGCAACATGAATGTCATGGCGGACTGCCTCAGTCGGAAGGGTCAAATCATCCCAACAGAATGGACCCTACACAAGAATGTGTGCATGAGACTATGGGCCACATGGGGCCAACCTACCATAGATCTCTTTGCAACCTCGATGACCAAGAGGCTCCCAAATTATTGCTCGCCAATCCCGGACCCAGCAGCAGTTCATATAGATGCTTTTCTACTGGATTGGTCCCATCTAGACCTTTATGCATTCCCCCCGTTCAAGATTGTCAACAAGGTACTGCAGAAGTTCGCCTCTCACGAAGGGACAAGGTTGACGTTAGTTGCTCCCCTCTGGCCCGCGAGAGAATGGTTCACCGAGGTACTTCAATGGCTGGTGGACGTTCCCAGAACCCTTCCTCTAAGAGTGGACCTTCTACGTCAGCCACACGTAAAGAAGGTACACCCAAGCCTCCACGCTCTTCGTCTGACTGCCTTCAGACTATCGAAAGACTCTCGAGAGCTAGAGGCTTTTCGAAGGAGGCAGCCAGGGCGATTGCTAGAGCAAGGAGGACATCCACTTTTAGAGTCTACCAGTCGAAGTGGGAAGTCTTCCGAAGCTGGTGCAAGTCGGTATCAGTATCCTCAACCAGTACCTCTGTAACCCAAATAGCTGACTTCCTATTATACCTGAGGAAGGAAAGATCTCTTTCAGCTCCCACGATCAAAGGTTACAGAAGCATGTTGGCAGCAGTCTTCCGTCACAGAGGCTTAGATCTTTCTAACAACAAAGATCTACAGGACCTCCTTAAGTCTTTTGAGACCTCGAAGGAGCGTCGTTTGGCCACACCAGGTTGGAATTTAGACGTGGTACTAAGATTCCTTATGTCAGAAAGGTTCGAGCCACTACAATCAGCCTCCTTTAAAGATCTCACTTTAAAGACTCTTTTCCTCGTCTGCTTAGCAACAGCTAAAAGAGTCAGTGAGATACACGCCTTCAGCAGGAACATCGGATTTTCATCTGAAACGGCTACATGTTCTTTACAGCTTGGTTTTCTAGCCAAAAACGAACTACCTTCTCGTCCTTGGCCGAAATCGTTCGATATTCCAAGCCTTTCTAATTTGGTTGGAAATGAACTAGAAAGAGTCTTATGCCCTGTTAGAGCTCTTAAGTTCTATTTAAGACGAACTAAACCTTTACGAGGACAGTCAGAAGCTTTATGGTGTGCTATTAAGAAACCTTCTTTACCTATGTCAAAGAATGCAGTTTCCTATTATATCAGACTGTTGATACGAGAAGCTCATTCCCATCTGAATGAGGAAGACCATGCTTTGCTGAAGGTAAGGACACATGAAGTTAGAGCTGTCGCAACTTCAGTGGCCTTTAAACAAAATAGATCTCTGCAGAGTATAATGGACGCAACCTATTGGAGAAGCAAGTCAGTGTTCGCGTCTTTTTATCTTAAAGATGTCCAGTCTCTTTACGAGAACTGCTACACCCTGGGACCATTCGTAGCAGCGAGTGCAGTAGTGGGTGAGGGCTCAACCACTACATTCCCCTAATTCCATAACCTTTTTAATCTTTCTCTTGAAATGTTTTTATTGTTGTTTTTGGGTTGTCCGGAAGGCTAAGAAGCCTTTCGCATCCTGGTTGATTTGGCGGGTGGTCAAATTCTTTTCTTGAGAAGCGCCTAGATTAGAGTTTTTGATGAGGTCCTTTAGTATGGGTTGCAACCCTTGATACTTCAGCTCCTAGGAGTCGCTCAGCATCCTAAGAGGATCGCGAGGCTCAGTAAGGAAGACGTACTTAAAAAGGCAGAGTAATTGTTCAAGTCGACTTCCTTACCAGGTACTTATTTATTTTATGTTTGTTATTTTGAATAACTGCTAAAATGAAATACAAAATACTTAGCTCATAATAATGTAAACATTTATTGCTGGTCTCTACCCACCCCCCTGGGTGTGAATCAGCTTATATAATCACCGGCTAAGTTTAATATTGAAAAATGTTATTTTTATTAATAAAATAAATTTTTGAATATACTTACCCGGTGATTATATATTAAAGGACCCTCCCTTCCTTCCCAATAGAGACCCAGTGGACCGAGGAGAAAATTGGTTCTTTGTTTACATGGAGTACTAAGTACCTGCTCGACAGATGGCGTTGTTGATGTACACCCCCTCCTGCATAGCGATCGCTGGCGTATTTTGACCGTAGAGTTTTTCTGTCGGGCAGCAGAGCTGCAGCTTATATAATAACTGGGTAAGTATATTCAAAAATTTATTTTATTAATAAAAATAACATTTTACACACTAAAAATATTTCTAACTGCCCTTGCTATCACTCTCTACTCAGTAGCTAGAGTGTTTTGGCAGCTGATTTATAGGAGTTATGATACTACGACCAGGGGTTAGGAAAATGTTTTTGATTGCTTTATTTAAAAGTTGTCGAGTTGGATCTCCCACTTGATAGATGGGGAGGGTTGGTGGCAGGAAAGGCATCTGGCCATGAAAAATTAGCCAAAACCTTCGATCGAAGGGATTAACCAATGATGAAGTGTGGGACAGGGGTAGATGGAGAACGCTGGCCAGAAACATCAACCCCACATAAAAGTGGGAAAAGATGCAGACAAGAATAACTAGTCTATTGAAATGAAAGATTCATGGAAATATTTTTTCAATAACTGGCTTATGCTGTTATGAAGCCGTAATGATATTCTGTCAATTTGTTTTAATAGTTTCATCTCATTCAGTTGTGCATAAAACACAGACTGCTTAGTTGTATGTGAAGAAGTCATTCTTGCTTATAACTTGGTTCGTTGATATACCTGAGCTCTGAAAGAGAACTAGAGTATAAAAATAAATTTTGCTATCAAAATTCCATTTTTAAATATCACTTTACATTTGAAGGCCCATGATTTATGTCAATGTTAGGAATAATTACTTATGAATTATAACTCTCTTAGAACATGTCAATAGTTAGGCATAAAGCCTGACTGTACTTTGTCACATTTTTTCAAATACTGAATATTCTAAATGAATTTTATGCATTGAGTCATAAATGAAATATTACTGTATCATCATTTAGTTGTTTTTATGTAACATTTTATTGATACAGTGCTTTTGTCACTTTACAACACCACTGAAGTGATATAGTCACTTGAAAATTCACATCTTGGATATCATTAAGATGCTAATTGAATGTCTTGAAATTTTCTATTTATTTACAGAGTGGTCCGAGAAGCATTTCAGTAGTAGCCAACCTGTGGCTCTGAAAACTCCTTTATCACAAGACATTGCTCCAATTGTTTTGGGAAATAATTTTGGTGTTCGAGGAAAAAATGCGCATGGAATTACTCAGTCATTTGATAGTTCAAAATGTGATTTAATCAAAGGAAGGAAGAGAAGAAGTGCTCGTGTGCTGGTTATTAGTCCAACAGTTTCATCTTTATCTTGTCCTGGTTCCACTATTATTAATCCAAGGGCTCTTCTGCTTCGATATGAGGAGAAACTCGAGAAAAAGAGAACTTTAGCTTCTATCAATGTGTCTCCTACGGCTAGCAGTTTCAATAAAGAAAAAGTCTCAATAAGTAAAGGGAGAGACATAACTTGTAGAAACCTTGAGAGTAAAGAACTAAAAAGTTATAAGAATGAAAATAGAAAAAGTATTGAAAAGGGAGATTTTATTGAAGTCAGTGGGTGTAAAGTGCGAGGCACTGATAGAAGCCTACAAGAACTTGATATATCTGCTTGTTCATCTAAGAGTATGAAAAGTGTTATAGTTAACCCATTAGATTATTTGAAAAAATATGAAAAACATGCTGGCGATGATTTTAGGAAAATTAAGAAACCAGACATGAATATTAAGCTTAGAACAAGTGATCCTGAATTAATAATAACTTCTGGTATTGTTAATAGAGATTTGCAAGTTGTCCCAGAGCCAGTGCCTCATAGATCTGTGAATGGATTAGGCATGCACAGTACTGACGTCACGTTAAATACAAATAGAGGAAGTGAAATAAGTAGTAGTCACAACCAGGGACTAGGATACTGTCATCAAGTACCAGATTACCTTGAAGAATCATTGAAGAAAATGGATTCAAATTGCCTTTCCCTAGCTTATGAAAAAGACCACCCACTCTCAGGTAGTATATAATTATTAATTTGATTGAAATTTCAACATTTTATTTATTTGTCAACTCTTAACCTGTACAGAAAGAGATTTTATTTTATGTAGAGAAAAAGGTCAAGTATTTCACTTCTGTGGTTAGAGTAAAAGTTACGAGATTTCTGTATAATAATACTTATTGTTTTTTCTTTGTTGATTTGCCGTAGGTTTAGGTTTATTCATACATTTTCTTGTCTACTTTTGTCTTATGGTTATTGTTTTAATGAGTCATACCTATGAGTCACAATGCTAATATCCTCAGCACTTAGGCAAGAGACTTTTTCCTTCCAGGTTCCTCACCATTGTTTGATAATCATTTATTGAGATGGAAATAGAACCTGCTAGTGCCTTCTCTCTAAGAGTGTTTCTTTTTCAGTTGTAGTTAGCATGAGTTGCACCTCTCCAGGTCCAACTATTGATATATTTTTAGTTGGATTGTTTCTTTTTTATTAGTAACAATAATTAAAGGTATATCTTCCTCAAGTTTTAAAATTCATATGTGTACCAACTGCAGTGTGAATAGGCTTTGTTTAAAATCCACATGCCCTTCACTTGCAAGGGTCCACAATGTGAGGATAAAGTGAGATTTATTCCTACGTGGATACAAACTTGTGAGTCATTTATATGGGTTATTCCTAGTTTGGTTTCCTCTCCAACCAGACAATTCAGAGAAAATTGGTTTAATTGCATCATGGTTTGTTGCTAGGCAACTGCTGTGCATGACGCATATTGCTTGTTCAAAGTGCTCCCTCACAACACTCCTGGTCGTGAAGTGGGTAAGACGTGCCCACATCCTCTCTCTGTGATCAGATATTGCCTTCACCCTACCCTTATAGTTCTTAGTGCTTGTGTCTCTTGTGTTTTAAATATTCAAATGTCCCTTGTGTTCTATCATTATTTTTGAGTTTTCAATATTTAACTTAGCCGGTGATTATATAAGCTGCAGCTCTGCTGCTCGACAGAAAACTCTACGTTAAAAATCCGCCAGCGATCGCTATGCAGGTAGGGGGTGTACTTCAACAACGCCATCTGTCGTGCAGGTACTCAGTACTCAATGTAAACAAAGAACTCAATTTTCTCTCTGTCGTGCCACCGGCAAGACCTACCAATTCGCTGTTGCTAACTGGATTGGTTTTCACAACTTTTTGGTGAAGTACACGTTTCTAGTTTTGAGCTTTCGCTTTGCAGGCTTTATCTTCAATAAATCGTTGCATTCTTTTGTTGATATCGGATTATTTGTTGATGACTTTGGATAGTTTTTGAATTCCCCTTTGACCAATTCAAAATGGCTGACCTTTCTCAAGTCCCTAAATTCAGGAAGTGTAATGCTAGGGACTGTTCAAGGCGTCTTCCGAAGGCCTCTATCGATCCTCACACCGTTTGTTCCAATTGTCGGGATAAAACCTGTCAATTGGAAGATCGATGTGAGGAATGCGTTGGGCTTTCGGAATTCGATTTTATCGAATTCCAGAAATATACACGTAGGCTAGAGAGAGATAGAGTCAGGAGAAGTTCATCTCGCTCCGTTGAATTTTCCTCTCCTCATGCCCCACAACCTATTCCTTCCCCTGTAGTGGTTGCTCCTAATCCCCCTTCTGGCACTCAAGAACCTTCGATGGCAGATATGATGCGTGCCATCCAAGCTCTGGGTGAGAGAGTCGAGTCCTTGGCTAGTGACCGTAACCAGCTCATGGCGGACGTCAAGGAGCTGAAGTGTAAGAGTGCAGTGGGTAGTGATAAAGTGAGTGATAGTGTTGTGGATAGTGTTGCGCTTGAGGGTTCGTCTGTTCGTGCCTGTCGTCCTCCCAGTCCGGGACCTCTTGCAAGCTCCCAAGTCCAGGGGAGAAGCAATGTCGTACGACCAAAGGGTTCGAGAGGCTTTAATCAGCGAACAGACGTTCCCTCCGTGGTTTCGGGCGTATCTACCCAAGATCGCCCCACCCACACAGAGACGAGAGAGCCCATTTATTCCTCGTCTGCGGAAGAGGTTTCTCGTAAGAAACCATGGACCAAGGTCTCGCGGCCTCTTAAGCGCAAGTCGGTCCCTTCCGCGCAAGTCCAACGGCCCAGTTGTAGCCACTGGGTAAGTTCGGACTCGCTGCAGTCTTCCGACGACTGCTCACCTCCTAAGAGAGGCAAAGCGGTACCGCCTCAGGCAGTCACACCGTCTGTCGCCGCACCTGCTCCTGTAGACCCTAAGTGGTCTTTGCTGCAGACCATGCAGTATCAGTTAACGTCACTGATGCAGGACTTTCGTGCGGAGAAGGTTGATGCTCAACCAACCTCTTGCCTACAACCAACCACGGTTGTGCGTCCTGTGGACGCTGAGGCGACCTTCTTCCGCACTCCAGCTGAGAGAGTCCCGCCACCCATGCGTTCCAGTGTACCCTGCCAGCCGCATGTTGACATTCAGCGACGCACGGAACCTTCCGTTGACGTTCGCGAGGTACAACAACAGTCTAAGTTGTTTTGTTTTGACGCTGTGCGTCAACCTCCGCAACCCAGTGTGGTTGCTCTGCTCGCCCACATCAGACTAGACAGTCTGGAGTAGACGCTATGCGTCCCCGCGCTGCTATGGTTGTTTCCAGTTCACAGACTGGGCAACAGTTCCATGACGTTGCGTCCGGTTCAGTCACGCGTGCACCCGTGCTACCGGACTCAGCTGACCAGCCGATTCCTACTCCTTTGCCGCTTCCTCCTCAATTCTCGGATGATGGACTCTCTGATGATGACGATGCGGCACACGTTGATGAACCACATTCGGACCTTGACGAACCCAAGACCACGCAACCCTCTTTGGACTTTAGAAAAGTTCTTGCTCTGTTCAAAGAGATGTATCCGTACCAGTTTGTGTCTGTGGCTCCACGCTCTCCTCCGTCAGAGTTTGCTTTAGGTACGCAGTCATCCTCGCCTGCCTTTACGAAACTCGTCCTCGCCCGCTCGTCCAAGAGAGCTTTACGAGTTTTAGGAGATTGGATGCAGTCCAAAAAGAGCCTAGGGAAGACAGCCTTTACGTTTCCCCCTGCGAAACTCTCTTCCAGATCGAGCGTCTGGTATGCCACGGGAGAAGTTCTCGGCTTGGGAGTTCCTGCCTCTGCCCAGGGCGACTTCTCAAGTCTGGTAGACTCTCCCCGCAGGCTAGCCATGAGACGCTCTAAGATATGCTGGTCTCCTTCGGACCTAGACCATCTGTTGAAAGGAGTATTTAGAGCCTTCGAGGTCTTTAACTTTTTGGACTGGTGTCTGGGAGCTTTGAGCAGGAAGATCTCCCCTTCTGACAAGGAATCTTCCTTGCTCATAATGTCCTGCATGGACAAGGCCATACGTGACGGATCTAGTGAGCTTGCGGCTTCGTTCGTATCCGGGGTCCTCAAGAAACGTGAGAACCTTTGCTCTTTCCTGTCAGCTGGAGTGACACCGTGTCAAAGATCAGAACTTCTGTTTGCTCCTCTCTCAAAGTGCCTTTTTCCAGAGGACTTGATTAAGGAGATTGCTGCTTCTTTGATTCAGAAGGACACCCATGACCTGGTTGCGTCCTCTGCCCGCAAAGCCACCCCTTTGCTTACCTTGTCAAGACCCAGGATGGACACTCCAGCGTCCAGATTCATTCCGCCCTTTCGTGGCAGAGCCTCCAGCAGAGGAGGTGCTCGTGCCGAAGGGAGACGTGAGAAGAAGAAAGGTACCAAGTCCTTTAAAGGCAGAGTCTGACTGCCACCTTCTTCAGACAGCAGTGGGAGCCAGACTCAAGAACTTCTGGCAGACCTGGGAGAAGAGAGGCGCAGATGCACAATCTGTGAAGTTGCTCAGAGAGGGGTACAAGATCCCGTTTGTACGATAACCCCCTCTAGCAACGTCTCCCATCGATCTCTCTCCCAGGTACAGAGAGGAAGACAAGAGACGAGCATTGAAGCAGGAGGTGTCTCTCTTGCTAGAAAAGGGAGCGGTAGTCAAAGTCCTGGACCATCAATCCCCGGGCTTCTACAACCGTCTCTTCTTAGTGGTAAAGAAGACAGGAGGGTGGAGGCCGGTGCTAGACGTCAGTGCGCTGAATGTCTTTGTCACAAAGCAGACGTTCGCCATGGAGACCACAAAGTCCGTTCTAGCAGCGGTCAGAAAGGAAGACTGGATGGTCTCTTTAGACCTAAGGGACGCATACTTTCACGTCCCCATCCACCCAGACTCCCAACCTTTTCTGAGATTCGTTTACGAAAAGGTTGTCTACCAGTTTCAAGCCCTGTGCTTTGGCCTAAGCACAGCTCCTCTTGTGTTTACGAGGCTGATGAGGAATATAGCCAAATTCCTTCATTTAGCGGACATCAGAGCCTCCCTCTATTTGGACGACTGGCTTCTAAGAGCTTCTTCCAGTCGTCGCTGTCTGAAGGATCTAAAGTGGACTCTAGATCTGACCAAGGAATTGGGTCTCCTGGTCAATATGGAAAAGTCTCAACTGGTCCCATCCCAAACTATTGTGTATTTAGGGATGGAGATTCACAGTCAAGCTTTTCGGGCTTTTCCGTCGGCCCCCAGAACAAGTCAAGCCCAGGTATGCATCCAGAACATGCTGAAGAAGGAACGATATTCAGTCAGGCAGTGGATGAGTCTGATAGGGACACTATCATCCCTGGAACAGTTCGTTTCGTTAGGAAGACTACACCTCCGTCCCCTTCAATATCACCTAGCTGTTTACTGGAAAAAGGACAAGACGCTAGAAGCGGTCTCGATCCCCATTTCCGAGAAGATGAAGTCTTCCCTGACTTGGTGGAAGGACAGTATCAGCCTCAGAGAGGGTCTGCCCCTGGCTGTTCAGACTCCCAACCACGTTCTCTTCTCTGACGCATCGGACACGGGCTGGGGCGCGACATTAGACGGTCGGGAATGCTCGGGAACTTGGAACTCGAGTCAAAGAACGTTGCATATCAACTGCAAGGAGCTACTGGCAGTTCATCTGGCCTTGAAAAGCTTCAAGTCCCTCCTTCAAGGCAAAGTGGTGGAGGTGAACTCGGACAACACCACGGCTTTGGCGTATATCTCCAAGCAAGGAGGGACCCACTCTATGACGTTGTACGAGATCGCAAGGGACCTCCTCACCTGGTCAAAAGATCTAAACCTTTCTCTAGTAACGAGGTTCATCCAAGGCAACTTGAATGTCATGGCAGATTGCCTCAGTCGGAAGGGACAAATCATTCCAACAGAATGGACCCTACACAAGGATGTGTGCAAGAGACTGTGGGCCACATGGGGCCAGCCTACCATAGATCTCTTCGCAACCTCGATGACCAAGAGGCTCCCAATATATTGCTCACCAATCCCGGACCCAGCAGCAGTTCATATAGATGCCTTTCTACTGGATTGGTCACATCTAGACCTATATGCATTCCCCCCGTTCAAGATTGTCAACAAGGTACTGCAGAAGTTCGCCTCTCACGAAGGGACAAGGTTGACGTTAGTTGCTCCCCTCTGGCCCGCGAGAGAATGGTTCACCGAGGTACTTCAATGGCTAGTGGACGTTCCCAGAACTCTTCCTCTAAGGGTGGACCTTCTACGTCAGCCACACGTAAAGAAGGTACACCAAGGCCTCCACGCTCTTCGTCTGACTGCCTTCAGACTATCGAAAGACTCTCGAGAGCTAGAGGCTTTTCGAAGGAGGCAGCCAGGGCGATTGCTAGAGCAAGGAGGACATCCACTCTTAGAGTCTACCAGTCGAAGTGGGAAGTCTTCCGAAACTGGTGCAAGTCAGTATCAGTATCCTCGACCAGTACCTCTGTAACTCAAATAGCTGACTTCCTTTTATACCTGAGGAAAGAAAGATCTCTTTCAGCTCCAACTATCAAGGGTTACAGAAGCATGTTGGCATCAGTCTTCCGTCACAGAGGCTTAGATCTTTCCAACAACAAAGATCTACAGGACCTCCTTAAGTCTTTTGAGACCACGAAGGAGCGTCGTTTGGCTACACCTGGTTGGAATTTAGACGTGGTACTAAGATTCCTTATGTCAGAAAGGTTCGAGCCACTACAATCAGCCTCCTTTAAAGCTCTCACTTTAAAGACTCTTTTCCTGGTTTGCTTAGCCACAGCTAAAAGAGTCAGTGAGATTCACGCCTTCAGCAGGAACATCGGATTTTCATCTGAAACGGCTACATGTTCTTTACAGCTTGGTTTTCTAGCCAAAAACGAGCTACCTTCTCGTCCTTGGCCGAAATCGTTCGATATTCCAAGCCTATCAAATATGGTTGGAAATGAACTAGAAAGAGTCTTATGCCCTGTTAGAGCTCTTAAGTTCTATTTAAGACGAACTAAACCTTTACAAGGACAGTCAGAAGCTTTATGGTGTTCTGTTAAGAAACCATCTTTGCCTATGTCAAAGAATGCCTTATCCTATTTTATCAGACTGTTAATACGAGAAGCTCATTCCCATCTGAGTGAGGAAGACCAAGCTTTGCTGAAGGTAAGGACACATGAAGTTAGAGCTGTCGCAACTTCAGTGGCCTTTAAACAAAATAGATCTCTGCAAAGTATAATGGACGCAACCTATTGGAGAAGCAAGTCAGTGTTCGCGTCTTTTTATCTTAAAGATGTCCAGTCTCTTTACGAGAACTGCTACACCCTGGGACCATTCGTAGCAGCGAGTGCAGTAGTGGGTGAGGGCTCAACCACTACATTCCCCTAATTCCATAACCTTTTTAATCTTTCTCTTGAAATGTTTTTATTGTTGTTTTTGGGTTGTCCGGAAGGCTAAGAAGCCTTTCGCATCCTGGTTGATTTGGCGGGTGGTCAAATTCTTTTCTTGAAAAGCGCCTAGATTAGAGGTTTTGATGAGGTCCTGTAGTATGGGTTGCAACCCTTGATACTTCAGCTCCTAGGGGTCGCTCAGCATCCTAAGAGGATCGCGAGGCTCCGTAAGGAAGACATACTTAAAAAGGCAGAGTAATTGTTCAAGTCGACTTCCTTACCAGGTACTTATTTATTTTATGTTTGTTATTTTGATAACTGCTAAAATGAAATAAAAAATCCTTAGCTCATAATAATGTAAACATTTATTGCTGGTCTCTACCCACCCCCCTGGGTGTGAATCAGCTTATATAATCACCGGCTAAGTTAAATATTGAAAAATGTTATTTTTATAATAAAATAAATTTTTGAATATACTTACCCGGTGATTATATATTAAAGGACCCTCCCTTCCTCCCCAATAGAGACGCAGTGGACCGAGGAGAAAATTGAGTTCTTTGTTTACATTGAGTACTGAGTACCTACACGACAGATGGCGCTGTTGAAGTACACCCCCTACCTGCATAGCGATCGCTGGCGGATTTTTAACGTAGAGTTTTCTGTCGAGCAGCAGAGCTGCAGCTTATATAATCACCGGGTAAGTATATTCAAAAATTTATTTTTTTATAAAAATAACATTTTACAAGTGTGTGCCTTACGACTATTATGTTGAATTTGATGCATTTTTGCCCTAGCTAGAGGTGAACGTTCATATTACGAGAGTGAGATGGACTCCTCCCGATCCTTCTCCACCTTCTATTCCCATCACAATATGAGTGACACAAGGGAAAGGAAGGAGATCTGAGGAAGAATTAAGAACTCTGCAACCATTAAAATGGAACAACCGAATTATGACATCATCTTAATTAATGACTCCAGAGAACGTCAATGGGTGCTAGTACTAGCTCTGCTGATGTACCCCCCTTGAGCCCCTGGTGTCAGGCTCAGAAGCCTCACACTTTATTAAGATAATGAGCCTCTTCCGTCATTTGAATGGATTGTATGGGCCTCCTCATACACAAACTGCTAATAGACAATATGCTATTGACTCTGTCTTTCCACAGCCTTAAAGCCCCAGACACAGGTTCGTTATGGCGCTTTCTGATCAGACTAAAGATACGCTAGACTTAATTAATACACAAGTCTCAGCGTCAGAAATTACTTAAAGCCAGTATATCCTTGAAACGACCACCTTTACCTCTGTCATGCCAGAGACTTTTTTATGTACTCTCTGGCACTTAGAGTCCACTCCCCATTGATGCTGATGTGGCTAACCTGGTCCCATTGGTATTAGCAGAGAGACTGTCTAATCTTCCATTGTTTCGGGGCCCAAAATGGCAAACATGGAGGATGCAGGTATGTCAGCAATCCAAGCCTGCTCGTGGATAGACCACTTTGCAGTAAAAAAAGGACCCTAAGAATGACCATGTTTGTGAACAGTTTGAAGAACTAGCCAGATCTGGAACCAAAGCCTTAGAGTTCCTTCTGCATCAGAATGTATACCTTTGGGGGTAATTGCATTCTAAAAAGGTGCAACGCTGTCTTAGCCAGATGCCCTAAATAGCTGTCCCCCAGAGATGCGTTAGCGCTAAGAAATTCAGAGCTAGTAAACTCCCCCTTCCTTTTCCTGCCCTCGGATGTAGCAACGGCCATTGGAAAGGTAGAGAGGTTAGGACAAGGTCCTATGACAAATAGAGCAGTGACATTAAGATTGCCCACTTCCCAGAAACAGCTAAGGAACTCTCCTTTTAAGCTAGTTCCACAGCAAAGATGACTTTAATCTCCAACGGTTGTACAACAACCCAGGAGGCAGGCTCCTAGACCTACCTTTCGTCAGAGAGGATATCCTTCTGGACAAAGAGGGTGAGGTAACTGATGTTCACGCTAAATAGGGCCCGTCTCGCACCATAACATCATTGTGAAATGCCTAAAAAGCTCTTGGCAATGGATGTTGGACTTTGTGGCCAACCCTTGGACGGCAGAAGTCCTCCATTCAGGAGATAGATTCCCTTTCATAGACTGTCTGCCTCCTCTGACTAGAAATCTGACCATCCAACAATGCTATTCAAGAGGCTTAGTAAAAGGCCTACTCTTGTTAGAGGAAGTTTCCAAATTATGGGTCAAAGAAGCCATGGAAGAAATCTCCAGAGACTCACCAGGCTTCCTCAGCAATCTTTTCCCGGTAGAAAAGCTGACGAGTTTGGAGACCCATCATTGTCCTGTCCCACTTCGACCTCTTTGTGCTACAAGGTTCAAAATGCAAACCCCAGCCTCTGTTCTCCAGGCCATCAGGCAGAACGATTTCCTTTTACTGTGCTTTGGCCTATCAACAGCCCTTCAGGTGTTCGTCAAAATATTTGCCCTTGTCCCAGCCTGGGCTCATGCTATGGGCATCAGTCTCCTGAGATACCAATAACTGGCTTCTCCCAGCAAAATTCTGAGCTCTCCTTTTAAAATACAGGGATCTACTCTTAGATCTGTGCATGGAGTTAAGGTTCCAACTGACCTGCAGAAGTCCAGCCTCATCCCTCAACAGCCCATCAGGTACCTGGGAATAGACATAGACTCAGTACAAGACAGAGCCCTTCCATAAACTGACAGAATCTAGATGTTCAGAGAATTGGCAGCAACCTTTCTGAAAGTGAAACCCCTTCCTGCCCACTCTTGGCAGAAGCTACTAAGACATCTCTCCTCATAAGAGAAACTTCCCTTTTGGGAGAATGCATTTTTACACGGTGCAGTGGGTCTGAAGAACCAATAGTCACCTACTTCAGACCACCTTGCACCCCCTGCTACAAATACCTCACGAGATGGTAAAAGACCTCATTTGGCAGCTCAATGAGAACTTGTTAGCGGAAGCCTCTCCAGGCTTCTCTGCCACAATTCGTTCTGTTAACAGGTGCTTTTCCCCAAGGAGGTGGGGGGTGCTCACCTAGGAAGGGAGCAAATATCAGCCTATGGTCAGAAGAGAACATTATCATCATCATCATATCCTCCTACGCCTATTGACGCAACGGTTAGATTTCACCCGTCATCTCTATCTTCAGCTTTCAATTCAATACTCCTTCATTCATCATCTCCTACTTTGCGCTTTATGGTCCTCAGCCATGTAGGCCTGGGTCTTCCAAATTTTCTAGTGCCTTGTGGAGCCCAACTGAACGTGAAGTGAACTAATCTCTCTTGGGGAAAGAGCATGCCAAACCCATCTTCATCTACCCCTCATCATGATCTCATCAACATATGACATTTGAGTAAGCTCTCTTATAGTATCATTTCTAATCCTGTTTTGCCAATTAACTCCCAATATCCTTCTTAGGGCTTTGTTCTAAAATATACTAAATCTATTGGAGATTGTTTCATTATCATACCATGACTCATGTCCATTGAGTAACACTGATCTCACTAAACTGATATATAGTCTGATTTTTATATGAAATTTCAGGCAACCTGATTCCCAAATTTTACTTAACCTAGCCATTGTCTGATTTGCTTTTTTCAATCTCTCACTAAACTCTAATTCTAAAGACTATGTATTGGAGAGCATAGTTTCTAAATACTTTAATGATTCTACCTCATTAATCCTTTCTCCTTCCAATGATATTTTATCTTCCATTGCATACTCCATTCTCAATATCTCTGTCTTTTTTCTATTTATCTTCAGCCCAACCTCATGTGATATTTCATGCATTCTGGTAAGCAAGCATTGCAAATACTGTGGTGTCCTGCTAACAAGGCCAGTATCATCAGCATACTCTAGGTCTGCTAAATTCCTATCACTAATCCTGTCCAATCCTTCTCCACCATTTCTGACTGTTCTATTCTACACATAACAAAGTCCATGAGGAGTATAAACAAAATAGGTGACAACACATTCCCATGGAGTACTCCGCTGTTCACTGGAAATTCATTTGATAAGACTCCATTAACATTAACTTTTCACTTGCTATGTTCATGAACAAACTTAATCAGATTTACATATTTATGAGGAATTCCATAATAATGCAGGACTCTCCACAAAATTGGCCGGTGCACACTATCAAATGCTTTTTCATAGTTCACAAATGCCATCAAAGGGGAATTCCTATAATTTACGCATTGCTGTACAACATATCTCAAAATGAAAATTTGGCCAGTGCAACGTCTACCTTTTCTAAATCCTGCTTGTTCATCTCTCAGCTTTTCATCAATCTTTCTCTCCAGTCTCTTTAGAATAAGCATACTATATATTTTCTCAGCTTTTCATCAATCTTTCTCTCCAGTCTCTTTAGAATAAGCATACTATATATTTTCATAATTGACGTAAGTGTTGTGCCTCTGTAATTATTGCTATCAGTCAGGTCTCCTGTTTTTTGGTAATTTTCATCAACACTCCTAACTCTCATTCATCAGGTTTTGCCTCTTCATGCCACATTCTTCAAAATAATCTTGTAAGTAGTCTGGGAGTCACCTCATTTTCGGCCAGTATCATCTCGGCAGTTATACCATCGTATCCTGGGGCTTTCCATCTCTCTAGTTTTTTATAGGGTAACTTCGACATCAAACACACTGAATTCGTTCAGGCACATCAAGGTCTTCATCAGTTTCAGGTATATTAATCAAATTATTCCCTTCATATCTCCTATTCATAACTTAACTAAAGTTTTCCATTCAATATTGTTTTTCTTCATCTTCTGTTGCTATAACAGAGCCATCTCTCTTTTTGATGGGTATATGCTGCTGCTTCTTTGCCCCCACAGAGATTTCATTAATAATTCTATGAGCAATTCTTACACCATAGGCAGTTCCGGAATTCATTGATTTGTCAGCCTCGTTGCTTTACTGTCTAAATATTCTTTCCAGCTATTCCTGGATTTTCTTATGACCTCACCATCAATACTGGAATACTTGACATGCTCTACCTTGTAATTTTCATCACTTCCTCGAAAACTTTCAACAATCAAGAGAACAGGGCCTTTCAAATAAATTTCCTGGAAATGAAACCAGTGCAACTAGCGTTACTCCACTTCTCAGTCTAAAAGGCCACTGTGTGGTGTTGATGAGCGACAACTCCACGGTAGTGACCTACATCTCAAAACAAGGAGTTGCAGCCTCTCCCCTGCTATGCAATCTAGCACTAGAGAAAATCAAGTGGACTTAGTACCAAGTCATTTCTCTCTGCAAGGTTCGTCCCTAGGAAGAGGATCGTCATTGCAAACCATCTGAGTCATTGAGGGAAAACAGTTGGTTTAGAATGGTCTTTGCTTCCTCTAGTTTCAAAGAGACTTTTGACATTGTGGGGTTCCTTGTCTCTGGACAGGTTTGCCACCCACCTGAATCACAAACTCCCTGTGTATTGCTCTTCAGTCTCAGATCAAGCTGCGGTGATGGAAGACGCATTCCAACATCTATGGGACGGACTAGACTTTTACGCCTTTCCATCTTTCTGTCTGATTTGTGAGACATTGAAGAGAGTCTGAACATCCAAGGGAGTCAGAGTTATGCTAGTAGCTCCAAAGTGACCAGCAGCAAAATGCTATTCAGACCTGCTGGAACTTCTCACAGAAGTTCTAAGAGAAATTCCAGAATGGCCAAGCCTGCTACGCTTACCTCACATAAGAAAATTCCACGACATAGTACATTACCTGTCCCTTCACACCTGGAGACTATCCAGGGAGGGACAGAGAGAATATCACATATAATTTCATGATTTTTGGTATTTACTCTCTTTCTCTCTCTCGAATTTCCAAGAATTCAGTAAAAATGTTGAAACTCATATGACATGATTTTCTTGCATATTCTATATTTTAAAGAGCAATAAAGATTATGCACTGTAGGTATCGTGTGTATCCTCTAACCCCTCCTGAGAAGTGCATGATTCTGTATATTACTCAGGTGAGATTCATGGAAATAAACAAAGATTTAAAACTGAAATTAATTATCTTTTACTTCCAAATCATAAAGGGCTACATGATGCATTAGGTTTAATATCACAATTTCAATCAATCTAAATGCATGACCTGCTTGTTTTCACTTTACTCTGTGGTTGTTTATCAGTACCATCTGTCGGGTACATGGCACCGAGAAAAGTTTATTTTATTGATTTTTCATTTCAAGATTATGAAGTTGCCACTTTGGAATTGATAGCATATTTTCATGTGAAGGTAATTAAAGAAATAATTCTTTTTGGTGTAAAATCTAGTTTTTTAAGAAATATGACTGTTTTCAGTTCATTGTATCATTTAAATGTTATTTGTTCCGTAACTGAAATACAAACCACGCTATTTAATATGCGTAATTACTTTCGGCGTAGCTAAAATGACGAGCCATTAGATTTTTAACGAGGGTTTACTACCCCACCGCTAGTTAGTGGGGGGGGGGTAGTGAGGGGTAGTTTCTTACCCCCCACCCCTCACACACACCTGTGATTTAGCTCACTTTGCTATCGGCTCGGGTGACAGTCGGACGTGTCCGCTTTCACCCTCGCTTTTGTTGATCAGCCATTATTAATCTTTCTTTGCTTTTTCTTTTTACAGAGTGTATGTGAAGTTGGCCTCTGCTATGCGGAAGTGCCCTGGCTTACCTGACCGCCCTTGTGGTACATTTATGTCGGCGGTCGACACGGATCCCCACACCTTGTGTCCTTATTGTAGGGGCCAGCGGTGTGATAGAGTTGATATATGTGGTGAGTGTAGGGAGTGGTCCACCTCCCAGTGGGAGGGGTTTTCTCGGCGCCAGAAGAAGTCTAAACGGGATATTTCTCCTTCAGAGGTTTCTTTGAAAAGAGAAAATCCCAAGGACTCTTCTTCCGTGGCCCAAACCTCCTCTGAAGCTCCCACTCGACCGGTTTCTCCCGAGAAGCCGTCGAGTGGTAGCGTAGACCGTAGTTCTGTTGACCGATCCCGGGGTGCGGGAGAGGGAGTTGCCTCCCATAGCGAGGCAGCCCCTCCTCCTCCCCCGGAGGAGGATATTTCTATGCCTGTAACTAATAGTGATTTATTACAGCTTTGGGCTTCCTTGGGGCTTCAGGGTTCGCCCTCCAAGGAAGCCCTGTTTAACATGATCAAATTGGGAGCAGCTGTCAAACAGTCGCCGACGGTAGCAGAGATCGATCCTCTGTCTATCGTCGACGTTGTTGTGGCAGAGGCTTCTGATGAGTTGTCTCAAACCTCTGCTCCTGATGTTGCTGTGGTAGCTGAAGGCTTAGTTCCTCCATCCGAACATCCTTCGAGGGAGGAACTAAGTCCTACGGTCTCTCCTGCCGGTGATTCAGTTCACTCACAGAGACTCCTCTTCGGAGGACTGCTGATGGTCAGTCCGCTGACCCCACGGCCCCCAGAGGGTGTATAAGGCTGAAAGCTCGCCTTCCCCTTCGCCGTAGAGGTCTTCCTTCACCTCACAAGGGTGTTAGGAGGCGCCTCTTCGGCTCGTCATCCTCGCAGTCCTCCGCAGAAGAACCTCACCGTCGTTCGCCGACCCTGCCAGCTACCTAATTGGACCTCTCCGGAGATCGTTCGCGATCTCCTTCGGTGGAAGGTCGTCTTTACACAGGACACGCCGAACTTCCACCCTCCAGACCTGCTGACCTGCCATCACCGTTCCTGGCTGCCGATGCGCTGTGGGCGCCTTCTCACCCTGTTATTAAACAGGCAACGGTTCCTTCGGGGCATAAAGGGCACGAGCACAAATTTGTGTCTCAGTCCCTTAAGCGCCAGGTACACCCTACGCGCCAACGACCTGCAGCAGATGTTCCTGTCTTAGCGCGCCAGCGCTCACCGGCGCATGCGCGCACTTGCAGTTGCTCCTGTCATTACGTGCCAGGGTTCCCCTGCGTGCCCACGACCACCTGCGCGCCAGCGCTCGCCTGCGCGCAAGCGCTCGCCATTGGTTCCTGTTATAGCGTGCCAGCGCTCACCTACGCATCAGCACTCACCTGCGCGTCAGCACACTTCAAGGGAGGTTCCCGAGATAGCGCACAGGCGCTCACCGGACCTCCAGCACATTCCAGTGCCTCAACGCGCCACTGCGCACAAGCGCGTTCCTTCTGTTGCTCCTGATATAGCGCGCCAGCGCTCATCTGCGTGCCAACGCGCAGCCCTGGAGTCTCCTGAGATAGCGCATAGGCGCTCACCGGGACTCCAGCGCTCTCCAGACCAACAGCGCACTTCTGTGCGCCCGCATCCTGATGCGCGCCATGAGCGGCCACGATCTCCTGCGCTCCAGGCACGCCCACGATCTTCGGATCTGGGTGTAGTAACATCTTCTCCTGTTCACCTGTGCGCCATCGCGCTCAGTCTCCATCGCGCGCCTACGAGGTTGTGCAAGCGAGCCCTGCTCGCCCACTGCTTCAGCCAGATATGCGCGCCGCGCGCCCGCGCGCTAGAGATATTTCTCCTGCACGTGCGCGCCCAACGTTATCGCCCTCACGGGCTCTTCGGCAGGATCCTGCGCGCCCGCACTCGCGCGAACAATCGCCATTGCACGCGAGAGCGCTTATCCAGCCTTCTACGTGCCACCTGTCATCGCCTGTCCATGCCGCCACGCGCGCCCTCGCCATCGCCCTCACGCGCGCACGAACATTCTCCCGCGCGTGACCCAGGGCAGGACCCATCGCGCGACCACCAGCGTGATCCCCAGCGCGATCACAGGCGCGATCCCACACGTGAGGCCGCAAGACATCACGCGGCCAGGTCATCGTCGTCTCGTTCCCCACCCCGCAAGCGCAGAACAGCGCGCTCGTCGGAGGAGGGGAGGTTTCCGGATAGGTCCAAGGACTCTTCTCCTTCTGTTTCAGCATCTTTTCAGGCGAACCCTTGTTTGGTAACTCCTCCTAGGGATCGAACGATCCCCTTCCCTCCAGAGGGAGTGTCTGACAGCGCGACTGTTAGTCAGGAACCCTGGTTTGGTACCATCGTCAGAGCTCTCGTGCAGGCTTTTAAGCCTGTATTCTCTGAACTTGGTCACAAATCAGTGGCGGCTTTGTCTCCCCTGAAGAGGAAGAGAGGAGTTTCTACCGTGGTAACTTCCCCAAGGGCGAAACTGACTCCTCGGAAGTCCTTGAGGAAGGTTCCCTCTCCCCCCCAGACTTTCTCTCCCTCCCTTGCGGACGAGGATTTCCCGTCCTCTGGGGAGTCTGGTGAGGCGGGTCGTTCCCCCATCGCACCAATGGGGGAAACCCCACCTCGCCCCGAGAAGTCTTCTCGGGTAGGGGTTGAGAAGAGCCTTCCACCATCACTGCTGGAGTCCTGTATCCCTCCCAGGAGGGAGTCGAAGGACTCTAAGACTTTGCCAAAGTCTTCATCAAGGATTAGACAGGAGCCAGCCAAACCCTTGGAGAACGTCCACGAGTCCCCCCAGGAAGAGCCTCTGGGGACAGGAGACTTTGCTGCCAGCCCTAAAAGAGGAGAGCTGCAGGAGTCAGAACATGCATCCTGGCAAGTTCTGACCCTCATGAGGAATCTTAATGGGTTTCCAGATCCAGAGATTCCCCCTCGTGAGGGCAAGGACACGGTCTTGGACTGAATCTACGGTACTCAAAAACCCTCGAGGGCCAGTGCGGCGTTGCCCTGGTCACAGGGGGTTAAGAGTGCCAGAGACAAGGTCGAAGGCCAGCTCTCCGAGCTTGCTTCCTCCAGCCGATCCAGCACCGGTAACAAGCTCCTCCCGCCTCCTCGCGTCCATCAGAGGAGGTACTTTGAGATCTTGGAGGAGACTTGTTTAGCTCTTCCTTTGCACCACTCTCTGGAAGAGCTTACCGGGGGAGTCCCTCTAGAGAGACTCTCCAACCGGCATGTCTCGTATTCGGCAACGGAGATCCTGAGCCAGGAGAAGGTAGCGAAGTGTGCCATGCAGGCAACTTCGTGGCTGGACATCTGGCTAGGGTCTCTGGGCATCCTGGTGCAGTCTGAGGACTTGTCCAAAGAAAGCACCAGGAAGGCCTTGGAGACCTTTTTGCTCTCAGGCACGCGTACCATTGAGTTTCTAGCCCACCAAGTCTCGAGCTTGTGGGCTAACACTATCTTGAAACGTCGGGATGCAGTATCTGAGAGATTCCACCAAAAGGTCCCCAGTACCGACGTTAGCAGACTCAGACATTCTTCCGTCCTCGGTAAGAACTTGTTTGAGCCTAAGGACGTGGAGCAGGCTGCTAAGAGGTGGAGGAAGTCCAACCTGGACTCCCTTCTCCATAGGGCCTTAACATCGAGGCCCTACAAACCTCTAGCGACCCAGCAACCACGTCCTGTCAAGAGTACGAAGAAGGCAGCTGCAGCAAAGACAAAGGTATCTAAGCCCTTTCCTGTCAAGGACAAGAAAGGCAAAAAGTCCTCTAGGGGAGAAAAGAATCCTAGAGGGAGCGGCCGTGGCCGCAAACGCTAGGATTGGCAGTCTCCCTGCATATCCACCAGTGGGGGGATGCCTACAAAGTTGCGCAAGAAGGTGGTAGCAAATCGGGGCCAATTCCTGGACGATTTCCGTAATCAGTCAGGGATATCGCGTCCCGTTCACGACATCTCTACCTCCCCTGACAGCGGATCCAGTCTCGTTGAGCTCCCTTGCCATGGGATCGGCAAGGGGGCAAGCCCATCGGGCAGAAGTCGAGACCATGTTTAAGAAGGACACTCTCCAAGAGGTAATCGATGGGTCCCCAGGCTTCTTCAGTCGACTCTTTCTTGTAAAGACGGCGTCTGGAGGCTGGAGACCAGTCATCAACCTCTCAGCCCTGAACAGGTTTGTCAACCAGACCCCGTTCAGCATGGAGACGATAGACACGGTCAGACTTGCAGTGAGACCGCAAGACCTCATGTGCACACTGGACCTGAAGGACACGTACTTCCAGATCCCAGTCCATCCGTCTTCGAGGAAGTACTTAAGATTCTGCCTAGACAACAAGATCTACCAGTTCAAGGTGCTGTGTTTCGGTCTCTCCACAGCACTGCAGGTGTTCACCAGAGTGTTCACCCTAATATCTTCGTTGGCTCACAGGATCGGCATCCGTCTCATCCGTTACCTAGACGACTGGCTGATCCTAGCAGACTCGGAGGCAGCCCTTCTTCGTCACCGAGACAAACTTCTGGGACTTTGCCAAGATCTAGGGATCATGGTAAATCTCAAGAAGTCCTCTCTGCTTCCCACTCAAAGACTGGTATATCTAGGAATGATTATAGACACCAATCTCCACAAAGCCTTCCCATCAGACGACAGGATAGCAAGGCTGAGGAGGGTCGCGAGGCCTTTCCTCAGACGAGAAGAACTTCCAGCCCAATCGTGGTTACGTCTCCTCGGTCACCTCTCATCCCTGGCCCGTCTAGTTCCCAATGGTCGCATCAGAATGAGATCTCTCCAGTAGCGACTCAAGTCCCGGTAGAATCAAGGTCACGATTCCCTGGACACTATGATCCTTATGGGTTCTGCGGAACAGACAGACCTTCAGTGGTGGGTGGCAGACGAGAACCTACGAAAGGGAGTGGATCTTCTCGTCCTCCCCCCGGATTTGATGTTGTTTTCGGATGCCTCAAAGAAAGGGTGGGGGGCTCACGTTCTGAACCACAGGACCTCAGGCCTGTGGTCAGAATCAGAAAAGTACCTCCACATAAACCTGCTAGAGATGAAGGCCGTATTCCTGGCCCTTCAACAGTTCCAACAATACCTGTCGGGCCACTCTGTGGTGGTGATGAGCGACAACACCACAGTAGTGGCTTATATCAACAAGCAGGGAGGTACCTTTTCAGAACAGCTATCCCATCTCGCAGTAGAGATACTGAGATGGACCGAAGTCCACTCGATCGCACTTTCGGCTCGCTTCATTCCAGGCAAGAGGTGTGCTCGCCGACAGTCTGAGCAGAACGACGCAAATAGTGAGTACCGAGTGGTCTTTGGATCGTCAGGTAGCCAACAAAGTCCTGACTTTGTGGGGTTCCCCGACTGTGGATCTGTTCGCTACAGCACTGAACTTCAAACTTTCGCTGTACTGCTCCCCAGTCCCGTTTCCCAAGGATCTCTGGCAAGATGCCTTCCAACAGCGGTGGGACAACATGAATGTCTACGCCTTTCCCCCGTTCTGTCTGATGAGGAGGGTGCTCAACAAGACCAGAATATCGGTCAATCTCTCGATGACCCTAATAGGTCTGCTATGGCATCATGCAGAGTGGTTTCTAGACCCTCTGCAACTCCTAACGGAGCTTCCGAGGGAACTCCCTCCACGACACGAACTGCTCAAACAACCACACGCCAACATCTTTCACAAAGCTGTAGCTTCGCTTCGACTTCATGCCTGGAGACTATCCAGCATATCCTCACTGAGAGAGGATTTTCGCAGCAAGTTGCGAACAGGATGTCTGGGCACCTGCGAAGGTCATCTGCAGGGGTCTACCAGGTGAAGTGGCGAGTCTTCTGTGGTTGGTGTCGTGGAAGGGGTATCTCTCCACTCGATGCCACTATTCCAGCAATAGCGGAGTTCCTCGTGTATTTGCGGGAAGAAAAGGCGCCTTTCAGTCTCGGCGGTGAAAGGCTATCGCTCAGCCTTAAGTCTAGCCTTCAGGCTCAAAGGAGTGGACATTCCTTCCTCGCTGGAACTTTCCCTACTCATATGGAGTTATGAACTTACCTGCCCTCAGTCAGAAGTGAGACCTCCTCCATGGAACGTGGTTCGAGTTCTCAGGTCTCTTAAGAGGCCTCCCTTCGAACCATTATGCCAGGCTTCAGATCGCTACCTTACTTGGAAGACGGTGTTCCTGCTAGCTTTGGCCTCGGCCAAGCGAGTCAGCGAACTTCATGGTCTCTCATACGACATTGCCCATTCAAGGGGATGGGGAGAGCTAACGTTCAGGTTCGTCCCTGAGTTTGTTGCCAAGATTCAGAATCCGGGAGTGCCGGACCCTCGGTTCGACTCTTTCCAGGTTTCGAATCTTCGTTCTGTAACAGATGACCCAGACCATCTCCTTCTGTGCCCAGTAAGGAGTCTGAGGCTATATCTTTAGAGAACGGCTGCAGTTCGTCCCCAAGTGCAAGCTTTGTTTGTGAGCACTGGGAAAACGAAGAGGAGGGTCACCAAGAATACCATCTCGGCCTGGATTGGTAAGGTGATCTACCTATCCTTGAATCCTGACCCTCCTCCGTCACGTCGCCCTAGAGCTCATGATGTCAGGGGCGTAGCTACGTCCCTGGCCTTCAAGAAGAACTATTCAGTGACGCAGGTCCTGCAAGCAGGGGTGTGGAAGCGTCAGACGACCTTCACAGCCCACTACCTGCAAGACGTGACACACAGGAGACTCGATACGTTCTCTATCGGCCCTGTGGTGGCTTCACAACAGCTGGTCTAAACCTCAGGCTCCTTAATGGACAAGTAGCAGAAGGTTGAGGGCATTGTTACCCGGTCTTAGTCTGCATGAAAGAAAAGGTTTGTCTGGCCCTTATTCTTTTCTTCATCTTCCCCTCTCTTGGGGAAAGCAGCATCCTGGGTTCTTTGCATAGCTGACCTCAAACCACTGCAGGTAAACCATGCTTCCTTGTGTTCCTAGTATTAAATTAATACTGTCACGTACCCATACCCTGACGAGGTGGTATTGGGAGAGTCCTAGCCTTGAGTTCCATCTAAAGAACTCCAGGTCAACTTCCTAGGACGTGTCACACTGCATACTTTCACACACAGCTTATGTAGGCTGCAGCACTTGCACAGCAAGATGCTAGCGTGGTGCAGGGACTTCTTATTATCGAGTACTGACACACTCAAATACTGTGTCCCCGGGCAAAAGCCAAAGCCAGTAATGGCCGGGACTTACCACCCTTCCTAAGGGTTGAGTCACCCGTATTAAATAGCGTGGTTTGTATTTCAGTAACGGAACAAATGACATTCGTAGATAATTTTTATTTTTCCTAACTATGCAAACCTTAGCTATTTAATCAAACTTGCCCGCCAGCCCTGTCCCCCATGAAGTCCTACCTCTAAGCAAAGTGAGCTAAATCACAGGTGTGTGTGAGGGGGGGGGGCATGCTACCCCTCCCTACCCCCCTGCTAACTAGCGGTGTGGGTAGTAAACCCTCGTTAAAAATCTAATGGCTCGTCATTTCAGCTACGCCGAAAGTAATTACCCATATTAAATAGCTAAGGTTTGTATAGTTAGGAAAAATACAAATTATCTTTGTCATGGTTCAATGGTTATATGATCTTCTATCAGGAGACTGATTTTTCAGAGATTTTGTCAGACATGATATATTGATATATGTTGTTATGACCCATTTTGCTAATGGGTTATGAAAAAATAATTCTTTATTTTCAAAATTAGTTTTTGTAACTTAATTTCATTTAAGTTTATTACAAGTTAGAATCTTGAACCCCTAGAAGAAAATCTGTTGGAATGAAAAATAATTTGAATTGATGTAGTCCTGTATTAAGACAGAACTGCTGTGTATTTTTAAGTTGTTACTTTGATATAAAAGAAACAAAGGAATTGCTTACTCTGTAAAAATTTAAAAATTTGAATTATTTCTCATATTTGAGTTATTGCCAGTTTTTTTAAAAAACTAAATATTTTATTTGCAGTCTCCTGTTTTTGGAAATGCTTTATTCTTCCTTCAGTGTAGTTTGATATATTTTTTTTAGGAAGTTCTTATGGAGTACCGGTACCTCTGTCACAGCCTTTAGAAGAACCACACAGTTCTTTGATGCCTGCAGTTAAGTATTGTGTAGACAACATGGATCTTGGTAGAGGGAAGTGTTTTTTACCGCCCAAGCATTTTCTACCCATTCAAGAGAAGAATAAGTCTTGGTCTCCAACATTAGATGTAATTGAGGAAGCAGTATTGAAAGACTTTGTATTTCCCAAGTATGTTGAGAAAAATTCAGACAGGTTGAGGATTAACAGTAACTTGAAAAGTATAAAGGAATTGGAGAACTTCATTACATAAGATCACAAGGAAAGGATACTTGCAGGTAAGTTTTAATTTGAAAACATTTCACTTTTGTAATGCAGTAACATATATTATTGTCTTTTCAAAAGTTTTAGCTTATTTGATCAAGGGCATGTCTCGACAGCCTGTTTGCTGGTTCCTTACTGTTCATTCCACAGCCTACGAAGACTATGGGCACACTACTAGAGTAAGTACGAAGTTTTGGTACCTACAGACAGATCATCATTAGCCGTCTTAATCTACCCTAAGAGCTTTTCATACATACTACTGTATATTGTTTCCTTATTTCAAGTGTTGTGATGCACCTTACTATTACTTTTGTTGGGGGATCTAAATCTTTAACTCAAAAGTTTTTTATGTTAACTCTGTAATGTGGTGCTTTCAAATGGATACTCTGGTCTTTCCTCTTCTACCATACGTAATACATAGATTATAAAACCTTATATCATCTTCATTTATTCCTTTAATGTTAAATTTTAGGGTTGGAATGTTTAGTCTATTTTCATCTCTAATTTCCTCTCGTGCGAAATTGCTCCATATACCTGTTTAAAACGCTTCCAGATGACTGAAATTACTGCTACATCTTTGCTCACACAGCAGCTTTAACCTTTAAAAATACTTCCAGAAGACTAAAATTACTGCCAGATCCATGCTCAGACTGAATCTATAATGTTTAAATCACTTTCAGAAGACTAAATTACTTCCAGCCCTTATTTTCTGTGAATCTTGACTTCATCATCTCCTACCATTTAATAGCTAGTCTTTTTTATTTTTTTGGCTATCTTATCATTTATGTCCTTTTTGGGGTTAATGTGCTGTGTGGTCTCCAAGGATTTTTCTGTAAAAGGCTAGAATGGGTAATGCAATGCAACATAAAATATCAAAGAAATATTGTCTCCCCTGCACTAGCGCCGGTGTACCTATGTGCAAAGCAGGATCTCAGTGTGCATAAGAGATACCTCTTGAGTTCAGGCACTATTGAAAACAACATAATATCTCCACTGCGGAAATTGTCTGGCTATATTGGACCCGAGAATTTTTATTACAGCCAGGGGCATTAGTACCTCTGATGCACCCAGCCACCATTTTATGTCTTATTGCCATATCAACCATACTTGTGATCTGTTTATAAGTGAAGTGAGGAATCTTCATCTATGCTTCAAGTTAAGTAACAGGATCAGATATCCACTATTCTTAATAATAGTATCAGTGTAGGAAAAGTGAAATTTATAGTCAGATTTACAGTCTATTGTTTGTTGTATTTGTTTTGCTTGTTTCATTTCACCATTCTATTCTTAAAATTTGATAACCCCATTCTAAGTGGTATGATGAACTGTGAATTTTCTATTCATGACTTGCATCAATTAAGTGGCTCGTTTCACAGACCCTTAAAAAGCAGGTGCACTCTTGGGAAGTCAACAATACAGTACAGTAAAGCTGTTTGCATGTTTCATTGAGGCAGAAGGACTTCAAGCAGGTACACCTGAGTTGACAGGGACTCAGTGTAGGGGTTAATTGTGATCCCTACATCATTGCATAGTGGAAAGGATTCTTGCTCTTCATGAAGGTAGATAGGTTGGCCAGTGTATTAGCCACCCATTGAAGTACTACCGTTAGAGAGTTTGGGTGTCCTCTGACTGGCCAGACAGTACTAAATTTATATTGGATCCCTCTCTGGTTACAGCTCCTTTTTCCTTTGCCTACACATACACTGAATAATCTGGACTATTCTTTACACCTGACAACGCTGAGATTACCAAACAATTCCTCTTCGCTCAAGGGGTTAACTACTGCACTGTAGTTGTTCAGTGGCTACTTTCCTCTTGGTAAGGGTAGAAGAGAGATTAGTTAAGGTGAGCAGCTTTTTTAGGAGGACACTAAAATCAAACCATTGTTCTCTAGTTTTGGGTCGTGTCATAGCCTCTGTACCATGGTCTTTCACTGTCATGGGTTAGAGTTCTCTTGGTTGAGGATATACTCAGGCACAATTTTCTGTCTTATTTCTCTTCCTGTGTTTTTTTTAAGTTTTTGAAATTTATATATGAAAGATCTAATTTCAAATTGCTGCTGTTCTTAAAATAATGTTTTCACTATCATTCGACCGACTTGCTATTCATTAACCCTTTTACCCCCAAACGACGTACTGGTACGTTTCACAAAAGCCATCCCTTTACCCCCATGGACGTACCGGTACGTCCTTGCAAAAAAATGCTATAAAAATTTGTTTTTCATATTTTTTGATAATTTTTTGAGAAAATTCAGGCATTTTCCAAGAGAATGAGACCAACCTGACCTCTCTATGACAAAAATTAAGGCTGTTAGAGCAATTTAAAAAAAATACACTGCAAAATGTGCTGGGAAAAAAATAACCCCTTGGGGGTTAAGGGTTGGAAATTTCCAAATACCCCGGGGGTAAAAGGGTTAAAAAAAATTTCAGTATTCTTCTCCCTAGTCCCAGTAAATCGGCAGCATTTGAAAACACCTTCCAACATGACTGGAAATTGTAGATAATTACCCTTTTCCGGTCATTTTCCAGTTTTGCTGATTACTCAACAGTTGGTCGACGCATGACCATGATTGCTCCCAAGCGGCACATGCCGAATATCATTCAGATCAGCTGTTTTCTATCTTTCTTTGGTGGGGAAGCTCCTCAATCTTTGAGGTGAAGGATGATGCTTAGCCCATGATAATTTTTTTTCAATTAGAACTTTGGTCTGGACTCTTCACAAGACTCGAGCTCAAACCGCATGGAATGTTTCTCGATTTCGCAGGCCTCTTAAGCGATCCCATGAGAAGGGTGGCAGATATGTCTTTAACCCTTGGTACTGTCCTCCACAAGTAGGAAACAGCAAAACATTGTTTGTGTCACAGGACTTTTTCAGTATGTGGCAAGGACCTAGAGCCCAGCTATTAACAACTTCAAAGTCCATTCATTTCTTCCCTTCAAGAAGCAACTAATGGGGACCAGGATGACTTGATCTTCTGTCCTGGGTCGACACTACGACTCTTCCTATAGTAATGGAGCGAGTAGGAGAAGAGACATAGAAAATTTTTTTTTTTTGGGGGGGAGGCCGCTTCATGGGATAATTGGACGTTCTTTTCCTGCAAGTGAGGAGATGAAAGGATCATCCTGGATTTGAATATACAAAGTTAGACATTTTGGATCTATCCCAGCTCTCAAGAAGAACCTGTCACGATTGAGATAATACCGCTAGTGTTTTTGGGGCCTTTTAGTGACCAGATAGTACAGCATTGGATCCCTCTCTGGTTACAGCTCCCTTTTCCTTTGCCTACATATAGGCTACTCTGAATAGTCAGGCCTATTCTTTACGCATTCTCCTCTGTCCTTATACACCTGACAACACTAAGATTACCAAACAATTCTTCTTCACTCAAGAAATTAACTACTGTAAAGTAATTGTTCAGTGGCTACTTTAATCTTGGTAAGGATGGAGGAAACTAGTTATGGAAAGCACCTCTTCTAGGTGGACACTATAAACTCAAACCATTGTTCTTCATTCTTGAGTAGAGCCATACCTTTCAAACCATGATTTTACACTGTCTCGAGTTAGAGTTCTCTTGCTTTTGAGGGCACACTATTTTATGTGTTACCTAATTTCCCTTCCTCACTGGGCTATTTTCCTTGAGGGTGCCATTTGGGCATGTATCATCCTGCTATTCCAACTAGGGTTGTAGCTTAACTAACAATAATAATAATAACAAGATTTGAATATTATTATTACTAGCTAAGCTACAACCCTTGTTGGAAAAGCATTGTTTCTGCATACCTATACTTCAACAGATCATGTAGCAAACCTAACTCCTTCATGAGACTAGAATGTTCCCATCCATCTAAATGCGGGTTTACACAGTCCAACGGTTCGTTGAACGTCGTTAGACAGACAAGTATTTACAGTGATGTTCGAACATGTGAACGGGGTATTTGGTTGTTGAACACGTTCATCGTACAGTTCCAAGAAAGTTTGCCCTCGCCTGACTTTTGTGAGCGGGACTTCATTGTCCACAAACCTTATGCATTTGTGGCTGACTCTACCCTTTTGAACAGTTTGAAAAGCTGGTTGGACCGCGTAAACCCCGCTTAAGATACCTCTCGCAACATATGTCTGGAATGAGAGGTTAGATCAACTGTCCCTTCTACATCTTTCTTCCCCCTCCTTGGGATGCAGAAATCATTCTGTTATTTGCCGCACTGGACGCTAGATGCTAGCAAGCAGCATGAACAGATAAACTTTGGTTTGGGTTATCTTCCTCATCTTCCCAGACAAGGGGGATGATAGGCAAATGTATATAAACCCATTTCTCATGAATGACCATCCAATCAGATAACATAGCCTCCACATGGAAATAAACTTTTCCTGGACCGTCTACCTGTCCCTGGTAGTTACTTAGGCTAATACCTGTCTCATATTCATGTCCAAGTTGTTAGGAAGGTGACAGGAATCATCATTTTTGCTTTATACAGGACTGAAGTGCTCTGATATTTCCTGGGAAAGTGAACCAGCTAGTTTGGTTGTAAGGACTTCCTCCCTCCTAAGCCTCCTAAGGATAAGTCTCCTATTAAAGGGATATCCCCATGCCAGAAAACCCCAGACATTTTGGCTTTCTATCTAGTCCAGTTCTTTGAAGAAGGGAAACTTTAGCCATCAGCAATCTTACATAAATCTGCATTGACAGATCCTCTCAAGCAGACTTTCAATTTTGTTTTAAATTCAGGTGTTCCACAAGGTTGCACATCTTTTACCTTACAAAGTCTATCCCAGAAAACTCCTTCATTGTCTTGGTCTCTTAATAGTGCTATAATTTTTATCAAGTTAGATAATTTTGTCGTTTCCCTCAAAGAATGACTCCAGAAGGCTATTTTCTAATAGCATTAGCTAAGGGAGAAAGAGTTGGCAAGCGTTTAGTGTACAGGCAAGAGTTCCTCACCATTATTCCCAGCCTTCTCTTGATTTTGACTCTTGGCCTTCTATTTCAACCAAAAATTTATACCGTTTTAGAGGTGGGGTCCTCTATATCGGGGCATTATTGTTGGGGGATGGTAACTTCAGTCCAGTATTTACCCTCCATAGATCCATGTCTTTGGTAGGTAGTTGGTTTCAAAATACTCATACCAATAAACACCTTTTTACATGGGTATCCTTATTCTAATAACCTCCTTCATAAAAATGGTCGATCCTATCTCCATCCCTAAAACCCACAATGTGATAAAAATTGCTTCTTCTTTGGCATTTTTTACTAATATGTAATATCAGGACATATCCAGAGCTTCAGGGGTTGGTCTGGCCATAGTGTTTATAAGACACAACCTGAAACAAACCCAAGTGGTAAAACATGCGTGCATGGTGCTCGGCTTGTTTGTGGCACCTATTGGAGGTAACTGGCCCGAAAGTAGAAAAATCTCATCCTTGTCCCTCAACAGAATCACCATGATGGGCATCTAACTCCTTTCCCAGAAATTTTAGTATTAACTTGTTATTTTATGCTTACCAGGTATGCACAAACTAATAATTTACTTGGTTAGAGAGGAATCTCTGTTAGGGTACATGAGTATACTGTACTCCAATGTTTCTCTGGTATTATTGTTTGGTGACTACACAGCACCTTAACCCCAAAAAAGATATTTTGATGTGCGAAAAACCTATTAATGGGTAGGTGCTGTGCAATCTCCAAAATCTCTTTCTTCCCTAGCCTTGTTTAAGGAAGGGAGGCATATAAGCCTTGATCATAATATAGACGATGATAGTTTAACGTATATAAGCGCAATGCCCCGGTAGCCTTGTGTCTAGTAAGTGGAAATGGTATGTCATCGATTGTTTGATGTATTTCAGCACACCAGGTTGAGACAAATTCAATAGGGCCTGAATTCATGGGTCTTCCTTATACTCTCCGAGTCTGTGCTATGCAAGTTGATACAGTTGCTCAGGAATAGGGTAGACAATATTTCTGTGGTATTTTCTTATGTTGAATTTCCTGTTCTAGCCTTTCACAGGAAGGTTCTTGGAGACCACACAGCACATACCAAAATATAGGTTTTTACTTCATCAGAACCCCATTAATGTTGTTGACAATAATACAAAGGAAGAAAAAAAAAATAACTTACTAACAGCCATTTATTATATTCTCAACATTGAAACGTAGAGCTCTTTACATCTAAAAAGCCAGTGAAAGGACATTACAGAAAAGAGAAAATACATGAATTGACAAAACTAAGGTACTGTAGGATATTTCTGTAGTTTCTTTGTAGTCTTCGGAATTTATTTCCAATGAAGATATATTCAGAACAACAACGTAAAAACCAGAATATAATTTAAAATGTAATTGGTGTAATTTCTTTCACTGTGAAGGCTACTGGCACATAAATATCTTTGAACAGTCAAAATTACTAGTCACTGGAAAAAAATATTTTCTACAGGAAATATATTCAACAATAGTGGTTCAATTTATTGGTACAAATATACGGAGGTGATTTAGTTAATTTTTGAGAACCCAATGTTTCTTAGTAATATAATTTTGTTAGTGTGTTAATGATTTTTATCTTTGGGTATATTTGAGAGATTTCCAGATGAATGGTTTATATGAATAATTAAGACTAAGATTAGTTTTAAAAGCGTAAAATTGAACTTTTATCCAATGGAAATCTTTCTTGTTTCATGCAAGATTCAATTTGGAAATTAGAAATCTAAATGATTTTGGCTTAGCTGAAACACCCTTTCTGTTGTACCAACAAATTCTATCTGTTTTAACTCTCAGTTTTTGTGCTTTTACTAGACCTTCTTGAGACAACACCAGTACTTTAGAGAGGTTTTGAGCAAGATGTTGGCAATCCTCAAAGGTCTGTACCAATAATCTGAGTATACGTCTGAGGTGCCCATCTCGATTCATTACCTATATTTGTGACTGAAAGTTTCCTAGTCTAACAATTTTAGATTAGGGATTGGCTCAACAATTTTATGATTGCTAAAAGGAACTGTATTAATCCTAGTGTTGAAGGTTGGCCTGAAGACGTTTGAACATTATTTACACGAGCATTCTATGTACAGTACAAACAATTTACATTTATTATAGAATAGTAGTCAGCATGTAAGTTATTTTTTGGATTTGTCAATAAATTACATCTGTACCAAAACATATATGCTGTACATATATAACATATATGCAATTTTATATATATATATATATATATATATATATATATATATATATATATATATATATATATATGTATATATATATATATATGTATACACATTGTACATATATGTACTGTACATTAAAACAATTAATCCACAGTGCAATGGAAGTTTAGTGTTCAAAATTTAATCCAAGTTGGCTGAATTGGAATCTATATTGTGTGCCTTGTGTACTGTAAGCCTTATGTTACCACTGATGCACAAATGAACTCTGAGAGCAGAAATATTGTCAACTTAGTCATTTCCAAGACATGTTTTGATTACCAGAATATAGCAATGTGTGTGTGTATGTTTAAGGATGGCACAAGCACCCAATATTGTACAAGAAAAATTTTATGGGACACTCATGCAAATAATGGTTGAAATAGCTTAATTTGTAGCACAATGTTATTAAAACTTGAGTTGGATTTGTGGCTTTTACAGCATGTTTGCAGTGGTTATATTTGCTGTATTTCATTCTTCTGTAACTTGAGTGGTATTGCACTGTTTTCCTAAGACTTATGGTTGTTACTTTGAAGAGCATGTCAAAGGGCTATAAAGATTTATTGCTTTTTTATATTAAATGCAAGATTAATTGTTTTAGTCACATATGCACAGTATGTAGTGTATAAATATATATTAAATAAATAAATATATATATATATATTTATATATATATATATATATATATATATATATATATATATATATATATATATATATATATATATATATATATATATATATATATATATATATTTACTGTTAGATAAGTATATATATCTATGTTCACATTAACTGAATAAAATGTACATTCATATATATTTATATATGTACATACACATGTATATTTATCTAAAATTTATTCATATATTCAATAAGAAAACTACAGTACTCAAGTTGTCAGTCTTCATGCACAAAACTTCAGTAGCCTGAATTTTCAACAAATCCATCATTATCTATAAGATATCCATGTAAAAACAAAGCATATATTCAAGGTCTTCACATTCATACTCTTTTGAAGCAACAACTTTCC
The DNA here is from genome assembly GCF_036898095.1 of Palaemon carinicauda. NCBI lineage: Eukaryota > Metazoa > Arthropoda > Malacostraca > Decapoda > Palaemonidae > Palaemon > Palaemon carinicauda. The sequence continues at coordinate 14,916,671 of NC_090763.1, forward strand.
TTTCATACCATCCTATTTCAGTAAATTATTGAAGCTGTAAAACATTTAACTGTTGGACCTTAATATGCTCCAGAATTTTACTATGGTCACTTTATTTTTTTTAAAAAAATGGCAATCGCAGAGTGTGTATTTCGCATGCTCATTCAATTTATAGTACAAAGATATAAATTTTAGCTGAGCCTAAGTCCAGTATTATGGGTCCCAAATTTTGCCTCTAGTTCCATGAACATGAAATACAGCTTCTGCGCAGCCAACATGCTCTTTTGATTATAATGTTCGTGTAGAAATCCATATTGGCCAGACATTTGCAAGCTTTACATGATGAAATTGTTGAATGAATAAATGGAAGATGGATGAGTCATTTGCATAATGATGAATGTGTTTGTGGATTTGGTCTACCTATGTTGGCAAATAACAGTCCCTGCTCTGAAAAACTCATTTTCTTAAACTTTTTAAGTGCAACATTGACAAACTTAAGCACAGAGTGTTGACATGGCTGAAGTAGTATAAGCATTCAAAGTACAGGTCTTAGTAAAACCTGAGCAGATAGAATAGAAAAATTAACTTAACCCAAGTAAATTTTCAATTGTTCAGCTCTGTAGGCTGAATAATTAATACTAAAAAAAAAAAGAAAAAAAAAATATTTATATAAATCATGGATACTAAATCCATACCACTTTGTAGAATACTGAAAGCATCATATAATGATAAATTTGGACACCTAATTAGAAAAAAAAAAAAAAACGTTAAAACAAGTCTGTTTCATCGTGTATTTTTTTTTATTTGAAAAATGTTGTACAGAAAGTTTTAAACATTTTAATTAGGAAACTGCACATTTTAAAAATGTAGAGAAAATTGTCAAATAACAGTCATATAAGGAAAATCATTGTCATAAGAAATGCAGACATTGTCAGTTAGCAGTTGTGAAGCACAGTATTCTGTTGGAACTTGTATAAGATAAAATTTATGCAGTAATTACTTGAAACAGTTTAGATTAATTTGATTTAGGAAGTGATGGATTACATAAATGGTTTATAATTTTTATTGCTTTTACAGAACAGCATAAGTTTTATTTTAGTTGTGTGTTCAGATAGTTACCTTGTGAATTCTTTTAGTTGAAATTTTTATAGGCTATCCTCTATGAATAGTAAACTACCAATAAATACATGTATATATGTTCATTACAATAGGTATTTGTACTTGCAATAATTCCTTACGTGTCATTTCAAATGACTGTTAACAGAAAATTGATGGTGTTTTGATTGACCAATTTTTTTTTAATCCATCAAGACAAATACTTTACATGTTAGATTAGTGTCTAGTGATTAAAATTGGTATTTGGGATTCAAAAATATACTGTTTGAAATCTGGTAAATCTCTTCTAATGCAAATTATGTAGAATGCATATCAAGGTAAACTCGCCCAATTATAGTTTCATCAGCACTTAGACTTTCCTTGTATTCAAGGTGTAGTCCTTGGTATTCTTTGTAATATGCTTTCAATAAGAATCTCAAATACAGACAGAGTTTCTGTGTTATAAAGAAAATTATGAACCAAATCTAGAGAATTACACATGCAAATTTCTAGATTACATATGAAAATTAAAAGCATCTTTTTAAAATATAAGAATCAGAGAGTAGCATGCCTCAATTATGTTTAAACTAAGATCATGGCATTTTCAGGTTCAAATAGAAAGTTGGACTTAAGAGATGTACTGTACGGTACTTGACTCACAATAGTTAAAGAGGTCTAAGTGGTGTACAGTAATGATTAATTAGCTTAGAGCATTTTTATGGAATATTTACTTGCATACAATTCATATGAGTTTACAGTTTGCACAGTATGTAATATATAGTAGAACACAAACCTTTGCTGTAGAGTTTTTCTTTGGAATTTTACTTCCCACAAAGTTATGTATGTTATTTTTGAAATTCAGAATTAGTGTGTGGGTATTTTTCTCGAAGATAATTTACAGTTTTTGAAAATGTTATTGAATCTGGAAATGTATTAAAATATGATGCAAAAATTAGAGTAATTTTTCTTCGGAAAATTTTGTAGTTATAATTTCCTTATATCCTCAGGTTATTAGATTGTAGAATCTTTATTACAAAGGGGATAAAAAGAGGGAGCTTGTCTCAATTACTGTATTTAATTTTCACTATTTTGCAGGTCTTTATGCTTGAATGGAGGCCCCTTGAAGTAATGGAACCTACCCTGGTTGGGCTTATTATCCTTCAAGTAACTTGTCGTTTTTCCACGGTTAAGCAAACCTCATACTCCAAAGTGTTGGGAATATGTGTTCCATGTTGGAAGGTAATTTTTATTGCATAGTTTACATGCTTCATTGCTTAATTTTTATATTCTTATGGCCATCTCCTTTATTGATGTTATGAAGAGTACAGAGAGATGGTATTACGGGCAGATCATGTTGAAACTTTTTGCTCCTTCATTAATAATAGGATTAAAGAGTTTTGTTGGTTCTTTCAACATGAAATAGTTGCCTTTGAAACATTTTACTTCATGGACACTGTACCCAATGGGAGGGAAGAGGAATACTGTAGATATACACTATTCCAGCACTAAACTAAATAGATTTATGAATTTGTTCATCAGTTGGGAGAGATATATAACTAGCATTCCTTTAACTTTATCTCAGTTACAATAAACATTATAAAATTAGTTATCCTTCAGGATCTAATTTGGCAAACATATTGTATTACTAGTTGCACAAAGGCGGAAAAAATATTCATTTGATTAGTTTACTAAATATATTTGATTTTTTGTTTGTTGAAATTAAGGGATATTTACTACAAAGTATTTTACTAGTAGATGTTTTTCTTTTTGAGATGCTGTCCCAAATTAATGATAAAATTGGGCATTTAAATGCATATAAAACCTTGAATACTTCTCAATTTTTAGGTTGACTGTGTTGTAAGATGTTAATTGTCTCTACATTTTACCTTCCAAAGATAAATCGCTAAGGGATTAAATGTTATGTGATATAAAGGAAACCAATTAGTAAATAACCATTTAAGCATGAACACTTGCTTCATACACTTCAGCTCACAAGCACCCATACAAAAATAAACTTTTCAGAGCTCTGAAGCCAAGAACTTGGCCAGATTTGTAATTTTTGTAATTACTAAACTGTACATAGCAAAAAGCTATTTCCTAGACTAGATTAAGTGATAAACAATGATGAATTGAGTTATGGATATGAAATGTAGATAAATACAATGATTAAGGATAAAGATTCGTTATAATAGCTAACCTTTATTTTTGGTATCTAAAAATAAATATTCTAGGTAAGAGTAAAATACACTTCCAGTTATTCTGTATTAATACCATCTGCTGCTATGTAAAATAGGGACTCATTAAGTTCAAACTTATAAATACCACTAGTAGTAATAATGAACCTAGTATCTCATCAAGTTGAGGGTGTGAGCATTGTTTAGACTCTGCAACGTTTATAGGCTATGTCATGTATATCACCCATGGTTTTTACTCTCATATATGTGTCATGTTTAAAAGTTCTGGTTAAGAAAGATTAGGCGTTAAAATTCCTAAACTTATAATAAATCATCATTCCTTTATACTTTATTTTAGTCATGCAAATATACCTAAATTTTGGATATGAGATATAGGTATTATTAATGATTGTAGTTACAATATTTTAGAATTCCCACCAGATGAGATTTTATACAATGGTAAATATTGTAATTATCTTTGAAAGCATACGTCAATATTTAATGGGTCCCGGTAAATGACTGGACTCTGCATAAATAAGATCGACTGATCTGTAATCCCTACTTTGTTTCAGAACATTCTCACACTAGCCTTGACACAACCATAACAGCTGTTCATATTTCAAATACAGTAGCCTTAAACAATAACATCAAAATGGAACAAAATGTAATCCTTAACAATAATGAGGAAAGGATGAAACTGGTATCCAACTTAACTTATACAGTACAAATACCAGCTTCCTATATTGTTCCTTCCCAGAACAGATGGTAAATCTTCACATAAAAAGGATGGATATTGTTAAACACTAATGTGTGAAGAGTAGCTTGGAGTTATTTCACTATATCACAAACTTTCAGACACCGCCATAGTTAAAACTTGACTCAGCTCTTACAAAAGTATATGCCAGGTTCTTAAATATTATCATCTTGGTAAAGTACTGAAAATGTTAGTTGGCGATAATAGGAGAACCAACGGCAGTTTAATCAACTCCACCAGCTAAGCCAGTTTCTAAAGAATTATCCATATATAGTAGCCTATAATCACTCAAATTTATGGAATTTGCACATCAAATTTGAAAAACATATAACCAATAATTAATCAATTTTGAATAATATACAAATAATATTTGTCCACAAATTATAGTCCGGTTGGTCCTTCAAGCCATAATCAGCATTACAGCACAAATATGGTCTTAAGAAGCAATAGCTTCATCCTTTCACTTTGTATGACATGCTTGTCACCAAAATTATTTAAGTCTAAAACGTCTGCAGAGACTGGAAGATGTAAAAATTAACAACTCTTTTTATCTTTTCCTAAGCTACAGTAATATTTTTAGTAGCACTTATACTACAACATTCAAATCTGTCTAAATTTACCAAAAGAAATTTTCACAACATTTGACAATACAAGTCATAACTTTTACAAGAAAAAAATCAGTTATCATCTCTGATAAATATGCATATTTACTCTTTATCTTTCAGGCATGCATATACAGTACTGTCAGTGGAGTTTTGCATTAAATATACTAATCTTTATCCTCTTCCTTTTAATTTATAAATATTAAATCTTGCTTTAAAAAATTTGTAGATTCTATTAGAGTAAGATAGGAAGCAATGTACAAGTATTTATGAGAGAAGATTACTGTATTATCCAGGGAAATGACCAAGAGTATGTGAAGGGTTATTTTTTTTTTTTAGAAATATTGAGCTTGCAAATGATTTCAGTCAAACAATTAACCATCAAAATACACTATGAACATAAGCTATTCGTTTCTACCAACTTTGATAGAGTACAAAACTAAAAGAGTTCTCTTACCACTGGGCATATTCCCTGGACTTCACATATTTTGACTACCAGTATGCAAAATCTGTACTGTAGTCATGTTGATAACATGATACAACTCCAAAACAAAATACAGTAGTGAATTCTGATTGTCCATATCCTTGCAACAAAGTAGTTTAATTTTATTTCATCCATACCTCAAATGGCTATTCTGAAAGTTCTAATAGTGTTAAAAAATTATGAGATTTGGGAGAATGCATACTTAGTAATTCTTTTTGTATTCAAATATAAAATTCTACAATGTGGATTACTCATCACATATTAAGATATATGAGCTTGCACTTATAGAAACTTGAAAGATTGAACCTTGCAACTCATACTACTATTATTTTGATTAATCTTACCTATATGTCACATTGGTTATTCTGCAGCAATGAAACCTGATCTGTCTGCATTTAACAAAAGAAAACAAAAATCTTTCAACACCATCTCTCCAGCAGTTACCAGGGGAGGTCCCACAACCCAGGTTCCACTAGCTGGCAACGTCCCCCCTCCCCCCCAGTCCTCACGATGTTTACATCTAGGTCACATGATGGCCCTCCCTCCTCCCCACTTCAAGTGGTATATGTATAACTGGAGGTTTCTGTAACTTTAATTTTTGAGGACCAAGAGGTGGAGGGGGGCAGGTCCTGCCCAGGCAACTCTCAGAGGAGAGGGCATGGAAGGAATTTTTTCTTGTCAAATGTTGAAAAAATCGTACTTCATAGCTATAATCAATGTGACTTATGGCTAAGTATCAAATAAAGGATTGCAGTCATATGTAACCTCAACTCCCCATAAGCACAATAATAATCCATTAAACAGTAATCTTATTTTGATATTTATATTAATTTAATTTAGGATAATCCATTAGATGAAGTAAAGTAAGTACAGTTAAGTGATATGGTGTTTTCAGCTTGTAGAAAATTAATATGGAAATGATTTTTTGGATTTGCCACACAAGTATAAGCTGAGGTGATAAGTATGATTTTAATGTCAATTTATAACTGACCATAATTTTATCAAAATATGTCTTTGAGACAATTTATTACTAATATTAATATTCTCAATAGTTCTTCAACAATATCACTTTCTCTCCCGTACCACCAAATTAATATTTTTAGAAATGAAATTGAAATATGTAACCAGCCACTTTGAGGTATTCACTTGATCTGAAGTTCAAAATATTTTTCTTGAAAAACTCTGCCATTCTTATACTATTTCAGGTTATAAAATTATTAAAAAAAAATATTAAACCAAATACTATACATACTAAATGTGACAAGAATGTAAAAATCAAATTCACATAATTTGTAGTTGATCAGCAATCTCCAAGAAAATTAGTGGCAGATAATAGAAATATCAGCAGGTAAAACCACTAAAAAAGTGGGCAGTATTTAAATGGCATCACATATCATAATTTCCTAATAATGTTAAAACAAAATCTTAGTTGTTTGAATTAGCTAGAAGCAGACTTAAGAGTGAACCTAAAGTATAAAGTACAGTAATTATTTCTGTAAGTAAAAAAACACCTGAAATGTGTAGTCATGTATAGAAATAGTAACACTGATTTTACATTAATTGAAACTTGACAGGCTATGAATCTTGTCCAATTAAAATCAAATCTATCAATGACACTGTGTGCTCAAGTAGGCTACATAGAAAAAAAATAAAAATACTTTTACTTTCCAACTAAGGTTGAAAACAACTGGTTATTAGTAAATAGTACTTCTATATAAATATAAAAATTATATCCCTTTAATGATAAGAAAACTTAGTCAGCATTCATTAGAAAGTATGTAACATCCTGAAATGTTATCTAATTTCTTATTGTAAATAATAAAACCTTATTAAACTGAAGTTACTGCCACAACATTGTAAATAACAGTAATATTGTATAGATAACAAAAGCAAAGCCATTCTAATGAAGACCTTGATACAAAATAATGGCATAGAGTATCAAATTTCATAGGTCAGTAAATTACAATTATCAATTGTAAAGCTTCTGCCCATTAACTGTCTCTCCTAGTCTAAAATATTGCTTATTTCTCAATCTAAGTGTCTTTGATTTTTCTCAATGTAATTTAAACTTCAATATACTGTATGGGAAACTTCACATTTCACTTGATAAATGGTTATTAACAAAATAAAAAAAATGTAAGTGGTGTCTCAGATGCTATCAATCAAAACAGGGTCCCTAAGATTTGGTGCAATTATAAGTCTGTCATATTATTCCCAAAATAGTTTGTTTAATTATTTCAAGAAGTTAGAGGGATTTTTTTTTTAATTCTCAGTCTTTGTTGAAGAAAGAAACATTTCTCAAGAGCTACTGTACATAAACATATTTTGGCAGTTTACTTTGTACCTGTTCATAATGGTGCATTATACAAATAGATGATGATGAGCACAAACTGGTTCTAAATAACAGCTCCTGTTTCTGAAGCTGGTTTCGTGACAAATATTCTTTTCCTAACCCGGAAGTTGTAATGCAATCCTACTTATTTTAACTATCATTATCTGCCTATAACCATTTCTGTTAAATTTATGCACACTGCTGTGTACGATTTCAGATTGTTGTCCGCTATTTGTTCATTACTCTGTGGATACTTCAGAAAGACAAATTAGGTGAATACTTTTGAAACTATTTTTTAATTACCTTTAAACTTGTAAGGCATGATAAATTTAAGATTTAGAGGAGCACTGATAATGGTTTGAAAAGCTATATATTAATTTAAATGCAGTTTAGCCTATATTACAAACAGCACTTGAAAAAAACCAAAAAGGTGTTAAAAATGCACTGAAGTCATTCAGGAGAAAGATGGCTACTAAACATGAATAAATGTTGCTTGTGACCGAAACGATTTAGTATGGTGTCGAGAATACTTCTATTGCTCTGCTTTGCTGTGAATTTGTTTTAAGTAGCACATTGCACCATGCTTTGAAAAGTTCTCATGAAAATTGCATGAAAGCTGTCATTAATTTGATCCCTACATTTAGCAATATACACCATACTTATTTATCACTGTCTCACATAAACAAAACACACAATAAAGTGACAACATATGAATAACTTAGAAATATCCGTAAAACACGGCATGAATATTCCATAAATAAAGCATCATACTGGACAAAATATTCAACATTTGGAAAGGATATGAGCATTTTTCGTAGTAATTTTGCTCCGTAAAATTTGGTACTATAGAATACATTTTGGTACTATAGAATACATTAAGTGGAATAATTTTCAATTCAAAATTCTTTCTTAAAAACATAGGGACCCTGGTGAACACAATGAAACCCACTAGCAGGAACATCTTGAATGACATTTTCTAGAAATTACTTTCTTATTAAAAATAAAATTTTGATAATAGCCATTTGAGAAAACTATCCTGTTGAATTATCATCTAACTGAGCACATTCCTATAAAACTGATCACAGTAGTGATGCACTGTTAGTTAAGTGCAAAAGTAAGTCCTTTTCTTATATATATATTATATATTTATATATGACCTGATGCATTTATAAGATGTTTCTATATGTATATAAATACTTTACATATTTATGGATGGTACGCACATATATCCACCATCATTACATATGCATGCATCTACCTTGTGTTTATTTAAATCAATATACATACAAATACATAAGATATATTTATGTATTAAAATATATACATACATATTTGTATTTATATGCTCTACTTAAACACTCGAGTTACAAGATATTCACTTTCAAATCTTTAAATAAACTTTTATAAGTAGTTCACATTACCAAGACTTAAATTCACGTTTTACATAAATGGCATTTAAATTTTGAAACTCACAATTTTACTATCACTAAACTTCTAGTACAGGTAAAACCCAAAAGAATTAGTTTTTTTTTATGAATTATGATATATATATATATATAACTAGAAGGTAAAAATACATTTTAATGTCCACATAAATGTTTAGTTAACTATGCTTTTACTTTTTAAAGGGAAGTATTCAGGTGAAGAGATATAATGAATTTACTTTTTGAAAATTATACAGTACTTGTTGCATGAAAATAATGATGTACTGTTTCTTAACTATTTAATAATTCTCTTTTAACTAGACCTCCAAGCTTAAAATTCTTAACATCAATTGTGGAAAAAGACCAAGTTATTTCACAACAATTGACTTCCCTTTTTAAAACTTACTATTATTAAAAAATGTGTCCTGATGTTTGACACAATAAACAATATGGTAAATCATGTTTCGTCCAGTTATTTACAGGTACATTTTATGACTGACAGTAATAGATTTTCTAAAACCATAAGGTTTCATTATATAAAGGTAAAAAAAAAATATTCAAAAAGATAATACAGTACTAGGGAATAAGATTTATCAACAGTATTTGTAGCTATTAAGAATAAAGAAAATCACAGGATTTTATCCTGACAGCTTGAGTCTTTCAATGTCACTCAAATCAACAAAGCGTACTGCACAATAATCACCTTTTCAGTATCCTCCTCACAAGTGCAACAGTACAAGATGGCTACCAGGAGAGACAAATTGGCTAATACATTCAAAATACTGACTCATGAATATATTGTGATAACCTCTCTGCCACCACCTCTTACCATTAAAACTCTCTCTAATCCCTCTGTTAATACTTCTAAAAATTCCATATAGTTACTCTCGCTTTCTGGTCTTGAAGTTTTTGGTGGACCCGGTAAATTGATGATTACTAGCTGTGAATTGTGGGACTTGTTTACTATTACCTCATTCAGTTTAACAGCGGTATGCATGCGTCGCACATTCGCCTCATCTCTATTAAAAAAAGGATAGTATTAGTATGTACATTTTAAAAAAATCAGTTATTATTTACTGACTCAGTTCAGTACTTATATTGCCAATTTCATCTATCAAAAAAGTTCTTAGACTAGAGTTCTTTGAACTAAAAGAACATCAGGAGGCAAGTATTACAATTGTGTCTAGATTCAATATTTCCTGGATTTCAAACATTCATCTCTCAAAAGCCACAACTTTTAACGGTAACACCTGGACTGAAACAAGGGAAACTTTTCATTTAATGCATTTATATTGAAATAAATGGTTTGAAAAATTAATAATTTTTATAAATCATCACTTACATTACCGGATTCTCAATTTAAAAGTAAAGATGGCTGGTTTCAATACCAGTATCGTGAGAATATATGCACACCAGAACGTCGGGCGGGGAAGCCTAACCCCGCACTGTGGTTCCAAACCACACCAGTATACTCTCCAGTCTTCTTCTTTGCCTTCAGCTTTAACCATTTCTATATGGGGTCGCCATTTTAGTCAGCCTTCTCAATCTTCCTCTTGTCCTGTACATCTTGTTCTCTTATACCCTTTCCCTTCATGTCATTCAATAATTCATCTTACCACCTGAACTTCGGCCTTCTCATCCTTCTTCTGACCTCCACCACCATGTTCACAACCATTTTACATACGTGTTCATCTTCTCTCCTCAAGACATTACCAAACCATTTCAGTCTTCTTTCCTGAGCTTTCTTTGAAACCTCTATTACTTTGACTGTCCCTCTGATTAATTCATTCCGGATCTTATCCTTTTTTTTTGTAACACCACACATCCACCTCAGCATTTTCATCTAAGCTACTTCCATTTTTCTTTCTTGCTCTTTCTTTATTGGCCAAGTCTCTGCCTCATAGAGCATAGCTGGTGTAACGATACTTTTATAAAACTTTCCTTTACCCTTTGCACTGATCCTCCTCTCACAAAGTATCCCTTATAACTTTCTCCAAATCATCCAGGCACACTGAATTCTATAACCAACTTCTGGATCAAGGTTTCTATTTTCACTCTTAACAGAACCAAGATATTTGAAGGAGCTAACCCTCTTTATATCTTCTTGGCCTAATTTCACTGTTTCCGGCCCATTCCTCTCCGCCTGTCTACATACTGTATATTCTATCTTTGTTCTGTAAATTTTGAAGCCTTTACTCTCAAGTCATTCTCTCCATCTTTCTAGCTTGAGTTGGACACCTTCTCATGTTGGATCAGTCAGCACAATGTCATCAGCAAACATTGCACACCAAGGCACCTCTTCTCTAACTTCCTATGTTATAACATCCATCACAATATCAAACACGTAGGGACTAAGGGCTGAACCCTAGTGGAGACCAACTTTAGTCTTAAACTTCTCTGTAGTTCCAACAGTGCTTCTTACTTGTGTGGTTTCCTCTGCATATATATCTCAGTATTGTAACATACTTTTCCGAATCTCTTCTCTCTCAAGTACCTACACACTTCCTGCCTAGGTACCCTATTATATGCTTTTTCCAAATCAATAAACACCAGATGTAGTTCTTTCTGTTTCTCTATATTTCTCTAATATCTGCCTTAGAGCAACTATAGCACCAACTGTGCTCTTTTCAAGCATAAAACCAAATTGTTCTTCACATATGGTGGTTTCCATTCTCAATCTTCCTTCTGTAATCCTCTCCTATATTTTCATTGTGTGTGATCTTAGCATAATTCCTCTGTAGTTCCCACACTCCAGCACATCTCTCCGGTAAACAGCTTAAACTCACTGTCCCGGTCTGGGATCAATCAATATTTTGCCATACGTATGCTAGGCATACACTTTACTAGCCAGGTGTAGAAAAATGAGGATCTTTAAATCCCAGACTCTTGATTTTTACAAACATACTGAACCAATCAATGTACTCCAAAGAGACAGCTGTGTCTGAGAAACTGAACCCAAGCCCTGAGACTTTCGGGCTGGTTGGAAAACGTGAAATCTCGTATAGGGTTGTACGACATTCACAAATTTCTACATAAAGTATTTCACTAATATTAACCTTAATTTCAGTTATGGGGTAATTTCAAGTTATAACTCGAAAAGCCTGAACCAGTGATATGCATGAGATAGTGCAATATATTGCTCAGTTTAATAGTATATGATAAATTCTTTAAAAATAAAGCTAACTACCTAAGACAAATGGCAACTCTAATAGTCTTTCTATGCTAAAGAAACAAAGTATTACAGAGTACAATATGCCAGAAAAGGTCGAAGGGCAAGCTGTGATTTTTAGTGCTGCAGTTTACACCTATGGACTTATCCCATCTATCAATGTATAAAGCAAAATTTTATTACATTATACTACAGGCAAAATAAAATTCTTGACTAATTGGTCCCAAAAAATTTTTTATAAAGATACCTAAATAAATGGCCACCGACAACCTGGAAACCCAGATGAAAGGAACAAAGACCATGCCAAGTTAAAAATTTTTACGAAAGGCAAAATTACACTGTAACCTGAAAACCCTTGCCAATGTCTGTATAGTCTGGGGAATTAAAATAGTAATACACTGATAAGGGAGACAAGAAGTCCCGTCAGCCCCAAATACTTTTATGGCAAGATAAGAGTCCAGAAATGAAGCAGCAGCACAGCATTCATCATCTACTAGCCAATACAGAAGTTACTATAAGTTACGATGGACTGCTCAAGAAGAGGATAATCCATATGGACCGATATCAATAATATACAAAAGTTACACAATTACCTAACCAGAAAACCAAGGGCAAAATTGAACTAACCATTCAAAATGTAGAGCAAAAAGAATAAACGCATTACTAAAAAAATTCTACATAAGTAAATTATACAAACATCATTGTAATAATGGCCAGAAGACATAAAAATACCCTACTAAAAACCCTGCAACATAAAACCAGCATTGTAACAGTTTTAAACTTTTTTTTTAACAGGTGGACATTGAACAAGAAAGTGCAATTTGCTCAGTCCTGACAAAAGGAAACAAATTGCAATGTTGTTATTCTTAAACTTATCTTGTATATTTCCTTATTTCCTTTCCCAACTGAGCTATTTTCCCTGTTGGGGACCTTGGGCTTACAGTATCCTGCTTTTCCAACTAGAGTTGTGACTTGGCAAGCAATAATACTATGCACAAAAAGTAAAAATACCAAAATTGATTAATGTGAAAAAGGTAATAAAACATTAACCTAGTGTTAATAAATCAGAGAGGTAGAGGAAGAGTCTACTACTTAAACTATACTAAGCGTATGGAATAATACAATGCGCATTTTACAAAATAAGGGATGGATGAAAGAACACTAGCTACAATTATGGCTAAAAAAAAAGTTGGCTTGCTCATACCACACTACAACCAATCATACACCTTGATAACTGACGCTAAAGTTATATTGATACAAAAATATTATAAAAGGATATTCACAAATTTAATACTTGTACTTATTCTTTGGTGCCATCACCAACAGGAAAACCAACGCCACCAGCAAGTGAATAAAAAGGAGGGTAATGATGAAAATAAAACTTGAAAACTGAGACATTGAAAAAAGGCAGTCCAAGGTTAATAAAAAAAAAAACACAATACCCACCTACTACTGTTCTTTTCATTGGCAGAACTTTTGTCTGGGGACATTTTATGACATGTGAAATGGGCAATACAAGTAATGACTTTGTTATAAAGTATATATATTGTTCGATTTGAATTACGCTTACAAGCAAATGCTTTAGCACACAAAAAAGTATTTACAACTCCTGGCCACTTACCAAATTATTAGAAAATACAGTGGACTTTCCAGGGTAGATTGCCAGGCTGACCTTATGCCAAAATTACACTATTTTGTTAAGAAAATTTCAAGAGAAAAACAATATTACTGTAAACTACACAAGATTTACTTACGGCTTTATAGTTAAAAGTTTCTTAAAGCTCTCATTTTTACTTGCTCTCTTCTCAGCATCCTCTGAAGTTTCACTCTAAAAAAAGAAAAAATAAACTTTTACAAGTAAATCAACTTTACATGAATAAAAGCTTTGAGAACCTTCGATGTAACATACATACTCTCTTTGTTTTAAGATGTATTACCTTAACTACCAGAAAATATTTCCTCAGATCTTTATAACATCAGTAATTAGGTCCAATTTTTTAATCCAGAATTTTTGCTTGGGGATCTAGTTGAAATATCACATAATCAATGAGAAATGATAAACCATATTACTATTACTCTATAATCATTGTCACTATAATTCTCAAGTATTCAGTAATAAAATATCATGATTTTGACATGAATCAAAGGTACTGTATTTTTAAAAAATTTAATTGTTAATGGAATTTAATACCTCTTATACTGTACTGTACTAGTTTTAAATGCTTTAGTACTTCTAAGATAGCTAGAAGACTGAGCCTCACTATTAATTACCCACTAACTGACATTTTCATGGAAATTAACCATTTTTATTTATACCTGGTTTCCGATTCAACAAACTAGGTCACTAGCATTAATATGTAAAGTATAATAACAAGGTCCCTAAACAAGAAACTCAATAGGGTATGAGATTTCTTTGCAAGTGAAGTGTAAAACACCACTCAGGTTTGTAATGAAAGCTATATCAAAGGTACCAAAGCTATGAAACAGGTGACTTTTCTAACGCATTACTAAATACTGGTTCACCTTTTTACTAGCCTAATATCTCTAAAAGGTGTAGCGATCAAAGATGTGTAATCAGTACATAACATGACAGTTATTCTAGACTGGTGATTCACATCCTAAAGCTAGGTTTAAAGGTTTAAAAGGCCGCTCATGGATGGCAGGGGCAAGGGACAGTGACATTGCCCTATCGAGCAGGACAATGCCCTAGAGACTGTCCATATATACATATGGTCAGCGCCCAAGCCACCTCTCCACCCAAGCTAGGACCAAGAAGGGCCAGGCAATGGCTGCTGATGACTCGGCAGATAGACCAATAGGTTCCCCCAAACCCCTGATCCTTAACTCACAAGGATGGTAAGGTTGCTGCGATTAAAGAAACTAAAAGAGTTTGAGTGGGACTAGGCATTCACCAGTCAGGGATGTTACCACATCAACCACCAAAACCCCTAGGTGTATGCAATAAAGATTTTATAATTTTCACTCCAGTTAATGACCCATCTATGGGCCAGGAGGGTTCTAAGTATGACCTATACATGTAATTTATCTACTGTATAGTAGATAAATTCATCTATCTAGTACTGGGTGACAGTGTAGACTGGACAGTGAATAACTACTTTAGGTTCTTTGTATATATATCACTAATTTCTGGACTATCATAGACTAGGCTAACCTCTTCAAATGTTAAAATTATTCATGAACTTGTTCATTAATTGGCATTGTATATATCTTTCAAAAACACCAAAATAGAGTCAAATGTTTAAAAAATATTCTCAAGTTATCTTTTCTACCAGTCATAAATTTTGCTATAAAGGGCTTATAACAAGTACATTACCACAATAGAAGTGCACTAAATAGTGCAGAAAGTTATATCTTATTTGTGGCCTCTTGCAATCTGATGTGTTCTTTACTTCAGTGTACGGGAACTTCATAGGTATATGATTCATGTATGGAAAATGGCCAAAGACAGCCTTTTTTATATTAAAAAACCTATTCTTGTTGACTAGGTCAAATGGCCATAAACTTGCTTAGCAAGCTTCTGTATTATATAGTGCCCAAATTGGAAAAAAGGTATAGAGTAATTAGTTTCAATTAGCAGCAATTAATACATACACTCAGCTTGGAAATTAAATAAAAAGATACGGTAACTAGAAATACATGCAGAAAAGGAACTTAACCTGAGACTGCAACAAGACACTGAGGGTGTGAGCCACAAGGGTACTCCCTAAAATATGGCAACTAAATATGGTCCTAGTATGGCTGCCTAGGTCTGAGCTGTCACAAATTGTGTCATAGATACTGCAATCCATCAAATAGGACAATTGAAAAGGAATATAGATGTCTACCAACTAAATTAATTATTATTACTACATTTCTTTTAGTGGCCCATGCTATAAAGATTTCCCATGTTTCTTAGAATACAACACAAAAATGTATTTATGCTAGTGTAACTAGATAATAAATAGCAACCATAAAGTTTCACACAACCATCGATATCCACATGGGTTATTCAGATTCTGCAAACACAACCTACAAAACAATGGCTCTCAATACACCTATGATCTTTCTCATATCTCTTGAAATACAGTGGACAATTTCAAATGCATGGGACTGAACTTTATCCACCAACACAGTATATTATTCGAACTAGGTGAGTGGTTGTGTAGCCTGGGTAGATCTGAATGCAAACGATGGTCAAATTTATGTAAAACTTCATAAACAATGTACTATAACCTAAGTTCCTTTTCTGAGTTTATTTCTAGTTCTATCTTCCTGTTTATTTAATTTCCAAGCAGTGTATGTATCAAATGCTACTTATTAAAACTAATTACTCTACCTTTTTCAAACTTGGGATCTATTTTATAAAGCTTGTTAAGCAAGTTTATGGCCATTTGGTGTGATCAGTAAGAAAATTGTTTTTTTCTTTAATAGAAAATGCTGATATTAATACTACTGTATATCTGGGATAGGAAATATAACAGTAACAGAACTCAAAAGTTTTGTCCAGCAATCGACTATACTCAATTCAGCTGCTAATGACCAAACCAGAGAACACCATCTAAAACAAGGCCGAATAAAATCTTCTTCAGAATAAGCAAGCCTTTAAAATCAAGAAAGATTTTCTCAATTGATGTTTGAACAAACAAACATTACTATTACTTTCAATAATACACAGTAATCAACCAAAAGTTAATTTCACTATACTGTACCTTCTCTGTGTCCGAGTCAACTGCTGGCTCCTCTTCTTTGAAGCGTACTTTACTTGCAGAATGTTCACTGCTAGGATGATGGTGATCAACAATTGCTTGAACCTGAGGAAGCACATAAACAGACTTAAAAATTGCAAAGTTATACAATGTCACTATCTCCAGACTTTATCAACACGTTCTTAATACACTTGGTAGTAAACATTTTTAAATTAGTTGGTTATAATTAGAATAATTGTTTATCAAAAGGAAACCAGTCTTATTTTAACCTCATATCACACACGGAAAGGCTATACTGTACTGTACTTGTATATTATTTAGAATATGGTAATTAAATCTTAACATTTCATACAACTTCAAACAGGCCCTTTCAATTGTCTGTATAAATCTTTGAAGATAATTCAAGGATTAATAAGTAATTGCTACTTAATTTTAAGTCTATAATGTACAAAAGGAACCGATAATGAACAATTGCAGATTTCTAAGAAAAAAAAATAGCACTTAATATATCAACTGTGTTATTCATGATTCATAACCAATATGCCTTTTGTAAAAATAAATACATTAATTAACCTGTGAAACTTGAGATAATATCATATAACAGCTATTTACTATGTTCCTTGAAGTATTCATATGACACATAATAGCTGTGTTTCTATTTACAGTATTTTTATAGTAAATTTAACTGAACTTACACAATTATCTAAAGCAAAAATGTAACAAAATTGAAACTTTATGGACAACACATTAATTATCTTCACTAAAACTTTTTAAACAAGTAGAATCCTTCAGCTAAAGAGAATAAAATCCCATAAACCAAATGAAAATAATCACCATATACTTAAACATATTCTATTTTTATCAAGTTTACTCAAATAGGAAAACTAAATAACGTATATTACCATTGGTAAAATGGATATACACGAGGCATTATTGATATAAAGAGATTCTTTTTGTACCTATAAAATAGTCTTATTTTTTTCATTTAACTTCTTTAATTTCCTAAGCATAAAATTGATGAATAACTGACAAGGGTTCAAACTCCTTTCAGATCTCTTTTTCATTCATAAATCTTTTTATTTATCGTAGGATATAAATGTATTTCTCTCTCAGTACACATATATAGGTATTGTAAATATTGTGTATGTATGTTAGTAGTCAAGTGTGTAAACGATTCGATTTTTAGAGGTGCTGCCTGGCATGCGTAAATTCAAAGGGTTGAGGGTTAGGGTTAAGTTTGAAAATGTTCGTGTACATGAGTCAAGGATGTATGGAGAACAATTAGTAATTAGAAGGGAAGGATATCAAAAAGGGATAGGAGACTGTGGAATGGTTCCAAAGGTATGACTTAAAGAAGTAAATATTCCTTTGCAAAAGGTTAAAAGGTATAAAATAGGTTAATTTTACTGTGCTAGTACAGTACATCATTATCATTGGATGATAGGATTTTGATTGAGAAACTAAGATGAAAGAATTGGTAGGGGAACAATATGAATTTGGTTAAGGAAGAGGAAAAAGGATTCAAGTGCTGGTCATAAACACTTTCTGTGGTAAGTTTTAAAGTATATCCCTATTGTAAGGGTATGATAGAAGGACAATGTGAAGGTTGAGGAAGTTTTTATGAGGACAAAGTTCTAAAATAAGTACTATAAATGGGAGAACAATTGGTTTAGTGTGGAAGTGGATGTTGGGAGGTGAGACTGCTGGACTAAGAGCCTCCACCTGGAGATAAGCTTCAGCCAATCTGGGTGTGTGTAAATAGATCTGGGCAAGTGTGTGTTATGTCTCTTTGGTTGCTCAATAGTCTTTAAAATTTAGTAAATCAAGAAATAAGGTGTTCAATTTGATATACTGTGATGTAAAAGCTAAGTTATGGTTCGTGAATGAAGAGAAAGAGTGAAATGTATGATATTAGCAGATAACAAAATTGTTTGCAAGATGATAAAATTGATGGTAAATGTGAGCTATGATGGTAAATTATTACCAGGAAGATCAAGCAATGAATGAATAAGTATGGATGATGAAAAACAGAAGTGGCTGATTCATTTATTTCAGGAGTAATAAAATAGACAATGGTAGAACATGAGTCAAAGAAAATATGCATGAAGGTAGGCTGGAGGGTAGGATGTTTGCAAAAAAAATAAGAAGAAAACTTTAATTTTCATTGAAATGCAAAGGGAATACTTAGCGATCTACTAGTCACGTTATCATTATTATTATTATAAAAAATTAGATTATCCAGCCCTATGAGCCACAATTAAGATTGACCTTGATAAAGCTGGCCTTATCCTCTATGGAAGTAAAGTACTGTATAGATGTTGAATGAAAAACAGCAGTATGTACCTTGGCTTACTAGTGACTGAATATAAGAAAATTAGTATACAGTAAGAGCGTAAAAATTCAAATAGGTTTAAGAGCACTGTATCGGTCTGCAAGCAAAAACATGTATGGATTTTTGTGGACAAGTGCTACCGAGACTAGCACACAGTGTGTAGAAAGCAGTCGCGCAGTATCCAACACCACCCACTCAAATGTTCTCATGATTTTTACTCCATTTTGTTGCACCTTACTTTTATCCCCCGCTTGCTCATACTTTAACTCTTTCTCTTTGAGCAGTAATTGTACTGTACTTGTACTATATGAATTGTGCAAGTGTTTTGGAAGTGTTCTTTGTAGAGTTGCGACTGCTTATTCTTTAAAGAATTGTGATTGCTATTGCTCACTGTTAAGTTAACAGTAACAGTACAATACTGCATCTAGAGAATGGCCCCTCAAGGTGATTAATAAAGATGGTCATCAAGAGATAATTACTGCAAAGTAAAATAAAAAAGGAAATTAAAGTATCGAGAAGCAAGAACAAGGTGTGCGTGTGGCAGGCCTGGCAAAAATGGTAGTCACAATTCTCAACAATAAAGAGGAAATTGAAACATTAAATGAGGCAGGGCTGATGCTGTCATTTATGGATCAACAGCAACTTGATCTTAACCCAAATTTCTCCGTTTAATCTGGATTGAGAAGCAGTTAGGTGGTTGTACAGTTACCAAAACAACTACTATTGAAAAGCTAGGGTATTGAAGATGAGTAATGGGAAGTATCAAAAGAATGCAGAGATTTCAACTGAGAAGGAAGAGATATTAAGAATTTGTGAAAGCCTACAAATTTTGATAAAAGGTACAGTTTTGTCATGGTAAGTACAAAACCATTTTAATGCTGACAATTGCATCCCCATCACGCCAGCCACGATTCTCCTCAAAAGTAAAGAGTTAATTTGTAAATATTTCTATTTTTTTATTGCAAAATATTTATTTTTATTGCACAAGATTATTTTCTAATCATATCTGACGTTAAGTTACAATTTCTTCTCTAAGTAAATCTTTAAAAACCAGTTTACAGTATTTATGAATGTGTGAAATTCATCGAGTGAATTTTTTATGAGACGAGCATTCTAGGTTGCAAGCTCGTTCCCAGAATTATTTAAATCATATCTAGAGGTACTTCAGTACTGTGTGTATATATTACTATAGATGGTATAAACTATATAATAACAATTATTACTGGAAAATAACTTATGGTGAACAGCTGAATACATTTGTTTGTGCATGTATGTATGTATGTATATATATATTGGGTGTGTTTATGAAAGAGAGAATACAGTACAGAGAAAACCAGAGAAGTAAAATTTCAAAATCAACCTTTGAGTGATATTTTATGTCAAAGAAGAGAGTTAAGTAAAAAATTTGGAGAAAAAAATTTACTCCCTTACTTCAAAACTAACTCAGGCTTTCAATAAATTAATAAAATAGTAATGTGAATCAACAGGCATTACAACTAAATGTGTAAATGTGGCTCAAACATAACCAAACTCTCATAATATTCACATACTCTAAAAATATATTCTGTACAGTATTAAGGTTTGAATATTTATGATACCAACTTAAAAGAGAAAAGCAATCCTGCTGTTCTCAAAATCAGATTGTAAAATAATTTCAAGAAACCTTTCACGTTCTTTTTCAAATAAATGTAGTAAGCATTTAATTCATGCATTCTGTACAACATTTTCCATGCAACATAAGTACTTGCTATACTAGAAAACAACACCATTAAGCTGAAATACACGTAAAATAACAATGGTAATTTCATCTACCTTTAAAGGATTTCAAATTACCTTTAATAATATGTAAAATATTAACAGATTAAAGGTCAAGAGAATTTCATGTGGGCAACTCAAAGGCCTTTTTTGGCTAGTTCCACTTGAGCATATGCACACTTCTGATTGCTGCTTATTGTAATCATTATTGCCTATCAAAGCAGGTAAGAAATCCATGGGGAAAGTTTTTATTTGGTTATCACAACAAATTCTTTACCAAACACTTAAGCAAGCAAATATGGGTGTGGTAGTAATGGCTTTTCTAAAAACAAACAGAACTTAAGCTTTTTTCTAGATAATATTCCAAAGAAAGATGAAGATAAAATTATACAGTACATAAAAATAAACTCTACATAAAACTTCCTTAGTACATAACTATCTTGGCTTCAAATAATTTCCCATCATTCTACTTAATAAATATTCAGTAAAATCTTTCAAATGTCTTAATACTACTGTACTTAAAATGCTTAATATAGATGTAAAGAAAATTGAAGAATTTACGTAGAAGCACTTATGCTATTACTAAGCTATGCAGGTCCAAGCATCCAGATTTCACGAGTGTTCTGGTAAATGGAAAGTTAATAACCTCAAGACCAACATATAGTAGTTTTTATATAATAAAATGTTTTTTGGGACTTTATGACTTGTCTGTAAAAGACTAGTAGCTCTACTTTACATTTATATGTACTGTATTAAAATGAAATACTTTATATGTAATGTATTAAAATAAAATATTAACTGGTATATATTAAGAGCAGTGTGGAGCCCCTTATTTTCATGAAAGCAATTAAACAATGTAAAATACAATGGAAAAGAACCCTTAATGAGAATATTTAATGATCGTAAAAAAAGGAGCACTTTACAGGTGACTGACTAACAGCTTAGTATTATCACACTAGGCTATCAGAACTGTAAGGGAAGGTTTAAGGAGGAAGGAAGAAAAGGGGAAATGGAATGGAAAGATTAGATTGGAAACATTTAAAGGTTTAATGGTAATGAAAAGGTATGGAAATTGTCTTGGATCAACCCCAACTTCTGCCTAATGAAACTTTGTCTCTAAGGCATTTCCATATCAAGAAGTTGCAAAGTAAATGACATTATTCCTCAATTGAAAATAATTTTGCAGGAAACCATAAAAAACTGTGTTGGATGGTACAAAAGTAGAAATAATGGAGCAAAATATTTTAAAAACAATGATTCCCTGACTTCCCTGTGTAACATTTCAGGATATTAGTGGTCCAAATGGGCAGCTACAGTTTGCGATTAATCAGATTAGCAAGTAATCACAACTAAATATAGTATTTCTGAATTATGAGAACTAAAATTAAGATTGGCATAAAGCTGTTATCACAGCATAAAATACACCAATGAATATACATACTCTAGTTTAGCCTCTGAAATATTGTGTAATGACCTTTATTTGGTAACAGAAAACATTACTTGTAAAATAAAAACATTAGAAGATTAATAAAACCAAACAACCTATTAATGTTTGAAGTTCTTTGCATTTATCTAGCAAAATAAAAACTACTCAAAAGCACTCTTCGCAATCTGAAAACTTGCATTAAAGATGAAACAATTTAAAAATCATCTAATACTTGAGAAATGAACGAAGCAACGTGAATGTTAATAGCACAGTACTGTAAAACAATTTATTAGCCATGGTGAAAAAAAGGCAAAACCTACATGTAGCAAATAGTTCAATTCACTAATCTATAAATCATGGGAAATTACAAAAATCCAGGGAAGTTCTTCATTTTCTTTGGAATATAAACATTCATATTTGTTAGTACTGTATGGCAAGCTTTGTCTTGTTGCAAAGTTAATTACTACTACACCTGAAGTGTTTGCAAAGTTCCCACAAAATACGTAATGCTTAACTGTAATAAGTAGTGCTTAACTGTACAGTATGTTTGATAAATACGATGACAATATTAGGATCAGTAATATCGAGAATCTTTAAAATTCCTTTTAACTAATAATACCATTCCTTTTAAATAAAGGACTAACTTGCCTTCTAAAAAACCATTGGATCACTGCAGATGGACATAGTGAATGCCAATGTGTACCACCTTAGTAAGAAGTACAGTAATCGTGTTGAAAAGTATCATTCTTATGAATATTTTTTTAAGATTCATAAATTAAATTTCTAATATGCTTTATAAAAAAACACAGAATTTCAACAAAATTACTGATTTCTATACAGTACTCACCTGGATATCATATAGCTTCTTTCTGGAAGATGGTTTAATGTCGATGTCTACCGTTAAACAAGAAAAAATTTCCCTTTTTTTTCCCATTGTAATTGTCCTGGCCCTCTTATGTAGTATTTGTATCAAGATCATATGGCAATCCTACCTTGTGGGTAAATAATAGCCTTTTGTCTTCAGTCTCAAAGTCAAAATTAGTTCAACCTCACAACATCACTAGTTAGTGGGGTACTGTAAGGAGGCGGCTTTAATAAGAATGCCAGGGTAGTATAGTATAGAAAAAAGTAATTTTATAATAAAAATTATTTGTCTATAAACCTCCCTGTTGTTCATAATGCTGAATCCCCCCCCCCCCCCACACACACACAAACACACATTGAGATGCTGGTGGGATTGTGAAGGAAAGATTCTATAAATCTAAAGCATCTAGATGTACTTTAAATTGCGATTGACTAAACTTTATATATAACTAGTTTAATGGTAATCATTATAAACTAAGAAATAGTATTTGTGCACCACGATTGAATATAAAAAATTAAACACGCTCAAGGAAATAAAAGTAAAGAAAAAAATATGAAGCAATTTAACACTTACAAATTCTTCTTAGGAAAATTAATTAACTTTTAAAATAAGAATGTATTATTGTACTATATTATCCATTACCCTGGAATATTCTGTAGAGAAAATATAACTTACACTTTCAAAAAACGTACTTAAAAACAAAAAATTTCATCTAATTAAACAACGAAAAACTAAATACATCAAATGCAGCTCCCGTAGAACCCTTTTCTTATAAGCAAATCAGGTTTCTTTCTAATAATGTTTAGAAAAAAATGCAGGGTATAAATACCACTTAGCTTTCTCTAAAACTCATTCCAAATAAAGAGTTCTATAGGAATTAAGAGGTAGCTTCTCTTCTAATATCATGAATTTTAACTTTTAGGTCCTTCATTTGATAAGGATCCAATTTTCTATGAGACTTTGTCAATAAACTTTTAATACAAAAGGACATAACATCCTTGGAGAGAGGAAGGTTTGTAATCCTAATTCCTTGTTAACTGATCTAAAACATTCAACTTCCCAAAAATAAACTGAGGTAGAAGATTTATTCCACTCAACATTATACAAAAAAAGAGAACGTCCACTATCCTTAACAGGAATTCCAACCCGGATCCTGTCCATTTCCGAGAGTAAAAGCCAGTGCCGTCTCCATCACCATGGATTCATGTGTATGAAGGCCCTTGGGCAAAGTCAAAAGTTCCAGGCAACTGATTTGCAGTGTTTGTTCTTCCTTCCATCAACTCCCTGACAATGAAGAAAATTCATAGATACTCCCCACCCTCTTTTTGGAAGCATTCGTGAAATGGGATATGCCAGGAAATTTTACTTCCACTAGCATACTGACCCAAAAGAAGGAGATCATCCTGCTATTTCACCTGAAGATTGGATGTGGAGATTAAACTGGAATTCCATCATCTTAAAAAGAGCCACATAAACAGATTTCTCTGAGATGCCATGATCACTCGTAACCTTGTCCACACCCGAATTGACAATGCTTTCATCTATCTGAACTTTTCCAACTGATCCTCTTTTCCATATGTAAAATTTAAAAAGGAACTGTTGTTATTGTTATCCAAAACTATGCACTCATTTGCAAGGGAACCAGAAGAGACTTCTTCATATTGACCAGAACTTCATACTTTTCAATAATGGGAGTAACCAAAGCTGCTGAGTCTGAATCTTTTCTAACCTCAGCTATTCAAGAGTTGGGAGCTATCATTCTGGTGAATACTAGAGAAGCCATCCTATGACTAAAACTTCAGGATTTGAATTCATAAATCTTTGATCTCTTTTTAGAATGAAGCAGTTTCATTTATTCTGGATGAATATGAATGTGAAATTAGGTATCTATTAAGTCTAAGGAAAACATCCAATCTTCTTTCCTCACTGTCACCATGACTAATGAAGGAGTGTAAATGGAGAATTTGGTGAGAACTGTATACTTTGTAGAAATCAAGACCTCCAAAACTGGTCTCCTCCACCCCTACACATACACACACATATTAGGTACTAGGAGTAAACCTGACGTAAAACCCTGGGGAAGGATCTAAAAGTGCCTCTTATTACATTTTTCTCGAGAAGTTTCATAACCTATGATTTTTAAGATAAACTTTGGCTGAATTTTTTAGACATGGAGGAGGTTCCATGTACAGCAGGAATTGAGGACCGAGGAATTTGATATCTCTTTTTACTACAGAAAGGACTCAAAGATCTGGTTGAAGGCTTCCAAACTCAAAATCTTTAAGGCAGGAGTGTCAGTGTCTCTTATGAGAGCAAGAGGTCCTAATAGGACTGTTAGGAGTAAAGTCTCAAAGGCCAATCACAGTCTCCTAAGAGTGATAACACAGATTCTTGAGAAGTAGCACCCACCAAACAGTGCGGAAAATAAGGCCTCCATGAAAATTATTTCAGATTATCACTTGTGAGATCTGGAGGCTACCTATTATTATTATCATTATTATTATTATAATTACAAGCTAAGCTATACCCTAGTTGGAAATACTTTAAGTCCAAGGGCTCCAACAGGAAAAATACCTAAACTACCACATTGTCAATCCTATCTTGATTTAAAATGGGCACCAATACAATATAGGAGAAGTAATCAAGTAAGTTTCTGCACATTAGAAACTGCTCTAACCATAGATAGCATTCTTGCTCCCTTCACTAAACCACAAAAATAACAATCACTACAGTAGTTCTAGTGACCTCACTTGAAACAATAGTTTTACCTAAACATGTTTAACATATTGAGAAACAATAAAATCTGGGTGATCTGCCAATTTTTCTGTCAAAAGAGTCAAAATGACCATTACTTTCGACTCTGCAAAAGATAAAACTCCAAAAATATCCCCTATTTTACTGACAATATAACACATTTATTTCATCCAAGTCAAAGAATCTGTAATCACGTCTTTTGCCTCATTAAAATAATGCACACTTGTGGGAGATAACGTCTTAACAGACAAAAACGTCCCTGACTGGTGATCGCCAGATGGGGGTTCGAGTCCCACTCAAACTCGTTAGTTCGTTTGGTCGTTGCAACCGCACTATCCTTGTGAGCTAAGGATGGGGGGTTTGGGGGAGCCTCCAAGTTATCTGCTAAATCATCAGCAGCCATTGCCTAGCCCTTCTTTTTCCTAACTTGGGTGGAGAGGGGGCTTGGGCCCTGATCATATGTATATATAGTCAGTCTCTAGGGCATTGTCCTGCTCGATAGGGCAATGTCACTGTCCCTTGCCTCTGCCATTCATGAACTGCCTTTAATCCTTTAAACTGGTTTATTTTCCAGCTAGGACAATTTATTAACTGTCTATGAAATAACTGGAAAAATTTGGAACTGTTAAGAAACCTCAGCATCTGACATGTTATTGAACTTAGCTGGGCCAATTTATTCTAATGCAATTCTGCAATAAGCTGTCACAACTGAAAATGGAGAACCTCGCACGAGTCAAGTCTCTTTTTCTATTCTATCTTCACCTTAAAGATTGAGATTCATAGAATCTTCCAAACTGGAATCTAAGAGCCCATGTACCTGTGCCAGCAATCAACTAGTTTTAGTAGTGGAAGTCTTAGCACCCATATCAACTCTCCTATGGAAAATACAAGATGATCTAGCTGCTGAGGCTACATGAAGCTGATCTCCACTGCCACTCAAAACATGATGCAAGCATTTCTCAACTCCAACTGAAGCTTTAAAAGATGACTTTAATAACAAAGGGTCATGATTCACAGGGACTACCTGATATGCCACTTTGTTAATATATGTAAATAATAGTTGCTTAGAGCAATTACATATTAGGATTTGACTGCCAACCAACTCTTCTATCTCAGAATCCTTGAGCAGAGAGCTGACTGGATCATAGCAATGTAGGGGCTTCGCAATAGAAGGTCATAAAGTAAATGGAGAGAGCAAGGCTTGAGAAGAGGCAAGCAACTCTATAATACGCTGTGTACCAACAGAACCATTCCTGATTGGTCCATCCAAACTGTTAGACACAACTGAGAAATTAATCTAGGATTCAAATCAAGGCTGGTTAGGCTAAACATAGCCTCTTTTGTCCTAAAGCTCGTTGGTCTTTTGAAATTACATGCTAGAAAATAATAAAAAAAAGATCTTATGAAAGCTTATTACAATCAAATCTTATATGTTCTTCAGAACAGTTTTTCAAATTAAAAGTTTGTTCCCGCTACATAGCACAAAGGGAATGAGAACTGAAAGACAAAAGGATATGAGGTATCCATGTGTAGGATTGTCATACAATGCCATATGATCTCATTACTACACTAGAAGGTCATGTCAATTACAATACAGGGAAAGAAAACAGGAAATTTATAGTTTAAGGGTTGAAGTTGACATTTAACTATATTCAAGAGAGAAGCAATATGAATGCCATGGGAGGTTCATAAAAATAATACATAGTAATCTATATAAAAAAAGAGAATAATCTTAAGAAACAAATAATACCCCAATACTACCACCACATCTCTTAGGACTAAGAAAACAATTTTCTAAAATTAATACTGCAGCAAGGTACAGTACTTCTTAGCCTATGGCTACTACTAATTATATTTAGGATAAAGTATTTTTTATTAACCCTTTCTTTGCATACTACATAGAATTCAGGCATAGGATTAGGAACAAATTATAAAATATGAGCGCTAGCTATTTTTCTTCCTCTTTAAACAAATGTTAATTTTGCCAATACAGTATTGTAACTTCTATTTTCTAAAAGCAATTTAATATACTGTAATAATTAATCAATTCTGATTGGGATATAATGCAAGTTTTGACTTTGAGATCTGGTTATGATGATAATGACAAGAAATAAATAACAATAATAGCAACAATGATAATATGAACATTTTCCTGTTAAAGCTTGGAGGGTAAAACGGTACCAAACTGCCCGACTTCTGTATAGTGAAATATATTAGTCCATCTACTGTGGTTCAATTTGTCTCTTATGAAATAAAAACTAAACACTAATATGCATTCCACAAATAACTAAAATGGTTGATTTTATCCTTCTACAGATACTGTATACTGTACAGTACTGTATACAAAAAACACTGTAAAAAAGAGAAAAGCAACCATATGACGTATTATATTATACGAAAAACATAACATTACTAGATAAATAAATAAGAATCAGTTCCTAATACTATTTCTTATTAACAAAAATAAATTTAACAAATATACATAACTTGCATAAAATAAATGTAAAAAATATGGATGCTATACTCGTGAGTCGATTATCTACGGAAGGAAACCTAAAATGTACCTCATTTTGAAAAGCTACATAAAACTTATACTATGAGTACAAATTGGCTGTTCAAGAAGTAGGTACAAAAGAATTACTTGGAAAAACTTTAAACACATCCTTCACCCAGAATCACAATACCTAACCAATAGGAAGGCATATAAATATGTAACCAAATATTAAGAAATTCTAGATAATCGGCTCGGCAAGGTGATAAAGATGCTCGATATTCACTCAAGCATTTATCCTTAAGAAAAAATTTCAAATATATAAAAATGTACCAAACCTGTAAACACTGTTAATAATGCTTTAAAGTTACTTTATTTCTATACCATTAAGCAGAAACATTTTATCTCAAATTAATAGATGGGAAATGTAGAGAATACCATACCGCTGGACAAGGTGACTCTATCTGTGGACAAAGGTAGACCTTCATGCCATTTTCAGATAATTTACACACCTTAAAACAAACCTAATCACTACTCTAAAAATCAAACAATTAATAACAGTTGAAAATCTTTAACAAGAGCATACAACTAATGCCTATCTTTAACTTTAACTTTAGTGTCTTTTTAGTTTTTGAGCTGTAGGGTAACATTATATATAAATAATGAAACTATAGTGTACTAGCATATCATTAAAATAAACAGAGTGGCTATGCCTTTACTTCACCAGGTACATTTCCAATTATCACTCTTTAACTTTAATGTAAATTCAGTCCCCATTATGGAGAAATTTACAATCAGCATATTAGAGACAAGGGGTAGGAACAATTAACTTACTGATAAAAGGCAAAGACCAAAAGGCAGATACAGCAACAGATTGCAAAAGAGTGAAAATAATGTTTGGAGCATAGTCAGTTTTCATAGCGAAGAGGGACGTTACTAGATCCAGATCGTCATAAAGGAGGAAAATTTCTGTAAAGGGACCTTCTAAAACATGAATTATCAAACCAAAAATAATTAAAAGAATTTAACACCAAAACTTGGGATTTGTAATTTTGTTATATGCTGTACTGATATGCACCAAGCTGCCATTCCAAATTCAAATGGAAATAATTTGAAACTACAAAATTTATATGCAACATTAGGTATCTTAAAATATGGAAAGCATAAATATATACACGTGATTATCGATTGTATTTCTGAATTTCAGAAACTAAATTCTAATCTGAATAATGTATATTCGTGACTAATATTCAATAGATGATAATAATAACAGATGAAACACATCTTATGCAATCAATAAAAAAAAATCTAGGCCTTCATTCACGTTGGTTCTTTGCATGGTTCTATTTTATGTAAAGAACATCTCATGAAAAACTTTTCAAGCTTCCTGAAATGGTGAGTGGTAGTAATTGCGATATATTTAATACCTACGTTTTTATAAATTGTTCAAATTTGGTTATTGTAAATTAATTACATATTCACAAAATTTTATACCACTTAGTAAATTTATTATATATCTTAGGTTATTCAAATACAAATCCACATTTATAATTTCATTTGAAAAATTTAATTAAATCAGAATTAAATTATCTGTGATATTAATAAATAAATTAGATTGTTGTTATTCCTAAAAATTATAAAAAAAACACTAATTACCATAACTGTTTAGAGCCTTATTCTTAATGTTATAGTTAAGAAAACCACTGGCTTAAATTTTTGTGTTCAAGTCCTTTGAAACAACAAGTTTCAGAGCGTAGTACTCTTGTAAATGGACTAAGAAATGTTTTAAATAAATAAAATAAACTAAGACTTCACTAATTTATGCTGTACTAATTCAAAGTACCAAATGCGATTTTCCCTGAAAGTGTATGGGAACAATTTAATCAACAACAATTCCCCTCGCCTCATTTAGAAATATCTACACTCTGATTATTAACTCACAACACATTTGTAAGTCCTAGTCAGCCTGTATATACAATATTTTAACACCCAAAATCTCCTCAACCTTATGGTTTTCGGGTTAAACAATTATTAAACAGTCTTGATATAATTAGAGGTAAGGTGCTTCCATTTAAGATATCAACCCCTCCGTGGAAATTACCAGAGATATCTTTTTGTAAACATTTTATTAGTGCTAAAAAAAACATGACTGAATTAGAAGCTAGGTTTCTTTTTATGGAACATGTTGAAGAACATAGGGAATAAACTTTTAAATATACCGATGGCTCCAAATCTGATGCTGGCATTGGATTTGGAGTATATACTAGTTCTTTTAACTGTAGAGGTGCACTTCCTCCAATATCTTCCATATTTACTGCTGAATTATATGGCATACTAACCGTGCTATTGAGAAAATAGTGTTAAAAGAGAGGGCAATTTTACCATTTATAGTGATTCAAGAAGTGTCCTTCAAGCTTTAGAAGGTTTTAATTCTAGTAACCCTTTAGTTTTAAAGATTTTATTGTGGCTTTTAATTATTAGCCTAAAAGGTATGACAGTTCAATTTTGCTGGGTTCCGGCACACGTAGGTGTGTCTGGAAATGGAAAGGCAGATTCAGTGGCAAAGAGTGCTGCAGCCGAGTTGCTACCAAGAAGGTATCCCATTCTGTAATGATTTTTTACCAGCAATTAGGAATTCTATTTATAACAATTGGCAACAGCATTAGGATAGTTTAACTGAAAATAAGATGAAAGAAATTCAATTGTTATATCCCCTTGGAGGTATAATTGGAAGCCCAGAAAATGGGAGACTACTCTTTGTCGTCTCCGCATTGGTCACACTGAGATGACACACAAGTTTCTGCGGGCTGGCCAACACCAACCATATTGCGACGACTGTTTGATACCCTTGACAGCGAGGCATTTGTTGACTGAATGCCCCATTTATAGCACAGAAAGAAATAGATATCTGTTTGAGGCTCAGGATGAGGATGGCAGGTTCAACCTTGCCAAGATCCTTGGACATGATGTGTCGTACAATGCTAGTGGCATTTTTATATTTATATCAGAAGCAGGTCTTCTTAATGCTATTTAACTTTTATAACATACTTACTTTTCTGGTTTTAATCTTTATTTATAATAAACGATATCACCGTCAATGACCTTCGATGTCAGGATGCCAGAGAACTTCAATCATTCATTCATTAGTACTTTACCTCAGCTTCCATTCCTTACTAAATATAATATTGCAGTATTTTCAACCTTTTTTCTATTACTATAATAACTATAATGAATATATTTAATCTATATCATTTCAACAATAAAAAGGAAGGTATTTACTTTGCACATACAGCACCTGATTTGCACAAGAATAATTTGTCAATACAGTAGTTACTTTAATGCTACTTGAAAGTGTTCAAGAAACTTGCGAATGAAAATGTCCATTAATTCAACCAAGAGCAATAATTTTGACCCAAAGCAAACTACAGTAATCCCTCACCAAATTGCAGTTTACCTATCGCTTCCTCAGTACATGGCAGATTTATAAATATACGTGTATTACAGTGTATGTAAATCTATATCAGACTTCTCTTTACATCATAGGTTTCCAAGGGCAGATAAGTTTTATATTTTTCATACTTTAATTATTCTTTGTTAAAAATCATTATTTTGGGTTTAAAAAATAATAAAGTAAATTACAGTAATACCGTACATACACGTGTAACTTGTGATCTCGCATAATATGCGACCCCCAAATTTTCCTCCATAAAAATGATTATCATGTATTTCGTTTATCATGAGTTAATTTTTTTAGATCAAATTATAAAAAAATAGTCTTTTCCTATACCTCTTGATCCAAATTTCTAGTTTAACAAGTTGAAAAAGCAAATCAGAATGTTAAAAGCATTCTTAGTAACCCATACTGCTATAAGGAACTGAAAAAAATAAACTAAAGATGTTTTGCTGCCATTTCAAGTTCTGTATGATAGTACTGTAATCAATTTCACCCCTGCGGTATGAAAGCTAAAGTCCACAGTGGTGGCTTGGAATATTCATCCTTCCCAGTAGAAATGGTAGTAAATCACGGTTATATTCTGGCCCGTCCCTTTTAATCTGTTCATCTCCTGAATAATGACTTTACTGAAGAAATAAATACTTAAGGGAAGATGGGGCCCAAACTGAATACTGAACAAATGGTAGCCTATTCAGTATAAAAAAAAATTACATTCCTAAATCAATCCGTGAGCATCTTCACTATTAATAATGAACAAATGAAGGCGAGGCAATTTTTCTAATACCACGCTGGTGGCTTTTATCATCCATTACTGAGATAAACGATGATGTGCTGGAGAAAATAAAGTGTTTCTTGTGCTTTTGGCTGGCTGAGTACCAGGGTTTGTCAGACCGAACACCCAAAACTAACCACTAAAATCCAAGTACAGTATATAAAGTAAAAGTGTGTGCATCTCAATCATCCTCTATGATGTATAAAATGTGATGCAGAGGATTGGACTTTATATTAATGCAATATCTAGTAAACCTAAGATTTTCATATTTCCTGTTTGCAGACAATTAGGAGCATCTGAAAAGAACGCAGTACGCAAAAAAATTCTGAAAGAAACAGGATGCACAAGCATAAAGGCCATGCTTACCAACCATTTACTACAGTATGTTGGTTTGGTCATATAACCCATATACCTGAAGAACAGTTCCTAAAATAAATTTTATACAAACAAATAACACTTGATCACTGAAGATCTAGCGCCCCTAGGAAGAGATACTAAGAAAAGTTGTCAACATAAGCAAAATGCAAAACTCCACTATTTAATTTGGAAACCATTGACTGCAACCTTATGGTCTGGAAAACCAAGTGTTAACAATGAGGCCACTTCAGGTTGTATAGCACATCTCACTTTAAAAAGGCAGCATACCAGACAACGTGTCTCAGTGGCACCAAATCCTCATCTGAGGGGTCCCAACATTAGACAAGGTATGCAACTCTGGGATTACCCTGGTGACCCATAGCAATGTACTGTACAAAGACAAATGTAGTAGCAGCACCACATCTCAGAACTAATCACACTACATTCATCATCTACCAAGGAATTTAAAATGTCGTCACCAGTTATGATATGTGTGTATGATGTATTGTAGATAAATCTCACAGACACTATGAAATAGATTTGCTTTATTTTTCGGGTTGGTCAACAGTTTGCCTTCTCTAGTTGATGAAAAAGGCATAGCAAATGTAATAAATCTCCAGATTCAGAATTGTAATTTGGCTTTATGACAAGATCAGCTAATGTATTGACAAGTATTTCTATGAACTTTCCCCGGGGTTTATACTACTTCTCTCTGGAAGCTGAGTTTTACCGGCATTTACCCCTAAAACTAAAAAAAACTTATCTTTCCTTTCAATGAGACAGTCATGTCTCTAGTAAAGTAATGAGACATTTTGTCAAGTTAATGGCAAACAAGTTTTAGTAGTGATGAGCTTCAGGAGCCCTTAACTTCTTCAGCTTTGTGAAATCTTATGGCAAATATTCCTTCAATTAAAGGAGTAATTTGAACTAACCTGTACTATTTCAAACCCTAACCTGACTTCCTAAGTCGGGTCTAGTGTTCCATTCAGTAGGGTTTCTGTAGATTCATAATCCTCTCAAAAACCCTTCAATTCTTTATTTACTTTAGACCCTTCTGCTACAGAACCCTTGCAATCCCTCAATTCACTCTTAGACAAGTAGATTGCAATGCAAAAGACAGAGTTGGTAGCCTGGATCTTAATTGTACATCCCTACACTTTCCAAGTAGCACTCTAAAACAACCTCGTATTTCATATGTATATGGCATGTAATATTGTATGCCTAAAGGCCTGTCCACACGAGTGGGCCTGATCGATATGCTCCGGGTTTGACGGGCAAATTCTGGCGGGCTTACCCATGAATGTTGTCCACACGGGGGAATCGATGGAGAGGTGGGCGTGCCTGGCAATGCCAGTAGTGTATTCAGTGCAGTACAATAAACATGGTGCCTACCGCAAAGAAGATATTGTGTACCATGATAATTGCTGTGTGAGAGATGAAAAGGAATAAAAAGAAGAGAATTTGGTGCAAAGAATGGCTCAGTAAAAGAATATATAAGCATCGTTCGCTTTCAAAATCGGCCACTAGTTCAATGTGGGTTAACTCTAACGTAGTAAATATATGGGGTAATACCTCAACTGCCAATATGAGTCCCTTGAAAAGAAAATATGCAGCAGCTTCCGTGCAAAGATGTAAACAAATAGGAAAACCATCAAGTCATGTCTTGGTTCATCTATCTAATCTGGAAGATAAGGAAGAGTAGAACACAAAGGAAGACCTTGGCTATCATGAGGTATAGTATTTCTTTTTCAGTATGGAAATTATTGTTGATGAAATCCCCTGATAACTTGCTCAAATTAAGTTCTGATGCCATTTATTCTTGAAAAGTCTTTAGATCTCTCTTCCAAGAAGATTTATAACACCTCAATTCTCATATTTTGTTTTGGATGGAATTAATAATTATCTCAAATGCAAAGAAAGACTGTCAATTCTAGTTCTTATTTTGTGTTGAAGCCTTCTAAACCCCAGTTGTTCACCATGATTCGACAGGTAATAAGTACAGAATTTCAACACTAGCTGAATGAACTGGGTAGCTCCATTCTGGCTCTAAATGGTTCACATATCTGTAGCTTCTGTTACCAGAGTGTCTGAGAAGGTTACCAAACAAAGCAATCTTCTTGAACAACCAGTTTCCGAGGCAATTCATCCAAACTCACCCATGCTACACCTAACCACATGGAAACTATCCACCATGTTCTAACAAACGAGCATTTTTGCGGGCCTCTATAGTAGTGTGTCTATCATACATTTAAAAAGACAGTCTACCAATTATCTGTATCCAAAACAATGGAATGTTTACTTTGAATTGGTGCAAATCTAGAAATTTCCTAGTTTGGCTAATACAGTACAGTACTGTATTGTTAAAGTCTTAACACTTTAAATTTCAGGTCTTTAAAGGTTGTGGTAGCCTACTGGAAACATCCCCGTCTTGCAATCTGTTAGATGGGAGTTATAGCCCCGCTCAAGCTCTAGTTTTTGGTAGTGTTTACAACCTCACTGTCCTTGTGAGCTAGGGAGGGGAGGTTAAGGGGAGCCTGTAAGTCCACCAACCGTGACCAAGTTGTGGAATGATTTTCCTAATCGGGTAGTTGAATCAGTAGAACTTTAAAAGTTCAAACTTGCAGCAAATGTTTTTTTATGTTGAACAGGCTTACGTAAGTCCTTTTATAGTTTATAAATCAAATATCTGTTTTAATGTTGTTAATGTTTTTAAAATACTTTATTGTAATTTTCATTACTTCTTATAACATTTATTTATTTCCTTATTTCCTTTCCTCACTCGGCTACTTTTCCCTGTTGGAGCACTTGGGCTTATAGCATCTTGCTTTTCCAACTAGGGTTGTAGCTTAGCTAATAATAATAATAATAATAATATTATTATTATTATTATTATTATTATTATTATTATTAAGTCATCAGCAGCCATTGCCTAGCCCTTCCTGGTCCTAGCTTAGTGGAGAGGGGTCTTGCCTCTGCCACTCATGAGTGACCATTAAACCATTATCGTGGATGTGTTTACAGCTTTTAATATTAAAAGATCTTGTGTACTCAGGTATATTTTTTCTTAACTTGGATGAAGCTTTACATATTTAAAATGTTCAAGTTATAAATTTTTGGAAAATCTTTTGATCAAAGATGTCACAACCAACCCATTTTTCTTGTTGGAACTATCATCACCTAAACACACAAATGACCTACAGGCACTAACTTTAAAGTTTGCTCCAATTCTTTCAAATCCTCTCATTGGAAAAGGATGTGATCATTATATCAGAAAATATTTTTCCTTGTTCGGCAAGAGCCATTCTGCATTATTTGGACAATACTAAGAACATTACAGGTAGTTTTCCTAATTTTTTTTTGTTGGAATAAAACTCCAAATCGTCCTTCATCCAAAATTGCAGTCTTTACTTCTTGAAAGCTTGGTCCTTCATCCAAAATTGCAGTCTTTACTTCTTGAAAGCTTGGGCAGGGAAATTCACAAAAAGAATTATTTCAAGTCTAATGAAAGCCTTGAAGGTTACGGTTCATGATATTATAAATTCAGCTACAATCATTTTTACAGAAATCTTTCTTTGGAAAGGGTTTTGGTGGCAGCTCAATGGCGTAATGAGCCAATTTTCACTAAACTTCATCTTAATGAATCCTAGTTTGGCTTTCAAGATTGCTGGAGTTTAGGTCCTATAGTGGCTGCTGGTGATGTTTTAGTTAATTTATACTTTTCTTAATTCAAAGAATTCTTTTAGTTAAAAAGTGTTGCCATTATACAAATAGGTACCGGTGGTTACGAAACAACTTAGTCCTGCGTTTCAAAATTATTTAGAAATGGTTTATTACCAATAAGCTAGACTACACGTGATTCTAGAATACTAATTATTTTTATAATTTTAAAACTATATAAATGGTGTCTCTACTTCTTTGGCAAGTCACTTCCGTCAGTGTGGGAATCACTCCTTGAGCATAAGAGGAAGTTCAGGGAAATAAACAGAATTTTAACAAGATGATTTGTTATTTCTATACTCATCTGATGTTCACATACATGCCCACCTTCCTCCCTACTGATTTGTGGTGTCAAGATAATAGGGAATAATTTTGACTTTGAGACTGAAAAGACAAATGATGTGTGCCTGAAAAAGCCATCAGTAGTTGCCATTAACCGACAGATTTTCCAATTACTTTACAAGAAGTATTAGCATAATGAAAGGAAAGTAAACAGGAAAATGTTTTGTTTTAGGAATAAATGTCAATAAAACCAAACTTCCACAGAGAAGTAACATGAACATAAGAGTATAGAAACAACAAAAAGTTAAAATAAAATTTTTGTTTAAAGATCATAAAGATTTCCTTAGGAAAATCAAGTCTATTTCTTTCTCGGTCATTTCCAGCAAACTTTTGGTAGTTAGAATTAGTCTTCTTATTAAGATATTCTAATCTACGTAAATCATTATATTGTACCAACCATTTAACCAGATTCTGAGGTTCAAATATATTTTTAAAGTATTTGAGAAACTGGAAATACTTATAATTTTAACACACAAATCAATGGTAGTGTAACAAGAAAAGGAATTATTTCTATCTGAAGAGGAGGTTTAATCCTGAAGCATGTGGAAAAACATGACAGGACATTGCCCGTCATGCAAGTGACTATATTTGAGCAGGTTGATACAAGACTTGTTCCATTTTTTATGTTTTATCTTTGGTTTTCATCTTTTATAGCTTATTCTTTACTACCTAAACTCCTTTCTATATCAGACTTTATCCTACTAGGAACCTTGGGCTGTAGAGCTATATTTTCCTAACTTTAGTAGCACCTTGGCTTGTAATAATAATAATAATAATAATAATAATAATAATAATAATAATAATAATAATAATAATAATAATAATAATATAATAATAAGAGTTCTTTAATAACTACTTTTTATCCAGCACCAATACAATATATTTCAAATAATTGTCTTTTGCTCTTGTGTAATCTATTTCTAAAGACCAATAGAATCATACAAATTTTGATACTTGTTTGTTATCATGAAAACTCGATTATAAAGAATTTTGATCCCTCTTCAAT
This sequence comes from Palaemon carinicauda, assembly GCF_036898095.1. Lineage (NCBI taxonomy): Eukaryota > Metazoa > Arthropoda > Malacostraca > Decapoda > Palaemonidae > Palaemon > Palaemon carinicauda. Next base: position 14,954,661 of record NC_090763.1, read on the forward strand.
ATCCACAACACAGTACAGCTATTTAAAAGTGAAAGCACAGTACCACTATCAATGCTCTAAATTGTTTCTTACAAATATACTTTTAAAAAGTAAGGACTTTCCAAACGTATATAAAGAAACAGTACCATTTACAAACACTGTCTTCATTGGCAAGACTGTGAATGTCAATCAGATCAAGAATGGTACCTAAGCAAATTCACTTTATTTAGTATCATATTTACAGCTGTCAACACTTATTTATGAAACATAATAGGAACATGCATTTCACAGGGCTACTGTAATTAATTCATAAAAAGAGTTTAGTAGAAATAATATGAAATAAAGTAAATTTGTGCTTATCACAAAATGCTTTGGATTCCTAGTTGGAAAACTATGATTCAACATCTTGCCTGAAAAAACATTTGATCCAAGTGAAATAGTTAAGTATAACATTTAACCTTTCCAGCATGTTTACATAGAATATTCATTTACTATTCCTGGTAAGTATTTATTATTTAAATAAGTTAAAAATAAGAGATATAATTTAAAACTCTTAAGAATAACGTAAAAGGTTTTTATCTAAGATGTGCGTGGAACTGTGACGCTACTCCTAAAAATACAGAAAGTATTGCAAATATGGAAAATGTATGCAAGTTATTTATCCCTTAATTTGAAATACCAGCTAATCTTGCTTACAGAAAAAGTTATTTTGATAATAAATTCACAACAGTGGTTCGAAGCCTTTTCTAATGCTACATGGATTAAAAAAGTAGAGTAACTGAAAAATGGTAGGTAAGGTATTAAAGACTCAAAACCAGTGTTTAATATCAAAAGTTTTAAGGAGCAAACCCTTGATAAAGATAAGTCTGACCAGAAAAATTATCTATGAAATACTAAGAGTGTGTGTTTAGTTTCATAGCTCAGTATGTCTATGTTTCAAGATTTTTTATAACAATTAAACAGTAGTATTTATTGTAATGTATCAATATACGATGTCTTAACTTTATCATATGCATGTCCTAAATCAAACTAAAATCTTTTCTTTAGATAATATCCTGATCACAGGTATTTTTTAAGGTAATGAATTAATCCAAGTACCGGTATTTAAATACCCTTAATGAATTGCCAGCATTCATAAAATATAAAACACCATCAAACTAATTTTGCTTGAGATAATTTTTCTCAATTGGTCAATAACAGTGTAAAAGGCATTTTAAGTTTTGATATTCACGCTTTTAGTATTTTAGCTTTAGAAAGACTGCTAATATTTATTTCATACAAGCCTACACCATTTCTTTCAACTTGCATACATAGAGCTGCAAAAGAACCAATAGGAATGCATTTATCAGTGGTAGTATCTATAAAAGTGCTGCTAATAATTGAATCAGTTCTTAACTATCCATGAATTAGTAATAATTGTATGATACAATTTCAAGGATGATAAAACTTATGGAGTAAACAATACATTTCCAAATTGTATCTCAAACTGACTGAGTGGTTAGTTAAACCAGCATTATACTTATCAATGTTAGAAAAGGTGAATACATGTATACTGTAACTAAAGTAAAAGGTAATATCTAGATATCTAAGAAATTTTACTACTTTTATTTCTATTCTGCTTATCAAATGTCACTAACTAGAAAAACCTTTAAAGTAATATTTCAAATTACTCAACCTCCCAGTCAGATTGGGTTTGATATTATTAATGATGGGATGACTGATTCTGTGACTGACAATTAGTATGCCTGCAAGACATGCAAGTGCCATATTTTTCTCAATAACTCACCTCCTCTAAAAAAATAAAAAAATAAAACTTTGTACTTGTCTTATTTGACTTTAGCCAGATAAGTATATCTCAGGTAGGTTTTTAAAGCAATATTATTTACTAACATGACTACTGCCATCAAGCTTCATCCCATCTGGTGTCATCCCATTTGAAACCCATTTGATAAATGTTAATAAATTAGAGCAATGATTTTAACACATCTTTCCATTTTAATATTATTTCAATGTCTTATCCGGGACTCACATTGCTCACCTCTCGAAGCAGGCACTTCTTAGCATTCAACTTAATAAAATAAAATCAACCTGCCCTATTTGCAACAATATTAGATATCTATACTGTGAACAATGTCAAACATCTGTACAATATGTGGCTGTTGTACTGATAAGACAAACTTTTAGAATTTTCTTGTTGAGTCCAACAGTTTTACACACACACACAGCTTCAACTCCGAACGGGGCTCTTAATCTCATAGATGTGCCTATGTTCACTTGACTATTTTGTAGGGCCCAATTTGCTATAATTAGTTTTGTTTTGGAATTATCCAGCTCAGGAACTTTAAATTATAGTTCCTAAGATTGCTTAACCATGTTACCGAAGGTTGCTTAAACATTTCATTGTGTTAGATACAAGTCTATAGACTTTTCACGGCAAATTTAGACCCTCATTCCTTGTGTCAGGTATGCAAAGGGTAAAAAATGTACCAAGCAGAGTGATGAGATGAATGTGCTCCCCATTCTGAGGATAGAATGGTATTAGTTTCATGAGCTCAAACGTAGGAAAAGGAAGGACAGAGATGGTAAGTATAGAAAGAGAGACTAGTGGGCTAAAAATTTGGACTAGGATTAGATTGCTTTGCTTCCTTGGAGATCATAAGTCAGATCACCTGTGTCAGAGGTGGGCCAAGATGAATTTGAATCATTAGTCAGGTCATAAATGAAATCTGAATAATGCTATAAGATCAGAAGTCAATGCTGTGAGATCAAAATGAACTAATCTTTCTCTACAACAAAGCTAGATGAATTTTTGAGTGTTTTAAAACCTCATGCGCATGTTGAATCTACGGTTTCAATCTATCCCTACTCAGGCTCTGATCACTAGCCACATTGTATATGATCTCCAATAAATTTATTCTTATTAGCCAGTAGATTTTTTGTGTGAAAATGAATCATGGCATTTAAATTCTTTTGCCAGACTTTTATGTGAACTGTGTTCTCTCATCAATTATATACAGAAAGGTCTGTAGGTGTCACATCCTTATAATCTTATGTGCTGGAAGGTTAAGTATTTTTAAAGGTTAGGAACCAGGTGAGAATATTTTCCTTTCTAGGATGTTTATTCAATTTATAAAATTTGTCAATCCTGAGGAATGTGGTCACTAGCAAAGTGAGTCTCATGTATGTCACATTTAATACAAAATTAATTATTTCAATACTTACCAGAGACTCAAATGATCTCCCACCTGCACCCCCAACTCCTGGTGGTTCTATTTCGGACTTCAACTGTATTGACTTAAGATTCTAAATACTTTAGTCTTATTAGTACAATAGGCCAGGTAAGTGATGTATTTCATCATATGGAGATCTAATATTGCGGTAAATGGGACACAATGATTGTGATGATTTTATTAATAATCTTAAAGGCTGAAAAGCTCTAGCTTCAAGATGTATGCAATGTGAATCCAGTGTAAGGATTGAAATAATAATGTTATACCAAAAATTTGGATTTTTTTTGGAACTCAAGTTGATGTAATTTTCCTCCAACTAATCTTGCCTGAAGATTCATGGTTGTTATATTACAAGCATTGTAGCTTTACAAGTAATAAGCACAGGGACTAGAGAAATCTTATTCAAATTAACTACCTGAATTTCAGAAATTCTTTACACATCTTAAACGTTATGAATTTATAAAATTAGAAATAATGTAGAATGATTTGTGCATACCCACTGGTTAGAATTATCATCTTAGGTAATACATTTGATTTTATAAATAAAAAATTGTATGTAATGTAATTATGATAATTCAAATTGCATATAAATCAATTGTAGCTTAGTCCTTCAAAATCTAAAGCCTACATCATGAACTTTTGAAAGACTTCCAAATTGCATAAAACCATATATTGGTTCCAAAGATATTTTATCTAAATTAGCATATACAAGAGAAAACTTAAAACTTTCTGGATACCTTTCTCAAGTTTTTTTTTTAATAGCATTGCTAGTAAAAATGTTGATATGAAAAATACTATTCTGCCCTTCTTGGAAATAAAGCACTGTATTGTAATTAAACGAAACAAAAAGTTTGTATGGACATAAAAGGGTAGAATTTATTCTGAAAACAAATACTTACTGTATATTTTTTGGGGGGGAATTTTGATAAAAAAGAAAAAAATTTTGGAACGTAAGGGATACCAAAAAGGAAGCTAAAATTAATAAAAAAAAAAAAAAAATCAACATTAATGTTAAGATTGCAATTTACCTAAGGAGAAATGCTTGGCAGAATATAATTCATATATCTGTATTATACAAGCACTTTTAAATTCTAATAATACATACCACTTTTTGTACTAAAAACAATATACAGTACTAGATACAGTACTATCTAACTGTCTGCTATGTACAGTACAGTGTTTTGAGTTTATCTTTTCAGTCCTGAAAAGCACACTAGAACTTTTTTTATACAGTACTGTACTTTTCTGGTACTTTCATTACTCTTTCTGATACTGTCTCTTCAATTAGTTTTAGCTAATATTAAAAATTCACTTCACAAAAACCAATTAAAATACATATTGGTGTTCTAGAATAGTAATAGGAATGCAGATAATGTCACACTTAATCTACTTTAAATAAACAAAGTATTCCATCAAACATCAGATTAGCACTCCTCTAGAGATGAAAATTTAGAATACAACAACAACATAAAAACAATTAATCAACAAACAACTGCCATGAACATAAAATTAGTATTATTGGTGCTCATAATACTGTACTTGTTCTAATCTATACCATTCTACAGTACATACAATACAAATTACAAAGCCAATTTTCTAAAGGCAATATTCTATAACAAATGGGATTAATAATGTATAAACCAGTGGGTAAGCACAAACAACTTGGAAAAGAATGATAACTATCTGAAAAAGACTATTTGCATTTATAATGAACAATATATCTTTGTCCCTCAAATGGGATGAATGAAAGCATATCATTCTAATCATGCACATCCCTTTATAATGGAACACCAAATAAGTAACAACACATAAATCAAGAAAGTCCTCACACACCAGTGGTAGTTTGTCTTCTATATTGGCTGTCTCAAACCCTAGCTCCGACTAAGGTTGCCGCATGATGAGAAAAGAGCGATAGTTTAAGACATCATTACAGTGGTAAAAGATAAGTAATAGAAATCAAAGACATATGTGCTTTATCCTTGAAAAAAAAAAAGACTAAAGCACTTGCCTAAAGTAAGTTATAGAAGATAAAAGAGCAGCTGTAATAATTATGTTGAATTTCTGATACACTTGGTAGATAGATAGATAGATAAGATATTCAAAAGGTACTATACACCCAAAGTCATTTTTGTGTCATATCCATCACAATTTATACAAAGCCACAGAAACTGTACTATTACTGCCAACTAAAATTGTGGTCAGAATACAGTTCCTATACGAGACGGAGTGATTTTGATGATAAATAAGACTACTTTAGTTTTACAAATTTCGAAGAGACGAAAGTAAACACCTAATTCAGTATCAATAGTTAAATATTGTAGATAAAAAGTTCTTATATGTTTCTTGATTTCCTAAAATGGAATAAAAATTAGAATGCATATAGACATTAAGAATACAGAGTAGGAACAATAGATCTAATGTTTACTCATAAAGCTGAAATTTTAGTTTGTCCCAAAAATTTAATTATATATCATGCTCAGATTTCCTTACCATTACTCAGAATTTTTACTGAATCATGCAACAATGTTCTTGTATTTGTTCCTTACGGATCTCTTGACACATTATTTTATATTTGACCCAACAGAAAAATCCACCATATACTGTAAGGGGGACATACATGACAACTCATGTTTCATAAAACTTACTTTAAAACTACTGTATAAGATACTATATTTACTCTTAAAATAATAAAACAGATTTTCATAAAACTTACTTTAATATACTGTATACGTTACGATACTATATTTACTCTTAAAATAATAAAACGGTTTCATAAAACTTACTTTGATATACTGTATACGATACATTATTTTACTCTTAAAATAATAAAACAGGTTTTCGAACATTTCATACGATTAGTTTACTGCGCTATAAGATACGTTCTTTCCACCAAGTCAGAAATCCTTCAAGATAATAAGTTTTAATTCTATTTTCTATAAACTTACTCAATTTGTGGGTATGTAAAAATACCAATCAATAATCTACTCAAGGAGCCAAATAGTCTAGAATATTTTACATAAATACCAACAATTTTCACAACAGAATTGAACAAAGAATTTTAATACTCACAATATTCAACTTTTCTCTTCGGTTGAGTCTCAGTTCCTTTAACATTTGCGTTCTCTGTTCCATCATTAGTGTTCTCTCATAAGTGTATGTCTGGATATCACTATCCATCTAAAAGAAAAGTAAAGGAATAAAATATCATGGAAATACTGTTCTTGTAATTTCAGTAAATTTAAGAGTGTTTCTCTGGCATTTGATACTCTAATTCTTAAGTCCTACATGTGATAATGATAAAATCTTAGTTAAATATTTCCCCCAAAATATAAATTATTGAACAATGGTGCTTCAACTTGACTTATACTTATCAGACATTTATATAAACAATATATTAACATATTTTGTACCTATTGGAATATTCCAATCTGTACACAGGCCACACTGGTTGCTGGCTACCTGATGCTGATAGCATGGGTTTTTTGCATTTACAGGGGACTAAGCCCACCCTCTCATTTGTACTGTATTGTGATTCTTTTCTTGCATTCATTTATGGCACGTTTGAAAGCAATGAGAACCATTATTATGATTAACAGTTGGTAAAAATTTACTGTTTAGCAAACATTAGCTGAAATTAGACTTGTGCTTGAAGATGAATAGCTTAGTCCTAGGATTCTGTTGGTAGATGTCACGTAATCAGGCACAGGTTTATTATTAGAGGAAATAACGACATCTGATTACATTAATAATGTAAAATTCTCCTTAACCAAAGACTCTTCTTATTTGAACAGAAATTCCAACATCATTATCCAATTAAACTACCCTAACCTGTTCTGAACTTTCCCAATTTACTGTCTTTTTTTCCTTTTGCGTTCAGAGTTCCTACCACGAACCCTTTTAAAAATTAATTTGACATAGTCTTTCAAAAGAATATCTATAAAATCTGCATATTGTGGACATCTACATTTTAGATGTCATGTTGGCCCCTACATAAAACACAAAAGGAATGCAGGTCTTTTACCTCAAAAAGAAATTTATTCACTGAATGTTTATAACACAAAAGAAATCTAAAAACCAGTAGAAGACATATTTAGATGTAGTTAACAAACAGAAATGGACTAACACTCGAATATAGGAATCGTGCTGACAGTGGTTGTTAAGCCTACTCAAGAAGAATTTAATAGATAATATGATGAATTGATACCAAGCCAATATTATCTACCATAGAGCGATAAAGATAGAGCTGCCGACCGTAACATACAAGAGGGGAAAGGCAACTGGGGTAAGAGAGACAGAATTATCTTAATTCTTTAATTTTTTAGGTAAAAAATCAGAAGGTTTCAGCAATGAAAGAGTGTGAACCTTAGGTAAGATTCAATGAAATAACGAAATATTCTTCTGTTAATACTACTGATACCTGCAACCAAAATAGACTATGAAAAAATAATCTTACATGAACAAAGAAATAAAAAATCAATACAAGAACAATACACTACAATTGCCTACATTTCTTCTCTAACACTTCAAACAGTTATTAAATATTTTTCCTTATTTGTCATGTAAAGATTCATTAATTAAATTTTGCATCACTATTCATACATTCGCACAAGATACAGTAATTCTCTTTTCATCATTTCAAGATTTTTCTCATTATATATTCCCGATACTGCTATCAAAATTAGCGTTAGGAAACTAACATGTCCCAATGTCAAGTACTCCATGAAATTTCAAAAAAGGTAATAAACCTACCATTTCAACAACATCTACTTCAGCATCAATTCTCAAATGATAAAGGAAGGTCTTGAGATCTTTCTTCATTTGAATACTGTTATCTTCTAGCTGAGCAACAGTGAAGATGCGCATCTTGCAGTTCTTCCACACCTGATAAGTAAACAGATAAAATAACTGATTATTTTCCAAAATAGAAGACATAAACATATGATTACTGTAAATATATAGTACTGTATACAAATTATATATAATGTGTGTGTGTGTCTGTGTGTATATATACTGTGTGTATATATATATATATATATATATATATATATATATATATATATATATATAACTACATTTGGTTTGTTTCTTCTATTAACTCCATAAAAAATCAACTTATTGAGAAAGTCTTTTAAGATTTTTGGTGACCAATCTATTGAATTTTAATCAGAAGAAATGTTATCATTCTTAAATTCTAACTTGTTTCATGTATTGTTCCTCCTTTCTGGTCTTCAGCTGGTGACTCATCTAATTTGTTGGACATAATCCTTCAGGTCCTTTATTTTTCTTATTCTTGAGCTGGATATTAATCATTGGCACTGTTGTTCAGTTACTATTTTATGCTTGTTGCATAAGATTTTTTCTAATTCGGCCCATTCTTTTACATTCAGATTAAGGGTCAACACTAAACAGTATTATAGAAGTTTTATTCCAGCTGAGACCAGATTGCAGAATGACATTCCTAGTCAGGATGTTAAATCGGTGGAACTTCATAAGTTTAAACTTGTAGCGAAAGTTTTTGTGTTGAACACGATGACATAGGTCTCGCTTCATAGTTTTATATATGACAGATCTATTTTAACACTATTATTGATCTTAAGATATTATATATTCCTTCTTCCTTACTTCCAATAAAATTTATTTATTACTGTAATAATAATAACATATGTAGGCAAAGTGGAGGCTATCAAGTAATAAAATAAAGATTAAATGGATTCTAAGACCTACCCCACATATCATTAACAGTGCCATGCAGGGCTCCTTGTTAGTGATACCTAACCTCCCCAGGTAACCCATGGGTATTTATCTATGAGACATTTTCACAAGATGACAGGCAAGTTATAAATAAAAAAAACAAGCAAAGCACATGTGTAATAAAACTAAAATGAGCCCATGTATTCAAAGAGATATAAATCAAACCTTACAATCTACTAATAAGAAAGTTACACTTCAATCATCATACCTTGTGCTGACGGAGAAGGAAGGGTAACAACATGAGAAGACCGCCATCATGTACAATCCACCATATGTCAATAGTTCCAGAGACCTGTCAAAGACAATACCATTTATATACAAATCTTTCTAAGAAAAGGCAAGATTACATTATAGGCGAAATAGTTAAAATGAGAAAATATTCTAAAAAATAGAAAAAAAAATCAATAATTTGAAACACCTTTAACAACAATGAGCTAATTTAAACAGATCATGAATTCTCAATGTTTGCTACTCTATTATTAATAAATAATTTTTAATCTGTCAAGGTAAGGCACATAATTTTACAAGAAATTATAAAATTAAGTATATACTTTACATGAACATGAAAGCAAAACTATGTATTAGTATCAATGTTTGCTTCAAATGGTACTATACTATATTGAGCTCAAGTTAATCTATAAGTTTTGACATACTTTTCTATAATGACTAACCTTTGTAAGTGAATCAGGATAAAAGTTTATGCCTTTTGGCACAAGCAAGGCCATTTTTGCAGTTGATACATTACGAACAGTGTCTAAGAACACTCGCCATGATCTTTCATCAGGTGACTGACGCCAACCATACGGCCAGCCTAAGATGACTGTGTTGGGCTTCATGCCTCCTAAACCACAAGTCTGAATGCTGCAAAAATTAATTACTTTTATTATACTGTAATAGGTAATACAGTACTCATGATTGTGTAATCAAGGATGAAAGACAATGATGGGTTTAGAAAGTTGAGCCCAATAGTAATATCCTGTAAAAGAGGGAAATAAGGTGGAAGGGAAATAACTGGTAGAAATATAAGAAAAGCATAAATTAATGATTCAGTTAGCAATAGTGAACGTCATTCAAGAGAGATCTTCCGATATTTTACCAGTTCTCATGGAGGGAGAATCTTCCTCTAAGCAGTAACACCCCCCTCCTCCTCATCTCTCTTCTCCCTCATACCAGCTACGACTCTCCTCAAAGGGAAAGCAAGTTATAGTAATTGGTCAATATTTCTATTTCTTATTGTATTGTGAATTATTAATTTCTGATGTTAAGGGTTATAAATTGTTCAATAACTAGCAATATAAATCCTTAAAAATGAAAGTATATGCGCATTTATGGATGCGTGAAATATATAGAGTGAATTTCCTTTCTTATGAGAAAAACAGTTTTTATCTTCAAGCATTTTCATTGGCAACGTTACTCCCACAACGAATTTAACTCGTAAACTGAGGTGCAACCCTACTAAACAACGAGACTACTGTATAAATAGCTCAAAAGCCCTAGCCATATTAAATCAGTTACCAGTTTCATTTATACCTTAAATTCCATATTTATACAAGTTTCTCCAATAATCCATATTTACTTTTTAACAAAATATTAAGAAAAATGTCAGCAAACCATTTCTGATACTTACATGTGACTGATTCCCTCAGTCAAGTTCTTAGCAACCAATGTATCTACAAAACCTTTGACTTTTTCTTCATCCATAGCGCGGCGTAAACTTTGACGAGCAGCAAGGGACTCACCACAACTTTTCTGTAACATGAATTTTTTTTTAATCAAGTCTTATTAACTTGGATTCATAATTGGACTACAGCATACAATCTAAACTCTTGAAATTTATTATTATAAAATAGAATTTTGAAAATAAAATTTATATTTTGTATTTTCTTTACTCACTTGATGTTTATATTGCTCTCTCGAAGCTTGGTTTCTATTAATGTTTAACCAAAAAAACAGAAACTCTCTATTTTATTTCCTTCCAACAGACAGACTTTACATAAAGTGATGTGAGAATCTAGCTGCTGATGGCAATAACTTTGCATGTTGATACACTGGCCGTAGAGCAGGGGAGGCAATATTCCTTTGATATCCTATGTAGTACTATACAGGGGTATTGCATTCCCTGTTCTAGCCTTTTACAGGATAGCCCTTGGAGACCACACAGTAAATCAACTCTATAAATTAATTGGTTGGTTTATAAAGAAAATCTAATATATTACTGTTCTTTTCGGCAAAGTATTTAAAATAAACAATTTACATATGTGAATACACAATAAAAATATCAAAGTATATAGAAATGGGAAAACCTATAGTATAAAAAAAAAATAAGATTTAAAATGAGAAAATTTAGATCATAAAATAAATTTTTCACAGAAAGCTTACCGTATAATCCCCTTCAATGACGGACACGCCTATCGTTAAACCTTTACCAGCCTTTAGCTGCGATGCAAACGTGAAGAGTTTCTTGTATTTTGGAACCAAATCCTTAGTCAGTTTTGAGAGGATAAGAATCTGGGGACGCCAATTTTTGGTATGAGGAGGACCTGAGGAATAATAAAGTATATGTGTACTAACAGTATATTAGTCTATAAACATATACAGTATATATAAAAATATGTATGTATAGGGTATACCATAGCTTAAGATCCTATACAGAATAATATCAATATTAAAAATACCTTCACCACTATTATATCTGACAATTAACAATTGTCAATTGTGATTTTTCCTTAAGCATTGGTTTATGACACTTCCCTGAGCAAAGTTTTAGATTATAAGTCCACTGAAATGTATAAAACTTGTTTTATACCTTTTATAGATGGTCTCCATAACAAACTTTATCAGATCCATACTTTGGACAAGATTTCTCAATTAGTTTTATTTTTGGCAGAATAAGCTACTTTAAATTTTCTCTATCAAATTTACATTCACTAATAATAATCATTCTAGATAACTTATCATCAACAATTACATGCCGGTTACTGTGTCGGTAGACAATCTTTGCTGCATATTTACAGAATTTAAAATTTATGATATCCTAATAAGAAGAGCAACAAATTCTGACTATTTCCAACTCCAAAACAAATGCACACAACAAATGCACACTTATTTTTTCATTAATGCATAAAAAGAATTAAAAATAACACTGAACATAAGTTTTAGTGAAGAAGTTTGACTGAGCCCTATTAAAACAATGTTATTGTGAAGTTACTTCAAACTCTACTTTTTTATTTTTATTTAGATTTTTATCATTTAAAAACATTTGAAAGATAATTCTATACATAAAAAGATGTACAGGTACATGTATAATTCTCTTAGCATTTCCTTTTTATATATGAATACATTTTTCTATCTATAATGTTACTGTACTTTTAAGGTTGCTATTCTTATATGTCAATATATTGTTTTTACTGATAATAAAACGTACCAGCTATAACATTCTCAATCTTTTCATATCTGAATGACAAAATTACATTGACCTCAAAATTTCCAAATTTGAGGGTTAGACCATTTTTACACGGCACGCCTCGCATGCTATACTGAATACGTACAGTACAGTACGCCATACCCTACCGAATTACTGCAGCATCCAATGCCAAGTAATTTTCCAATACAAAGCGTTTCTTTTCGATATAACCATGTGAAAATCGACTAGGTACATCGCTCTCAAAAATATTTTTCAAAGAAAAAAAGTTTATGGAAATAAAAATTGTGTTAGCTGCACTACCACAATGAATTTTAACCATTATGTCCTATTTTGGACTCCAATCTAACTCACTGTGTGACTGTCACAACATCGTTAACTAGAAAAATTTGTCTTTTAGGAAAGAGGCCTTCTCAATAACTAGATTCCAAAACCAATTAGGACTTTTACTCCAATATTTCATTCTTGTTTAAATAAAACTTTACAGCTCTCACAGGACAAGGAAATCTTTTCTCTGATGTATCACTACCTTTCCTCTCCAAAATAAAAATGGCGTGGGTTGGAAAATAGAGTATAACATTAAGTCTAGAAATAACAAATTTCAAAAGTAATTTTTATTATTTTTCTAGGTATACAAACTTGAGTCCTATAAATTGGACTATGTTTTTAGCGCAAGCTGGAACAGCCATTGAAACTGTCAACTTAACAAGACAGTTAACGATAGGTAGTGGTTACAGGCAAGAAGCACCGCTCCTCCACGTGTCAGATGTTCAATTTTGACCTTTACATTTGATCAAACTGCTAGGAAAAACTTCAAGAGTAGGCTATGGTTCAAAACAGGGAAGTTAAGCTGGTATCAGCCTACCCAAAGACTCACTGGTCTTCTTAAATATTGGCCAATGCTCTCTGAATTTTCCTCTGAACTAAATACAAGCAAATCAATATACAGTACTAACAGTTAATTTACCTTATATTTGAATGACCAAAACATACAATCATCAGTTGAACATAAAAGCACAATCCTGTGCTGGTATGTTTCACAAAGCCACCTAAACCACTCTCAGTGGGATTCTTAACAATTCTAGAATACAATATCTCATTAAAAGTCAATTAGCCTAAAACCACAAAGAAAAAACACAATTAGAAATACCAGGCAAAAATAAACTACAACTGATCATTATACAGGTGACAAGAGAACTGAAAGGCAAAAGGAACTATGATGTATCACTGCTAGATGGTTGCATTCAATTGTCAGATTGCGAGATGCTTGCCAAAGGGGGGAAGACACTTCACAAGGAGAGAAAATGGAAATTTTTTATTTTGGGGCAAGGTCAACGCTTAAAAAGCTTTGACAGAGAAGAAATATGAACAGGAGAAAATCATAGAAACAATAATTCTCTTATGGAACTTTGTGGTCTTAATGATTCTAGCATGCAAAAACAAGGCAATCAAGTGTACAGTACATACCTTCTTCTAATCTTAATAAGGAGTATCTTGCTGCAGAGAGAGCAATACCCCTGATGCCATCTCCCCATTCTTTCTCGGCACCACGGAACTCTATGTATTTATATATGATCCCAGCAAGCAGCATTGCTATCAACGCATAATACCAAGATGTCATAAACATGACTGTTATGCAGAGGGACAAACCAACAAATGATAATGACCTGAAATAAAAATAAAATACTTTGTAAGCACTTTATGATACCCAAAGCAATTAATACAGTACTTCCTCTAAATCATTATTACAGTGAAACAACTATGCTCAGTAACATACCAATGATAGTACTTGAATCTTGGTCTCCAGTTCGGTGTGCGAAGTAATGTTTGTAGAGCACATGCAAGGTTAACAAACCCATAGCACATAAGGAAAAACATGGATAAAATGGGAGCTATGTAATCAAGATTACCAATCAGGATGGCAATTTGGCAGATACCTATAAACAAAAAAAGATTTCATTACAGTTTTATAATTCAGTATGTAGACATGATACTTTTATTATTAATATAGTATCAAACAATAAAAAATATGCACAGTTCTGTGAGAGTTTAGATACTGCATTCTACAAAAAAAAATAAAGAATTACTTATCAATATCTTACATCCAGTTATCAGAAGAGCCCGTAGAGGTTCCCCTCGAGCAGAGGAAACAGCAAAAGGCGCCAAAAAGGGAATTATACCATCTTTTGCAATAGCTTGCAATAATCTTGGTGCTCCGGTGAGCGATTGAAGACCTGCACCCATGGTTGAAAGGAGAGAGCCTACCAAGATGACCCATTCATTTGGCCATGAAATAGAAGCTATAGCCAGTTTTCCACCTACACTTTGGCCAAACCTAAAAGAAAAAAAAACAATCTTAGTAGAGCTCCCCTCTATACCAATTATACTGCAACATCTTAAGGACCTTGATGTTAATTGTAAAGGAAAACTTTGTGCTTATTATTATTGTAAAAAAAAAAAAAAGGTTTGAGGATCTGTATTTATGATTTAGTTATGAGTCGTGGGGAGAAAATGAACGTATTTATTCATTCTAAAATAATCTTAAATTCAATAAACTAGCGTTTGATAAATCAATTGAATTATCTTAAGAAACCTTTATCAAACCTATGTCCACCTTCAAGTACAATACTGTCTTTAGTATACTTGAACAAAAAAAATTTAAATCTTGAGAAATTAGATTATCATTATTAAAAGGGGAGATTGTCCAGCTCTATGAGTTGAGCTCAACTATTACAAAGCTGACCTGAATAAACTCAGGAGTGAATTATAAAACAAAAAATCTAAATCATAAAGAAAAAAATAAATTAGAAGATAAAAGTCTGCTGTAAATAGACATCTAAATTTTATTCAACAAATATGTACTTCTTAAAAATAATAAAATCTTAATAAAAAAAGAGAAACAGTCCAATGAGCTGTCAAGATACTATTCTGACCGAAACAAAGTTTTTTGTCTCCATGAACTGTGTCTTATGGTTAAAAGCATATCACACTCACTGCACCTTGGAACAGTTTCATGAGGTGTGGACATTAAAGATCAATGTGTAAATCTTATATGACAGAAATTAAAAGTTAGTAGACTATTTCTCAAACAATGATTCATAGTGCACAAATTTTCAAATTGAAAATTGGATTTTCATCATTAAAGCTATTAGTCTATCTCCATATTTACCTTTGAATTATAAGCTATTGATTTATGAGAGAGGTTTACAATCTTTGAATAAAAATTAATGCAAGAATAAATTTCTCGTGGCTATTTTCTCTCCAAGACCATCTAGGTCTGTATTACTACACCCGTTATCCAGATCCAGAAAGCCTGCAGTAGAATAGCCAAAAAGTGGCTTTGTTCTGTGAATCAGCCTGATTTATGCCAAAACATACCAAAAACAGAAAATATAAAGCTCGTAAAGTGGGAAATAACAGAGTTTATAATAAAAACCCTGTTTATTTCTAGGAATCTTAACTTTGAATCATAAGCTCAATCACAAATTGCACAGAAGTAGATGAGCAAGCAAATAGACATATATCCTACTAACTTAATAAAACTGAATTGTGTTGGATAAATCAGCAAAAAAATATCTCCTTTACAGTTAAAAAACATCTGAGAATATTCTTACAGGGAATGACCTAGGGGAGCAACTCCACTGCAAAATTACCAATGACAATTTCATATCCAATGAACCTAGCAATATTAATGAATTTGAATGACTTGAAAGAAATACACGTACACGAAACTATTTTAACAGAAATATCTAATCCAACCCATTTTACAACTAAGACAAAGAAAACTACTGTAAGCCTTTATACAATAAACTTTACCCCATACAAAAATGACTGTTGTAACACAATTATTAAAGTAAATTTTACTAAAGTAATTTAAACAATAATCAAAAGTAAATAAGGTGAAAACATATGAACTAAACTAAACAAAATACAATATGTAACACAAAAATGTCAGAATATCTACAGTCAAAACTGAGAACCCTAGACTACAAGGTATAAAAATTCTTTTACTGTATTAATATAATGTTTTTACCAAGTAATTTGAAGCAAAACCAGCTCTATTTTGGTACTGACCTGCTGCCACGTACAGTATTGTAGAACATTAGTATAAAATCCCTATGAAGTGTGTTGAATTCAGTATACTGTGCATCATGAAAAATTGTCTTGCTATACATCAGTTTATTTGAATTACAATTCATAAGCTAAAACTTGTAATGATCGAGAAGAGTCACACATACCCTTATTTAGCCTACTCACACTTGAAACAGATGTACACCTCAGTCAGCCTGTAGATCTATTTCAATGCACAACCCTTGCTATAACCGAGTTTTCATATTTTTGGGGATTCTAAAGTAAATCTGTGAATAATGGATCCTAAGGTGTGAAAAAAGGCAAGCTATAAAGAAAATCATTAGGATCCCTATACTGTAGATGTTAAGTATGAGACCAGCATAAACATCACTGATTAAGAGTGCTGTATGAAGAGAACCAGAATTTTTATCATCGTAAAAAAAAACTGGCATTAAATCAGCTAACTTTGCAAAGGGGGTCAAATCTTCATAAAAAGATCAAAGACATTAAAGCAAGTTAAAATGACAAATTCGTAGATAATTTGTATTTTTCCTAACTACACAAACCTTAGCAATTTACATGGGGTAATTACTTCGGCGTAGCTGAACGACGAGCCATAAAGTTTTAACGAAGGTTTCCTACCCCGCCGCTAGTTAGCGGGGGGTAGGGAAGGGGTAGCTAGCAAGTATTCACCTGTATGTGTGAGGGGGGAGGGGTAGCTAGCTACCCCTCCCCCCTCACACACACAGGTGAATACTTCACTTTACTTAGAGGTAGGACTTATCTTGGGGGACAGGGCTGGCGGGCACATAACTGTAAATAGCTAAGGTTTGTATAGTTAGGAAAAATACAAATTTTCTACGAATGTCATTTGTTCCGTAACTGAAATACAAACCACGCTATTTACATGGGGTGACTTAACCCTTAGGAAGGGTGGTAAGTATCCTGCCATACTGGCTTTGGCTTGCCCGGGGACCCCGAACCCGAGTTTGAAAGATCTCATGGGTTGAGGGGGCCCGTGCTCCTCGCAGGCAGTTGTGAGACTGCTGCGGCCTACGTAAGTTGTGTGTGAAGGTGAGCAGTGACTCGTCCTAGGAAGTTGACCTGGAGTTCTTCAGATGGAAATCTAGGCTAGGACTCTCCCAATACCATCTCGTCAGGGTATGGGGACATGACAGTATTACAACTTAATACTAGGAACACAAGGGAGCATGGTTTACCTGCAGAGGTTCGAGGTCAGCTGTGCAAGGACCCAGGATGCTGTTTTTCTCCAAGGGAGGAGAGGACGAAGAAAAGAAAAGGGCCAGACAGATCTTTTCATTCACACAGACTAAAACTGGGTAACAATGCCCTCAACCTTCTGCTACTTGTCCAATAAGGAGCCTGAGGTTAGACCAGCTGTTGTGCAGCCACCACAGGGCCGATAGAGAACGTATCGAGCCTCCTGTGTGTCACGTCTTGCAGGTAGTGAGCCGTGAAGGTGGTCTGACGCTTCCACACCCCAGCTTGCAGGACCTGCGTCACCGAAAAGTTCTTCTTGAAGGCCAGGGACGTAGCCACGCCCCTGACGTCATGCGCCCTAAGGCGACGTGATGGAGGAGGGTCAGGATTCAAGGCCAGATGAATTACCTTGCGAATCCAAGCCGAGATGGTATTCCTGGTGACCCTCCTCTTTATTTCCCCGGTGCTCACGAACAAAGCTCGCACCTGGGGGCGGACTGCAGCTGTTCTTTTAAGATACAACCTCAGACTCCTGACTGGGCACAGTAGGAGATGGTCTGGGTCATCTGTTACAGAACGGAGACTCGAAACCTGGAAGGAGTCGAACCTTGGGTCCGGCACTCCCGGGTTCTGAGTCTTGGCAACAAACTCAGGGACAAAGCTGAACGTTACCTCCCCCCATCCCCTTGAATGGGCCAAAGCTAGCAGGAACACCGTCTTCCAGGTAAGGTGGCGATCAGAAGCCTGGCGTAATGGTTCGTAGGGAGGTCTCTTAAGAGACCTGAGAACTCGAACCATGTTCCAAGGAGGAGGTCTCACTTCCGACTGAGGGCAGGTAAGCTCGTAACTCCGTATGAGAAGAGACAGTTCCAGCGAGGAGGAAATGTCCATTCCTTTGAGCCTGAAGGCAAGACTTAAGGCTGAGCGATAGCCTTTCACTGCCGAGACTGAAAGGCGCATTTCTTCCTGCAGATAAACAAGGAACTCCGCTATTGCTGGTAAAGTGGCATCGAGGGGAGAGATACCCCTTCCACGGCACCAACCACAGAAAACTCGCCACTTCGCCTGGTAGACTCCTGCGGATGACTTGCGCAGGTGGCCAGACATCCTGTTCGCAACTTGTTGCGAAAAACCTCTCTCTGTGAGGAGATGCTGGATAGTCTCCAGGCGTGAAGCCGAAGCGAAGCTACGGCTTTGTGGTAGACGTTGGAGTGTGGTTGTTTGAGTAGCTCGTGACGTGGAGGGAGCTCCCTCGGGATCTCCGTGAGGAGCTACAGAAGGTCCGAGAACCACTCTGCATGATGCCATAGCGGAGCTATCAAGGTCATTGAGAGATTGACCGATGTTCTGGTCTTGTTGAGTACCCTCCTCATCAGACAGAACGGGGGAAAGGCGTACATATCGACGTTGTCCCACCGTTGTTGGAAGGCATCCTGCCAGAGAGCCTTGGGGTCCGGGACTGGGGAGCAGTACAGCAGAGCTTGGTGTTCAGCGCCGTAGCGAACAGATCCACTGTCGGGGAACCCCACAAAGTCAGGACTTTGTTGGCTATCTGAGGATCCAAAGACCACTCGGTACTCACTATCTGCGTCGCTCTGCTCAGACTGTCGGCGAGCACATTCCTTTTGCCTGGAATGAAGCGAACCGCTAGTGAAATTGAGTGGACTTCGGACCATCTCAGGATCTCTACTGCAAGATGGGATAGCTGCCCCGAAAAGGTACCTCCCTGCTTGTTGATATAAGCCACGACCGTGGTATTGTCGCTCATCACCACCACAGAGTGGCCCGCCAGGACTTGGTGGAACTTCTGAAGTGCCAGGTATACGGCCTTCATTTCTAGCAGGTTTATGTGAAGGTACTTTTCTGATTCTGACCACAGGCCTGAGGTCCTGTGGTTCAGAACGTGGGCCTCCAACCCTTTGTTTGATGCCTCCGAAAACAGCATCAAATCCGGGGAAGAGACGAGAAGATCCACTCCCTTTCGCAGGTTCTCGTCTGCCACCCACCAACTGAGGTCCACTCGTTCCGCAGATCCCATGGGGATCAGGACGTCCGGGGAGTCGAGTCCTAGACTCCACCGAGACTTGAGTCGCCACTGGAGGGATCTCATTCTGAGGCGACTCTTGAGAACAAGACGGGTCAGGGAGGAGAGGTGGCCGAGGAGACGAAGCCACGTTTGGGCTGGGAGTTCTTCTCAATTGAGGAAAGGTTTCGCATCCTTCCTCAGCCTTGCTATCCTTTCGTCTGATGGGAAGGCTTTGTGGAGATTGGTGTCTATGACCATGCCTAGACATACCAGTTTCTGAGAGGGCTGCAGGTAGGACTTCTCGAGATTTACCACGATCCCTAGATCCTGGCAAACTTCGAGGAGTCGTCTCGGTGGCGAAGAAGGGTTGCCTCCGAGTCCGCTAGGATCAGCCAGTCGTCCAGATAACGAAGGAGACGGATGCCGATCCTGTGGGCCCACGAAGAGATGATGGTGAAAACTCTGGTGAACACCTGAGGAGCTATGGAGAGACCGAAACACAGCACCTTGAACTGGTAGATCTTGTTGTCTAGGCAAAATCTCAGGTACTTCCTTGAAGACGGATGGATTGGGATCTGGAAGTACGCGTCCTTCAGGTCCAGTGTGCACATGAAGTCTCGTGGTCTCACTGCAAGTCTGACCGTGTCTGCCGTCTCCATGCTGTACGGAGTCTGCTTGACAAACCCGTTCAGGTTCGAGAGGTCGATGACTGGTCTCCAGGCTCCAGACGCCTTTCTCACAAGAAAGAGTCGACTGTAGAAGCCTGGGGACCCGTCTACAACCTCCTGGAGAGCATCCTTCTCCAACATGGTCTGGACTTCGGCCCGGAGGGCCTGCCCTTTTGCCGATCCCATGGCAAAAGAGCTCAACGACACTGGGTTCGCTGTCAGGGGAGGTAGAGAGGCTGTGAATGGGACGCGATAACCTAGAGAGATCACGGAGATCGTCCAGGCATCCGCCCCGAGTTGCTGCCACCTTGTCGCGCAACTCTGTAGGCATCCCCCCACTGGTGGACATGCTGGGGGATTGCCAACCGTAGCGCTTCCGGCCTCGGCTGGTGCCTCTAGGGTTTTTGCCTCCCCTGGAGGACTTCTTGCCCCTTCTGCTCTTGGCAGGAAAGGGCTTAGACACCTTGGGCTTCGCTGCGGTGGTCGTCTTCTTTGTGTCCCTTAGCCGGACGGGGCTGCTGAACTGCTGGAGGCCGTGACCCGAATCAGAGAGGGCGGGCTTAATAGCCTGCACAAGGGCTCTGACTAGGGTGCCGAACCAGGGCTGCTGTCTGACAGTCGTGCTGTTGGACACCCCCTCTGGAGGGAAGGGGATCGAGGGATCCCTAGGAGGAGTCGACAAACGAGGGTTCGCCTGCAGGGCTGAAAAAGAAGAACCGCTAGACCTGTCCGGGGAGCACCCCTCCTCTGGCGAGCGCGCTGGTCTGCGCTTGCGGGGAAGGGAACGCGACGAAAAAGAGTCCGCCTGGCGGCTTCCGCGCTGGGGCTCATAAACCGGGCCATGGTCAGGGTCGCGCGTGGATGGATGGCACGATACTGGAAACGCGCGCGCACCCGCATGGGCGGGGGAGGGCGCGAGGGCGCGATGGCGCGCAGGCGGGTATTCAGGAGCGATGGCGCGCTGGCGACAGCGCGGGCGCGTGGGCGTGCAGCAGCTGGAGCGGGAACATGGTCGCGAGAGCGCGTAGGTGATGGAAGAACCGGCTGAGGGCGCGTTAGCGCTGGAGCTGGGTCGCGAATGACCTGGGGGCGAGATGGTCGGCGCTGGTCGGCGCTGGTCGGATAAGACCGGCATACTCGCCTGTGGACGCGTTGGTCGCGCAGGTGATCGTGGGCGGGCATGGCGCTTATCAGGATGCGGTCGCACCGGAGTGCGTTGCTGCGGCGGCGGCGCAGGGCGCGCCGTTGGATGAGGGCGCTCTGGTGAAGGGCAACCTTAGTTGTCCTGAATACAGGGACGGGGCGCGTAGCAGGAACAGGGCCCGATACTGGAGCGTCGTGCGCGATTGCATCAGATGCAAGCTCGTGCGGTCTAGAGGGAGAGCCCAGAGGCGGCCGTGAGCGCCCGTGCGCTAACTTGGGAGCCTCTTGGGCGATGCGCTGAGTCGTAACAACGCGTGGGCGCGTTGGTGAGCGCGTGGGCGCGTTGGTGAGCGCGTGGGCGCGTTGGTGAGCGCGTGGGCGCGTTGGTGAGCGCGTGGGCGCGTTGGTGAGCGCGTGGGCGCGTTGGTGAGCGCGTGGGCGCTGGTACTGGAACTGCACGTGGGCGCATTGGTGAGCGTGTGGGCGCTGGTACTGGAACTGCGCGTGGGCGCGTGTCGCGTGTTTCCCTAGACGGGCGCGACGAGTCCAAAGCAACGTGCGGGCGCATTGGTGAGCGCTGGAGCTGGAACCGCGCGTGGGCGCGTGTCGCGCGTTTCTCCCGATGGGCGCAACGAGTCCGTAGGAACCTGTGGACGCCTGTGCGCCAACTCAAGTGCCTCCTGGACCGCGCGCGATGAAGCAGGAACTGGGGGGCGCCGAGGCGCTGGAGGGCGCGTGAGCGCATGTGGCCGCTGGGGCACCGGTGGACGCGTATGGGCAGGTGAGCGCTGGAGCGCCGTGTCAGGAACGGGGCGTGTATGCGCAGGTGAGCGCTGGAGCGCTGTATCAGGAACTGGGCGCGTTTGCGCAGGTGGGCGCTTGCGCGCTACCTCAGGAACTGCTGGAGGGCGCCGGGCCGCCGAAGGGCGTGGGCGCGCAGGGGGACCCTGGCGCGTAACAGGAACGGAGGCGTGAACGCCTGAGGGTGAGCGCCGAGGCGCTAAGTCAGGAACTGCAGCAACATCAGCAGGCGAGCGCTCAGGCGGTGCCTGGCACTTGGGGGCAAGAGGCGCAGTTTAGCGCTCAAGCCCCTTCAGCCATGAAGGGCCCAGAGACTGCGCAGTGGCAGTGTCAGGTGGCTCGTCACACGCATCAGGAACTTTAGAGGTAGATGGTCTGGGCGACAGGTCACAATGTCCCGAAGGACGACCATCCTCCGAAGGGGATCGCAAACAATCCTTAGAGAGGTCTAGGTTGGTAGCTGGCAGGACAGGAGAATGGCGAGTCGTCTCCTCCGCAGAGGAATGTGGTGACGACGAGCCGAAGAGGCGCCTCTTAACCCCTTTGAAGGGGGAAGGAAGGCCTCTACGGCGAAGGGGAGGACGAGCCTTCCACCTTATACGCCCACGAGGGGCCGTGGGATCAGCAAGCTGACCATCGATGGGCCTCCGAAGAGGAGTCCCTGTTGTGAACTCCCCCGTGAGTGAGAATCACCGGCAGGAGAGACCGTGGGACTAAGCTCCTCCCTCGAAGGATGTTCGGAGGGGGAGTCTAAGCCTTCAGCTACCTCAGCCACAGGAACGGGCGTTTGGCTAGACCCACGAGAAGTGT
This sequence comes from Palaemon carinicauda, assembly GCF_036898095.1. Lineage (NCBI taxonomy): Eukaryota > Metazoa > Arthropoda > Malacostraca > Decapoda > Palaemonidae > Palaemon > Palaemon carinicauda. Next base: position 14,977,782 of record NC_090763.1, read on the forward strand.
CCGTCACAACAACGTCAGCCACAGACAGAGGATCTATCTCCGCTGAAAATGGCGATTGTTCGCCAGCCCCACCCCGTTTGATCATGTCAAACAGAGCTTCCTTGGAGGGCAAACCTTGCAACCCCAAGGAAGCCCAAAGCTGAAAAAGATCATTATTAGATACAAATTTCTCCTGGGGGGGGGGGGCGGCAGCCGCCTCGCTATGGGAGGCAACTACCTCTCCCTCACCCTGGGATCGGTTAACAGCACTGCGGTCTACGCTACCACTCGCCAGCCTCTCGGAAGAGGCCGCTCGAGTGGGAGCTTCGGAGGAGGAAAGGGCGGCGGAAGAAGTCGTCTTGGAATTTTCTCTCTTCCGAGAAACCTCCGAAGGAGAAAGATCCCTTTTAGCCTTCTTCTTAAGTCGCCGGGCAAACCTCTCCCACTGGGAGGTAGACCACTCCCTACACTCAATACACACGTTAGACCTATCACACCGTTGGCCCCTACACTGAGGGCATAAGGAGCAAGGATCCGTGTCCAAGGCCGACATAAAGGTACCACAAGGGCGGCCAGGAAGTCCAGGGCACGTACGCATGAGGAGAAATAGAGGCCAACTTCACACACACACACTCAAAAAAGAGAAAGCAAACAAAATTATGGCAGTCAAAAACGAGGAGAGCGCAGACACGTCTGACGTCTCTCCGAGCCAAAAGTAAAGTGAAGTATTCACCGGTGTGTGTGAGGGGGGAGGGGTAGCTAGCTACCCCTCCCTATCCCCCGCTAACTAGCGGCGGGGTAGGAAACCCTCGTTAAAACTTTATGGCTCGTCGTTCAGCTACGGCGAAGTAATTACCCCATGTAAATAGCGTGGTTTGTATTTCAGTTACGGAACAAATCTTTTTTTTTATCTGGATAATCAAAATACAGCTAGCAGGCAATGGTGTTTCACAGGTAATACTATGTAAGAAAAATAAATGATAGCTGATCTTTTAAAAGACATGACAGGAACAAATATATTAATGAGGTGCTTAATGCTAGTCATAGCTGGTTTGATAACCTTGAGAGAACTGGTACAGTATACATAGTGTTGTGAAGTATAGGGAGGAGGCCAGTTCTAATAGAGATGGCAACTAATTTATTACAGAGTTTGGGGAGTACGAGGGTTTTGGCCCCCCAAAAAGGGTTTTAGATGTGATGAGAAAGGCCTGTACAGTATAGGAAGAAATTTCCAAAAAAGTTTTTAATTGTGATGAGAAAGGCCTGTTTAGGAGGAAAACTCGACAAATAGTTATAAATTGTGATGAGAAAGGCCTATTTAGGAGGAAAATTCCACAAAGTTTTTAATTGTGATAAGAAAGGCCTGTTTAAGAGAAAAAATTTCAAACAGGACTTATATGACACAAGTGAAGGCACTGCCAGGGTCCCAAGGCAATGAAAACAGGCAGATTCTTGTTGTATGGCAATGCAAGTGAGAATTTCACACCACATCATTTACTAATCTACCACTCTAAGAACATCATTTTTTTTTTAATGTTCATAAAACCCAGTTACCTGCAATGGGGAGGGTAGAGACCTAGCCTCTGGGGGGTCAGAGAATATTTCAGCAAGTGTTTTAATGTTATTTAGATCAAGTGTAAAAAAAATATTAATATGAGAAACAATTGACTACCAAGGCCCTACTTATGGGCAACAATCATGCTCTCCCTCAAGCTTGAAGAGCAATACTGACAGTTCAATTCACTGTAAAGATTTTCCCCTTCAAAACAATTCCTATAATTTAGCCCATGGACCAAAGGTCATCAGTAATTTCATGAAACGACACCAAAGCATTTACCAAGAGGTTCTGGAAAGAACACTTCAATATTATCCAGTGCAAAAGCAGTATTGACAAAGACTGGCAGGAAGCTTCCTAAAGAACTATTAACTCCATGGAGGAATATGTGGCCAGAATATGTAACTAAAGGGGACTTTGAAGCTTTTGAGGCTGTGTCTACTAAAGAGAATATAGTGCCTCTGACCACGTACATGGACCCGGAAGCCAGTGATGATATTATGGATGAGACCAATGAAAAGCTGGTCACTGAGGGATTGCAACAGCTTAAGAGCAAGGAATACCAGATAGAGATGGATACATTATCTCCAAGCTTGGAGGAGAAGATAGCTCAAATGGATTTATGAATTTGGGTTACATAGGCAAATGAGGCCACATTTAGCACATAAGTGCAACTGAGGAAAACCACGTAGCCTATGAAGTAAATGTTTAAGAGGCTGAATAGCAAGATGGAAGAAAGGAAGCAGAAATGAAGGTAAAAATAGAAGGATGTACAGTAAAACAAGAGGAGATAGTGGTCAAACACACACTTCAAAGCCACGTAAGCAATTCGTGCGGGATAGGAGAAAATAAAGGAAGGTCCTACTTCAATCATTAAAGAAAATTTGTGCAAAATGGATGGAAGTGACAAGTTTTGCAGAAAAGTATCAACCCAATAAAGCCTCAAAAACCTTTAACAGCATTGTTTGGAGTGATAAGGTGATGTCGCATTTCTGGAAAATTCTTAGAAGTCAAAAACAAATTTCAATGGACAGTTTATATCAACACACAAACTTGGTAAGCCTCAACCAGGTCAAAGTCAAGGAAAGAGAGAGAATAAAGAAAAGAGAAAAATTACAGAATTTTAGCTTCATATAGTTTTATTGGAGGGGGACTCTCCTCCCAAATCATAGCATCTCCTCCTCCCCTTCCTCTCCACCATCCTCGTAGGCTATCAACTCTCAGAAAGGTAACGGGAAGTTAAATTTTAAATGATACAAACCAAATACTAATTACAATTGACACAAACTAAAAGTATAATGCACAAGAGAGAGAAGTAAAGTTGACTCCAAACACTATTTTAGCAATCTGAATCACAAGACATATTTCTTAGCTAACCTCCCAAGAGGTTACCAGATGATGTGACAAAGTAATACCTTGGTAGACCAAAGGGGGGGGGGGGAGATGATGACGAGATTTATCCATTAATACGTTTCTTATTATGAAGTCATGAATCTCATGCTTCTTGGTCAATATATTATGATCTGAAGAAAATAATACATGGAATATTATGATCTGAAGAAAATAATACATGGAAATCCTTTTCTTCAGTCTCTTCAATAAAATGTGTAATAAAATGTGTGGTAGTTATCTTAGAAGAAGAGTTAGAGCATTTGGCAACCTAACTAATGTCTATCTAAGATTCTTTTTTTTAGATCAGTAGAAACAGGACACAACTTACTTATCTCGCATCAGTACATTGTCATACGAAGCAGCAAACAGCAGCAAATAACTTAAATAAACGGTTGAAGTAGTTATGATAGCTGCCAAAGTACCAACTGGAATGCTCTTTTGGGCATCGGCCAAATCTCCTGACCTATTGCTACCAGCCATTATACCTAAAAGGAAATGTCAGATTAGTTTTATACTAAAAGCCATACATTATAGTTGGCCTCTTAAAAAACCTTTTGTGAATGAATGATGTTAAAATATTGCCACAATATGCATCAATACAATACTGTGAGATACAATTACTTACCAGTACAGGAAGGGAAGAAAATTCCGACAAGGGTAGTGAAGCTTGTAGTGATATCAATAATGACTTGGTTGTAGGTCGGATTATTAAGAGCTTCGTAGTCATCAGGATTATCCCCGTCTGCAACAATCTGACCATTTTCCATGAACTTAGAACCCAAATTTTCTGGAAAGAGATGAAGTATAACGATGGTGCTCAATGCTAGAAATGAACAAATGAAGTTTGTATGTATTCTAACTTCTTTAGATATACTGTATTCATAAAATGAATATTGTAATAATATTCTTCCAAAATAAAGTATTAGCCTCTTCAGAGGTACATTATATAGTGTAGTAAACTAACAAGCCTACACTTATTTGATTTAAAACAGTGATGGGGGCAATTGAGACAATAATCTCATTAAAGTTATGGTAAATCCTTTATTCATTTCACATTACTCTAACTTTCACATCAAATTTAAAATTTTGGGAAAGATTATGGAAAATGTATATATTCTCAGTAGCATTATGTGAAAATACAGATCTTTTATTAACATTCTCTCTCTCTCTCTCTCTCTCTCTCTCTCTCTCTCTCGTTCGTGTGATTATCTAGTTAATTACTCACCCTCTTTGATGTAGACATTTTAATGAATATTAACTCGACCTTCAAGCTCAAGTAACTTCAATATCAATTTAGCATGTTTAATCAAGTTTCACTTTTGCCCATTTTTTTTAATCTAATTTGCAGTATACCTATTTATAAAACACTCTTGCTGAGACCACGTGTAAGGAACTCTCCTGAGAGAGAGAGAGAGAGAGAGAGAGAGAGAGAGAGAGAGAGAGAGAGAGAGAGAGAGAGAGAGAGAGATATTCTAAAAATAGTTTTGGCATCATTCTGCTTTAAGTATCTTGCTTTTATAAACAATTTAGGAACTTTGTATGGCTTCTCCCAGTTGACCCCTAGAAGTCTTTGCTTTCCCAAATATAAAAAAAGAAGAAACAAAACCTTAACTATAAAAGTTTTAGAATACACATTTGCTCATCCCATCATCTTCATGCAGAGATTGCTTTTATGGTTAGCATTTTGTTTTCCAATGACATTTTCATTTGTTTTTCAAAATAACATTGCGTGTGACTGCTGGTGTTATTGTTTAGGGGAAATTTACTTCTTTTGAATACTTTTTGAAGCTAAATTAATATCATTGGTGAAAAAAGCTTCAAGGAATGTTTTTTTTCAAAATATATTTGCCAATGGTGGAAAGAAAAAATGTCAATTTTACCATTTCTATTGTCATTTCTTGATTTGACAAGACAATACCCTTAATATCTTCTTTTTTTCTTTAAATTTTTGTTTATTCTAAATGTTAATGATAATAATAATAATAATAATAATAATAATAATAATAGTAATAATAATAATAATAATGCTTTTGTGAATGCCGATACAGAGGAGGCAATCAAAGCACCTATTTGTTCATGGAAATACAGAAGGATGTTAAGACTAACTGTCTAATTCAGTCATGATCTATTCTCTTACCAAAGGAATGAAAACCACTGAAATCATATGTTAAGGAGATACCATATCTAAAAACACCTTTTCCTTTGCAATGTTTGTTAGATACAACAGTAGGCACCTGTAAGCAAAATATTCAAGTCCAGAAAATAGTAAAAAAAGTCTAGATGGCTTACTGGTAAATACATTGGAAGCCAAGCCCACAATGGCTATGCGACTTGAGGTGTTGTGGTCCCTGAAGTATGGGTCACAATCAGTGATGTTGGTGGCAATAGTCCCGTTCTCCTTGACACAATATATGTTCCATAAATCACCGTCAGGATCTTTAGTACAGTTCTGGACTAGAGAGAGCAATCTTGCTCCGAGTAAACACATTCTGAGGAATAAAGTGTTATTTTAACAGACATGTTAAGTTTTATGTCACTTAAGACTTCTGGTAAATATCGATAAGAAAAGACTTTTGAGAATTGAGGAAAAATTCAATCTTTTGTTTTTAAAATTGCCTGTAAAACTATATACAGTACTGTACATGTGATACAATATAAGAACTTTGCAAGCGTGAAATAATTTTTTAAAAATATTCCAGCAAAACACTATATACAGTACAGTATATGTGATACAATATAAGAACTTTAGAAGTGGGAAATAAATTTTTGAAAATACTCCGGCACAACAGTAAAAATAGTTTGCTAATTAGCTGTTAATTTTCATATATATTTACCTATGAATTCATTAGCTGTAAATAGGATAAAACATTTTACATTTTAAAGACAAAGGTATTTATTGAGCAACCGTCCTCTCAGTGTTCCACTGTGGATCTTTCACATGAAGCAACTGATACCCCTACAGTCAATAATAACCTAAGTGCCACTTGGAGGTTAGCAAATCTTTCACCATATTTCATAATAAAAAATGTAAAAGGAAACTAAGATATTTAGAGGCAAACATTTTTAAGTGCATGATTTTCATTGTCAGGATGATTAATTCTATTGCAAAAAGAAAAAAAAAATCAAGGAAATATTCTAATTTTTGTTGGTTTTAATGGCTTAGTTGCAAAAATCATAATTTGCGGTAAAAATTTTCAAAGCTTTTATCCTTTACCCGCTAATTACTATTATTTCAATCTTGTGAGGCGGCAAGTCCAGGCTATTTTTACCGCCCCTAAAAAAGTGTTGCCCCAGGGCATTTGCTGCCCCTAAAAAAGTGCTGCCCCAGGACATTTGCTGCCCCTAAAAAAGTGCTGCCCCAGGGCATTTGCTGCCCCAAAAAAAGTGCCGCCCCAGGGCATTTATATATACACCACACACATAAATATATATATATATATATATATATATATATATATATATATATATATATATATATATATATATATATATATATATATATACATACTATAGAATCTAGTTGCAGTCTATTATAGCAATGATGACATCTAAAAGTTCCTCATAAGTATAATAGTAGGCTAATATATCGGACTCGGTGCAACTGTTCCTTACGTCTGTATGCATTGCTATGGCTCACCCGGACAATCTTGGGCTAGCATACCAGGCCACACATTATACAATAAGTATTATGGACTGCAGGGATCCCTTGTCTAGCCTGTTGCTGTTTCCCTTTTAAGGTCAGCAGATGATAAACTGATGAGGATTAGAAGCTATACGATAGCCTTGTGAAATCATGATTTGAGATGAAGGCTTTGGGTAAGGACCTAAATTCACAAACTTGATTCAGACGATTAATGTCAGAAGGCAATGAGAAACCTTAATGACCTAACAGGACCTAACCATTCCCTCAAAGCCTGTCCCCAGAGTGTATTTTGACCCTAGAGAAGTACCTATAGCTTTTGTCCCAAGAGAGCAACCCACAGGGCAGTTGGGCAACTCGATCGGTTTAGTCCAACAGTTGAGTTGATGTCAAGGTGTTAGGCTCAGTACCAAAGCAGGAGTTGAGGTGCCAATAATGAACAGTGTTCATAGGATATCATGTGAGAAAGCGACTGCTCGATTATCATATATCTATCTATCTATGTATCTCCCTATCTATATATCTATATATATACATATATATACACACATTTATGTATGTATGTATATGTATAAACACACACACACACACACACACACACATATATATATATATATATATATATATATATATATATATATATATATATATATATATATATATATATATATTTGTGCCAGTTTACATTATTTTGGGAAATATCATCAAGCAGATCACATTAACCTCTAATATAGAAAACAATAACAATCAAACATTAATTTTCAAAAAACATTAATTAGAAGACCCCAATAACCTACGTATAAAATGGAAAAGCGAGAAAAAATATATTACTGCCTCTTACCTTCAACAGAAAATTTCACCAATTAAGGGAATATCACTACAAAAATAAAGCTTACAACTAAACAATAGTAATAAAAATCAAGAGGCAAAAAGCTGTGTATTAACTTACTCTAACTTATCAGACCCATTGATATTAACGAAGATTCCAACCAGGATGGCAATGATAG